>NC_084506.1:22650966-22969716 GCF_024500385.1 Phyllopteryx taeniolatus | reverse complement strand
GCTGCTGCAAACTGAAATGGCAGACTTCCTATACATTTTTGAGTAAGGCTTTTTGAGACATTTTTGAGGGCCTACACATGATAAACATGCCTGCCAAATGACATGCAGCTAAGTTAAACCGACTTTGGGGTGGGGCGTGTTGCAAATAGTTACATTGCTATTATCATCAGAAATTGAAAGGCGGTGAAACTTTCCAATGACTCCGTGCTGCGTACGGGTCTCACTTTGCACTTCGCTTCCCGTTAGTCATCAGAGCAAGCTTTTTTGAGCACTCAAAAAGCTTGAGTTATGAAAAGCGCTCTGTGTAAAAAGAATACTGCTTGGATGTTTAGGTCCAAACTAAGCTGAGTGGGCAGCTATACCATGCTAGTCAATTTGCTTCAAGGGCCCTAACTGCATAAACGCAGTCTTGACAGAAATGTATTCAATACAATTGCTGAGTATGACGTAAATCACAGATGTCAAACTCAAGGCCCAGGTGCCAGATCCCGCCCGCCACATCATTTTTCAAAAGAAAGACATGTGCCTCGACTTCGTTTCTTCCAAAAAAAATAACAAAATTGCAAATTGTCTACAGTTTTAAATGTTTTTTAACGTTTGTATACTGTTATTGCAAGCATTTGCTTTGTTACAAATACCGCTTTTAAAATAAAGTGAAACTTCTGATTTCAAAACCAGTTATCCATCAATTTGTTGTGTAAATGTAATATTATGAGGCAATCATATATTTGTATGGGTTCACAGTCATAATGGCCTTCCGAAGGAAATCATAACTACGATGTGGCCCACGACCAAAATGAGTATGACACCCTGATGTAAAGCCACGTTTTAATTAGCCCTTGGCCTTGTACCGTCATCCCAGTGGGACGTGCCCGGAACACCCCACCAGGGAGGTATCCGGGGCTTAACCTAACCAGATGAAGGAGTCACCTCATCTGGCTCCGCTCACTGCGGCGCAGCAGCGGCTTGACTCTGCGCCCATCCCGGATGACCGAGCTTCTCACCCTATCTCTAAGCGAGAGCCCAGACACCCTGCGAAGGAAAGTCATTTTGGCCGCTTGTATCCGTGATCTTGTTCTTTCGGTCATGACCCACAGCTCATGACCATCGGTGATGATGGGAACGTAGAATAGATCACCCAGTAAATTGAGAGCTTCGGCTTTCGACTCAGTTCCTCCTTCACCATGGCAGACCGATACAGAGTCTGCATCACTGCAGACGCTGCACCAATCTGCCGGTCGATCTGCCACTCTTCCCTCACTTGGGAACCAGACCCCAAGATACTTGAACCACTTGGTGCAGAATCTCATCCCTGACCCGGAGAGAGCACTCCACCCTTTTGCAACTGAGTACCATGGTCTCCGATTTGGAGGTGCTGATTCTCATACCACCCGCTTCACACTCATCTGCGAAAAGCTCCAGGGAGAGTTGAAGATCACAGCTTGATGGAGGCAACAGAACCACATCATCCACAAAAAGCAGAGGTGCTACACTAAGGCTACCAAAACAGCCTCGGTTCTGCCTAGAAATTCTGTCCATAAAGGTTATTAACAGAATTGGTGACCAAGAGCAGGATTGGCATAGTCCAACCCTAAGACCGAGACAAGAGACCATAAAAATCTATTTTAAAAACCATAACAAGCTTAAACAGTTAAAGAGCATTTGCTCTTTAATTTTCATTTTCTTTTAAATATTATATAATATAATATTTTTTTTCAATTAAATTCGTGCAAAAAAAATAAATCCTTGTAGGTATTTAAAAATGTAATTCGAGTGTAAAACTAGAGTACGAGTGTTGCTAAGAGTGCAGAAATAGCCAATTTGGTTGATTTGGCATAAGCTACATTGCCTCTCTTATTTTCTACTCTTTCCTCCATTCTCTTTCTTCCTTTTCTCCAATGGATTTCTACATCAGAATCAGAATCATCTTTATTTGCCAAGTATGTCCAAAACACACAAGGAATTTGTCTCCGGTAGTTGGAGCCGCTCTAGTACAACAGACAGTCAATTTACAGAACACTTTGGAGACAGAAAGACATTGACAAAAAACAACAACAAACAACAATTGTGCAAAAACATACTCACCACTGTCTCACTAACCGGGAACTGTGAGTACTCAATCCATAATATTTGTGCGCGACGAACATCAAGCCTTCTACCTGTGTTGGACTGTGGCACTAGTACCTTGTGAGTGTGTGTGAGTGAGTGTGAGCCCACATTTTCTTTTATTATTTGGTACTTGGTATTCGATGCCATAATCACAGTTGACCATTTACTGTTTTGGAAGCCTTACCTTTATTCATTTAGTGAATTGGGTGCAGTTAGAATACATTTGTTTGGCCTCATTTTACAACGGATCCTAAGTTTTGAGCCTATAGTCTGCATTGTTTTACATACATCATTAATAGGAATTTTAAAAATATAGAAATATATTATAAAAAGTGTAAAAGGAAGCTATTCCAAATATTTCCACGGTTAATTGAGGCACCGCCAACAGTAATTAAAAATGAACTGTTAAATGTTTATCAATTCAGGTAACAGTGCCACGTAGTTAAAGCAGAACCCAGGCCCCGCCCAAAGTGGGAGGGTGCTACACATACATCGCCCAGCAAACGAGTTCATTACGTGCTGCTCGTAACCTTGAAACGTGTGCCGGGACCGCTGTAAACCAAGGACCCCTTCTAGTTGTTATAGGATCTTATTGTCCAACATTGTGTTTGGCCTTTTCAACGCAAGCTTAATTGACCTTTTCCAGAAGCTTTCGTGGACATAACAGCAGCTTGAGATGAATGTACCTGGAATCCGAGCAGGATGCAGAGGTACCAGGGCGGCCGGTCGTTGAGCACGTAGATCAAGTCGGCGCCCGAGTCAGCGGTCTGCTGCCGGGCCTCCACGTCCACCGCTGGCTGCTCGTCGGCCTTTTTGCCCTTTGTAAGAAGCGCATCGTCAAATTAAATCACCCAATGCAAACACACTATATAAAGCACTTGTGAATCCCAATCGACAACATGGATAACACAGCAGAGGGTTTTATTCAGATTTGAATCTTGGCATGTGTAATGGAACGGCTCCACTGCTTCACTGAGAAGCAAATACTGAGCATACGCGCTGAAATTTATTTGGATTTCTGACATGCGCAAGAAGCTAGGGGTGTTGCATAATCACACCCACACACATACACACACACACACACACACATACTGTGAAGGTTTTTTTCAACCCCGGTATTCCACAGAGGTAACGAGACCTATGTATTGAATCTGTTAATACAAATACGTCAGCACCTCCCTATCCTCCGAGTTTCCTAATTCATATCTTGAATTAAGACCAGAGTATTTTTTTAGGGGCCTACTCAAACCACAACATGTACAGATTCAAGTCTATTTAGGTGTGTCCTCGTCATGTTTCTAGGCATTTCTATCGTGCAAGGTGTCGGTGATCATGAAAACAACTGCCCAGTTGTGCCCTATACGTTGCAAAAGCAGGGATTTATCGACATGTTGGAAACTTATGAACCAAGCAAAATTTGTTTTGAATAATGTTATTGTCATTTGCTTTTTTTATATAAGCAAAGAGGGGGGGGGATGGGCTGAGTTTGTATGTATCACCACCTCTTGCTTTGGAATGAGCAAAGCTTATTTTATAAGGTGATTCCTTCAACGTGGGCAAGTGCCGGGTGTGTGTGTGTGGGAGGGGGGTATAAGGAATAGCAGATTTGCATACAACATCACCATGGTATGTTTGACATGTGGTCTAATTCCATTAGCGGCCATGACATATTGAGTTACAGCCAAGAGATGAAAGTATGACTCAGTATGGCTTCCATTAGTGGATGGGGGCCGTCATCCTTCCACCCAGTCAATTTAGCTGAAACTGTCTTTGAGCATAGGAAAACCTTGTGCAGGAGCTACAGGTTAGGGTTAGAGCTGGGGCGGAGGTCCAGTCTACTGCGTCTCCCGTGTGCTGTTATTGTTATCGTGATTACGTCGTCGTCAGTGCTTTCCTTCGTGCCAGCGCTCGTGCAACATCTGGAGAGCTTTGCAACCAACTCAAAGCCAAGCAATAACTATTTTATAAGGAGCAAAGTGGCCCGTGTGTTTTTTCCTTGAAAAATATGACTTTTTTTATTATCTGGAAAAATGAACATTGCTGCAAAATTTAAATTTTTTCCTTTATAAAAACAACAGCTGTATTTTCTAGTATTACTATTTTTTAAAATATGGCTTTATTTTCATAATATTTAAACATTCAAAAAATCTGAAACGCTTTGTGTCGAAAAAGGGATATTTAAAAAAAAAAGACTTGTATTAGTGCTTTTCTTTTTATAAAGTAATCTAAAAATTACAACTTCGAAAAATAAGCCTGTTGTTGTAATATTACAGTTTTTTTCTCTCCCAAAAATCACTTTTTAATCTAGAAATGTATGACATAAATTATTTTGGACTTTTTTCTTGAGCTCATACTTCTTCTCAAACATTTTATCTAGAAGACTACAACTTTATACTCAGTTATTCTCATTTCTTTCTTGGAAAAATCTTACTTTATTATCATAATATTGCTACTTTTTTACTGCGTAGCTAGAAAAATTATGACATGAATTCACTTAGGATTTAGACTTTTTTTTCAAAATAAAAGAAAAACAGACTTTAATCTAGAAAAATAAATGTTTAGTCTTAAAAATGTTCACTTTGTAAAACATAAAAAACACTTTAATCAATAAAATGTCTCAGTGTAAAAAGAAGTTAAACACTGTTAATAGCAACAACAACAAAAACAACAAAGTAATGCAAAAGCTTCATGTGATCTTGCTCCGAAGACCGATTTGTGCTCCTTTTTTTACCGTGTCAGCACTTTTCTGCTGTACATAAAGGTGCTTTTGATACCTGACCTCACTGCCACGTAGCATGACGTCCAGTGAGACGACGCACTACTAACACAATGCAGTCAGAAATAGCCACAAGGGCTCTTTTGTTGTCGTGTTGAATCCAATAGCCTTTGTTATCTTGTCTTTGGTGTCGTGTTTTCGTATTTATGTCACAACAAAGCATCCTGTTCAAGCTCAGGTTTAACAAGATGTTGTGGTACAGTAAATGATAAGGGCGTGTTCCCACTTAGAAGCTGGGTCTCTCGTCCAGATTTAAAAAAAACTTAAAAACCTGGTCGCTACCAAACCAGTGAAACCTAAAACATGTTGCACACCAAAAATGCGAACCCTGAGACGTAACAAGTGGGGCATACCCAGGGTTTTACTCTGTATAAAATTCGGAGGCCTGGGAAAGACACTTGGCCACTGCCCCAAGAAGCTCTGACATTATGAAAACCATTATCTGACCGGAGGCATTTTGAACATCAATTGCAGTAAACACCAAAGTGTTGACCATATCCAGATCATTTCAACTCACGGGAAACTGCTAGTTTAATGCTAACCTATTATGTGAAACACTATAGACGAGCTAACAGAAATTAACATTTTTGTTGCAGCAGTTATATCCCTTGCTACTTCAACACAAACGGAGAAGAAACACATAGAAACAGAGCATAGAACATCGACCTGATGTATACCAAACAATTGGTGTGTAACAAACAAGTAAACCCTGTTGCGTACCATACAAATAATGAATGGTGCACACCAAAGAAGTAAACCATTTGTGCAGCCCAAAGGACCAAACTGTCAGGACAAACTAGAGAACCCGAGCTGTGATGTACTGTATCCTTATACTTTTTAGCTACTGCTGGATGCTAAGTGTTGGCATATTTATGACCACGAGGAACAAGGGCCACATGATACGTGGATTAGGGGGGCTTAAAAACACAAAGAGGTCAACTCCCTGTTCAGAGAGGGCACACGGGACAGATCGCTTTCCTCGGCATCGTACAAAAACTCCACCAGTTCAAGTCACTCTGCTTTCATCACACTAACGGCTTCTTTATACTCGTGCGGACAGCGACCGCGCTGACGTCACTGCGGCTATACTGCACGCAGTTTGCCTTTACACTCGAGCGCAACCCACGCGCGCCGTTTTGAAAGTGTGCTATGGCTGGTATTGGCTACGACGCCACAGGGTGGAGTTTCCTCTGCATTTTTTGGGCCATTTCCGGTAGCCGTTTTTCCTTTCCTTTCCGTAATAAGGAAAAAGCAACCACAATGGCTACCGTGGAACAGTGTCTGCTAGAACAAATGGACCTAGATGACCAGATGGTACGTTTAATTATGCTGCAAAATCGATCGAGAAGGCCGCGGCGTAGGTGCTATGTGGAACCGGGAGGAACGCTGATTACATCATCACTGCATGTGACTAAAACGGACCAATCACGAGAGATGATCTCCGCGGCATTCTACACGCTGCAACAATTTTTACCGTGTGCGCGTCAAGCTACGCAGAGGGGCCGCGCGGGCCAATTCGTCGGTCACATAATGCAATGGCGGCGTTGTCAGCAATGGAAACTTTTGACCCGAGGTAGGTGCTTTCAAGCTGCAAATGTTTTGCCAAGGTTTCCTTGCCTCACTCGTAAAACTCTTCATGAGAAAAAACTTTGAAGGAGGTGAAGGGGGTTCCTGTTACGTTTACATGTCGTTAGCCTCAGAACATATTTGCCTGTCATTTTTAATTTCAAACACAAAATTCCAATATGGTTGCTAAAAACTGTGTTTTTATTCATGTCTTTATAGCTCCTCAGTCATCCAGGTCACAGTAATCCACAAAAGTTGAATCGACTCTTTTTTTTCGTGTTTTCTTTTTTTTCGGAAATGTTCAAAAATGACTCGGGCAATGTGCTATTAAGCTTACGGTATGGACCAGTCGAGCCATGATGCTAGATTGGTTTAACAATAAAATATTATGTTTACCTTTTTGATTTTGCTGTGTGAAAGTGGTAAAATCAGTTCATTGATTTTTGTGAAAACATTTTTTTAGATTTTATTTGAAGGCCATATAACACAGCCCTACTGCAAGGCTTGGACAGCAGTGGTCTCTCATATACACTGCAGGACTTAGTGCCCAACACTGATATTTTATTTTATTTTTGGGTTATTTACATGGATTTTCAGGTGACCAGTGTCCAACATCCCCTGTGTTCACATTTACTAAACAACTTAAACCACTCACACACTCAACAACTTTTTTTCTAGAAAATATTGCTTTATTTTCTGAATATTAAGATTCATTTCTCACAAAATGAGATTGTTTTCATAAGACAAAAATACAACTAAAATTTTTACTTTTTTTTTAACAGCAGGTGATGCCAAAGCAATATTTTTTATGAGATGCGGTTTTGATATGAGCTCAAATACAACAAAAAAAATTATTTTGTCAGACATGATTTTTGTTATCAGTCACTACATCCATCCATCCATTTTCTGAGCCGCTTCTCCTCACGAGGGTCGCGGGCGTGCTGGAGCCTATCCCAGCTGTCATCGGGCAGGAGGCGGGGTACACCCTGAACTGGTTGCCAGCCAATCGCAGGGCACATACAAACAAACAACCATTCGCACTCACATTCACACCTACGGCCAATTTAGAGTCTCCAATGCATGAATGTTTTTGGGATGTGGGAGGAAACCGGAGTGCCCGGAGAAAACCCACGCAGGTACGGGGAGAACATGCAAACTCCACACAGGCAGGGCCGGGGATTGAACCCCGGTCCTCAGAACTGTGAGGCTGACGCTCTAACCAGTCGACCACCGTGCCGCCATCAGTCACTACAGTAAACATCTATTCAAAAGCTGTTTTCTTCTCATTGCAAGTCCTCATGTCATAGTTGTACGTCACTACAGTTTTCTTCTATACACACGAGTAGTGATGTTTGTGTTGCGCATCAGTCACTACAGTTAACATCTATTCAAAATCGTTGTTTTTTTCTAAAAACATATTGAAGTCAAAGTTCCGGTTTATTCACTACAGTTTTCTTCCATACACGCACGAGTCTTGGTGTCAAAGTTGTATATCAGTCACTACAGTTTTCTTCTATACACACGAGTATTGATGTTTGTGTTGCGCATCAGTCACTACAGTTAACGTCTATTCAAAATCTTTTTTTTCTAAAAACATGAATATTGAAGTCAAATTTGCGCTTTATTCACTACAGTTTTCTTCCATACACGCACGAGTCTTGGTGTCAAAGTTGTATATCAGTCACTACAGCATGCAGTCATTCAAAGGTAGTTGATCAGATATGCATGAGTCCTAATGTCAACAGTCACTACAGTGGCCAGCTATTCAAAAGCTCTTCTGTGCAAGTTTTCTCCCACACATGCATGTGTGTTGCCGTCTGTTTTGCACATCCGTCACTACAGTGGGCATGTCATTGCATACGCTGCCACCACAGGTCAGCTCCAACCTTGTGCTCACCATCACATCATTAGTGTGTCTGGTACATTGCATAAATCTACCAACATCCCGCATGCTGACAGGCGCGCTGTCACAACAAAGTCACGTAAATAAATGGAGGTTCTAGTTAAATCTTCACAGCCAACTTGAAGGCATGAGTTCATGAGGCCACACTTCAAACGACACTAAACACATCTGCTTCTTGTCCCAGCAGACGCTTGCGTCTGTTTCAACGTCAAGCAGGTCATTTGTGGCTGTTTGTGGCCATCTGGTGGTGGTCCGCCTGCACTGCTGTGCTGCGCAGTGAACTCTTCTCGAAAATGGAATTAATATTCTGTAGTGGAGTATCATACATTTGTTGGGTTTCAAGAAAAATTCTCATTTTTCAAAATAAAAGGTCGCTTTTTTTCAAGTAAAATTAGTATTTCTACCACAAGTCATAATATTTCAATAGTCATACTTATTCACTTCTTATGAAATATGACTTTAACCTCATAAGACTTTGAGGTTTCTTTCTCCAAAGATTATGGCTTTCCCCCGTAAAGTAAAAAAAAAAAAAAACTTTATTTTGGAGGAATGTTTTTATTTTTATTAAATAATTATTTATATTTTATTTTCATTACACAATATTACTACTTTTGCATTAAAAATTTACTTTTTACTTGAAAAAATGAATTTATTCTTCTCAGATTACAATTGTTTTCTAGAAAAATACAACTTCATCTGAATAATGTTAGTACTTTTCATTACAAAATTGACTTTATATTATCCATCCATCCATCCATCCATTTTCTACCGCTTATCCGAGGTCGGATCGCGGGGGCAGTAGCTTTAGCAGGGACGCCCAGAATTCCATCTCCCCAGCCACTTCATCCAGCTCTTCCGGGGGGATCCCGAGGCGTTCCCAGGCCAGCCGAAGGACGTAGTCTCTCCAGCGTGTCCTGGGTCGTCCCCGGGGTCTCCTCCCGGTGGGACGTGCCCAGAACACCTCACCAGAGTGGCGTCCGGGAGGCATCTGAATCAGATGCCCCAACCACCTCATCTGGCTCCTCTCGATGTGGAGGAGCAGCGGCTCTACTCTGAGATCCTCCTAGATGACCAAGCTTCTGACCCTATTTCTAAGGGAGAGCCGGGACACCCTGCGGAGGAAACTCATTTCGGCCGCTTGTATCCGGGATCTTGTTTTTTCGGTCACGACCCACAGCTCGTGACCATAGGTGAGGGTAGGAACATAGATCGACCGATAAATCGAGAGCTTCGCCTTTCGGCTTAGCTCCTTCTTTACCACAACGGACCGATACAAAGTCCGCATCACTGCAGACGCTGCACCGATCCGCCTGTCATTCTTCCCTCACTTGTGAACAAGACCCCAAGATACTTGAACTCCTCCACTTGGGGCAGGATCTCATCCCAGACCTGGAAAGGGTACCCCACCCTTTTCCGACTGAGGACCATGGTTTCAGATTTGGAGGTGCTGATTCTCATCCCAGCCGCTTCACACTCAGCTGCGACCTCTTCCAGTGAGAGTTGGAGGTCACGGGTTGATGAAGCCAACAGAACCACATCATCTGCAAAACGCAGAGATGCAATACTGAGGCCACCAAACCGGACCCCCTCTATACCTCGGCTGTGCCTCGAAATTCTGTCCATAAAAGTTATGAACAGAATCGGTGACAAAGGGCAGCGTTGGCGGAGTCCAACCCTCACCGGAAACGAGTCCGACTTACTGCCTGATATGTGGACCAAACTTTGTCTCCAGTCGTACAGGGACCGAACAGCCCGTATCAGGGGGTTCGGTACCCCATACTCCCAAAGTACCCCCCACAAGACCCCCAAGGCACACGGTCGAATGACTTCTCCAAGTCCACGAAACACATGTAGCCTGCTTGGGCAAACTCCCATGCACCCTCGAGGACCCTGCCGAGGGTGAAGAGCTGGTCCACTGTTCCACAGCCAGGACGAAAACCACACTGCTTCTCCTTAATCTGAGATTCGACTTCCCAACGGACTCTCCTCTCCAGCACCCCTGAATAGACCTTACCAGGGAGGCTGAGGAATGTGATCCCCCCGTAGTTGGAACACACCCTCCAGTCCCCCTTCTTAAAAAGGGGGACCACCACCCCAGTCTGCCAATCCAGAGGCACTGTCCCCGATGTCCACGCAATGTTGCAGAGGCATGTCAACCATGACAGCCCCACAACATCCAGAGCCTTTAGGAACTCTGGGCGAATCTCATCCACCCCCGGGGCTTGCCATCGAGGAGCTTTTTAACCACCTCTGTGACCTCAACCCCAGAGACAGGAGAGCCCGCCTCAGAGAACCCAGACTCTGCTTCCTCATGGGAAGGCGTGTTGGTGTAATTGAGGAGGTCTTCGAAGTATTCTCCCCACCGGCTCACAACGTCCCGAGTCGAGGTCAGCAGTGCCCCACTATACACAGTGTTGATGGTCCACTGCTTTCCCCTCCTGAGACGCCGGATGGTGGACCAGAATTTCCTCGAAGCCGTCTGGAAGTCTTTCTCCATGGCCTCACCGAACTCCTCCCATACCCGAGTTTTTGCTTCAGCGACCACCAAAGCTGCATTCCCAGCAGACACAGCAGACCCTCACAATACGTTTGGGCCTGCCTCGTCGAACCGGCATCTTCCTCCACCATCGGAGCCAACTCACCATCAGGTGGTGATCAGTTGACAGCTCTGCCCCTCTCTTCACCCAAGTGTCCAAAACATGTGGCCGCACGTCCGATGACACGACCACAAAGTCGATCATCGAACTGCGACCTAGGGTGTCCCGGTCCCAAGTGCACGTGTGGACACCCTTTTGCTTGAACATTGTGTTCATTATGGACAATCTGTGATGAACACAGAAGTCCAATAACAGAACACCGCTCGGGTTCTGATCGGGGGGGCCGTTCCTCCCAATCACGCCCTTCCAGGTCTCACTGTCATTGCCCACGTGAGCATTGAAGTCCCCAAGCAGAACGATGGAGTCCCCAGCGGGAGCATTCTCCAGCACCCCCTCCAAGGACTCCAAAAAGGGTGGGTACTCTGAACTGCTGTTTGGTGCATAGGCACAAACAAGAGTCAGGACCCATCCCCCCACCCGAAGGCCGAGGGAGGCTACCCTCTCGTCCACCGGGGTGAACCCCAACGTACAGGCGCCAAGCCGGGGGGCAATAAGTATACCCACACCTGCTCGGCGCCTCTCACCGTGGGCAACTCCAGAGTGGAAGAGAGTCCAACCCCTCTCGAGAGGACTGGTACCAGAGTCCAAGCTGTATGTGGAGGCGAGTCCGACTATATCTAGTTGGAACTTCTCGGGCTCCTTCCCTGCCAGAGAGGTGACATTCCACATCCCATGAGCCAGCTTCTGTAGCCGGGGATCGGATCGCCAAGGTCCCCGCCTTCGGCCACCGCCCAGCTCGCACTGCACCGACCCCTATGGCCCCTCCCAGAGTTGGTGAGCCCATGGGAAGGGGGACCCATGTTACCCTTTCGGGCTGTGCCCAGCTGGGCCCCATGGGTGCAGGCCCGCCCACCAGGCGCTCACCTTCGAGCCCCACCTCCAGGCCTGGCTCCAGAGGGCGGCCCCAGTGACCCGCGTCCGGGCAAGGGAAACCTTGATCCATTTACAGTTTTCATCATAGGGGTTTTTTAGCCGTGCTTTGTCTGGTCCCTCACCTAGGAGCATGGGTGACCCGACCAGGCGCGTGAAGCCCCAGACAACTTAGCTCCTAGGATCATTGGGACACACAAACCCCTCCACCACGATAAGGTGACGGCTTCCAGGAGAGGGACTTTATATTACTGCTTTTTAATGGCAAAAAATAAGGCTTTAGTCTCATAAGAGACCGATTTTTCCTGAAAAAAAAACCACTTTACATTTAAGAAAGAATACAATTTGATTTTTGTTTAAATAATATTTTCCCCTAAAAATATGACTGACTCCTATAATATTCAAATTTTTAAACATGACATTTATTTTAAGATTACAACCGTTTTCTCAAAAAAAAAAACATTTTAAAAGAAGACTAGATTTTCAAAATAAGATTATTCTTACTCAATATTGGTGCTTTTTTTCTAAAAAAAAAGTTGCAATCTTATAATCTTATAGTATTTTATGAGACTAATTTATGTCTCATAAAATACCAGACAATTGTAAAATTGCGGCTATTTTCTTCACAATACTATTGCTTTTCTAAAAACAAAATAGCTATTCTTGTATTATTATTATTATTATTTTAGTTTTCCTTTAGAATATATAACTTTATTCTCATAACACGATGACTTTATTCTTGTAGCATAATTTCTTTTCAGTGTGGTACAAATACTCCTTTGCAGTTATGAGTTAGTAAATTTACAGTATACGATGCATTGGACGCTTGCCTGTGAACCCGCTAGTGTGTCCAATGTTATGTTAAGCGTGAATATTTGGTGTGTAGCCTCATGTGCACCTTCCGAATCGCAAGTGAACGGATGATCTGGAAGTGCTTATGTCAGTGACCACGTTTACGTTTTTCTGCTAAAAGGAAAAGTAATTACATTATTGTGATAATGTAACAGTCACATTTTTTTTTTAGATATGAATTCAGAATAGTAGTAGAGCAAAGTTGTATTTTTATCCCCAAGATAAAAAGTTAGAATACAGTGAACACCCCCATATACACAGTTCTACATTTGCAAAGTCATACATTCGTGGATTTTTTTTTTTTGTTAAACCAATTCTCAATTTTTCGCACAAAAAACAACCAATTCATTGTTTTGTTTTTTTTGCGCAATAAAAGTTGTTATTTGGTGCCATCTTGTGGCATCTTGGTGCCAAGCAACTGTGTTCAATTGGTTGAGGAGCTTCAATTAAAGAAAAGTAGTGTTTTGCCAACATCTTGTGGCAGCTGTAGGCAATTATAATTTCTCATAGATTTTCATAATCTGGTCTCTATCTAACAAATGCTTTTAACACTGTATTACAAGAATTATGTGCTACTTTTTTCGTTAAAATTGTGACATCACAACAATAGTCTTATTTTTGTCATGAAAAACATCTCTTTCTTTTTATAAAAGAAAGCTATTCCAATTTTTACATAATTGTGTTATTCCTTATCCCAATTTTACTTTAAATTTATTTTCTTAAAAAAAAAAACTCGACACACAAAAATCTTTTTGTTTAAATTCACACTTTAGCCGGTCCCTGGTTTTTCACTCACCCCAACACATTAGCTGCCCTCTCTGAAATGTTTTTAATATTCCATCAGTCACATGGTCCACAGGAAGTTGCATCATTCAGCAAGCCATGGGAAAGCCAAAAATAAGTTCACTCATTATTTTTTCTGCATAGTCGATGATATTTCAGTTATGACTGGGGGTGGGGGGTGTTAAAATCTCGACTTAGTCCTGTTCCCTAAATTACTTGATGTGTGTTTACTTCCAAAATACATTTTTGTGTTCAATCACTGTTTTACGTTCTTGTCAACATGCTATTAGCATAAATGTTATGTGGCTATATTTCAAGCATTTGCTATTTCTATGCTAAAAACTCACTTCAGTTACCTTCAGTCCTGTTTCGCAAATGAGTTGTTTCAGTAAAATAAAACAATGTCATAAAAAATGTTTAAGTTGCCTGAGACATATTTTGAGTTCTTCAATGTGTATTATTAGATTTAGAGTTGAAAAACGACATAAATGTGAGTTCCTTTTGAGAGAACAAGCACATGGCACAGATTTCAGTGGAATGGCCCAAACGCTTGCCTGTTATACTGCTAGTGTGTCCAATGTTGTGTTCAGCGTGACTATTTCCTCTGTAGCGTCACGTGCACCTTCCACGTCACAAGCGCACAAATAATCTTAAAGTGCTAATGTCAGTGACAATAGAAGCACTTTTGTCTTCTAAAGGTCATCACAAGTTTTGACACATTTGGATTATGTAACGTAGGCCGGAACCAATCAACAGCAGTGTCATCTATCATTTCATTTCATCGCTTCAGGGAGATAAATGTGCCGATGGAGTCACAAAAGTTGACCCGATAAAACCTCAGTCGATAAATCTGACACATTTCCCTCTGTTTTGCCTGCACTTTATCTGATCATTCCAAATACATTTCTACGGACAAAGCTGGTGAGGTGTTGTTTTTGACCACAGGAAAAAAACTATGGTTTTCCATTCACGTTCACAGTTGAAAGTTTCCACCATTTGTTACAGTGAGCGCATGACATGAGCTCACAAACCAACAAGCAGAAAGTAGACATTCCCAAATTACGGACTAGAGTTTCGTGTTTTAGCATCGTCCCCGTGTCTATTGTACGTACTACAAATTTGGTAGCAACATCTTTCGGACAAGTTCATCTTTGAGGGGCCCCTGAAAATGGCCACCTCAAACCAAAATGGCTCACTACTTGCGTCTGTTCGGGCATGGTTTCTTCACTTTTTATGGGTCTCCTCATGAAAGACATGCGTACAAAATTGTATTTTGCTAAGTGAAAATCTGACTTTGTGGTGTTGAGTTCAGTAGTTTTGTGTTTTATGGCAAGTCTGTTAGAATGACACATCTGTCATTGTGAGATGAGTCTAAAATGTCCGCTTCAAACCAATATGGCAGACTGTTGCGACGTAAAACTGGTTTTGGGGGAGTGATTTTATACATACGTATTTGTATGTATGTATGTATATATTTATTTATTTCACTCCTGTTTCCTCACACATCCCAAAAACAAGCGTGGTAGGTTGATTGACAACTCTAAATTGCCCATAGGTGTAAATGGTTGTTTGTTTCTATGTGCCCTGCGGTAGACTGGCAACTGGTTCAGGGTGTACCCCGCCTCTCGACCGAAGATAGCGGGGATACGCTCCAGCACGCCCGCGACCGTAGTGAGGATAAGATTGAATTTATTCAATTATCTGAGGGTGCTACCAAGCAGACAAGTGCAGCTTCAAACCAAAATGGAGGACTTCCTGTGTCTTTTCAGGGATGACTCCTGGAGATTTTTTTTCCAAATTTCACATTGCTAATTGAAACTGCCAGTGGTCGTCGCTGTGTTTCTTTGACCCATGGCGCGAACAAAGGTCTTCTTGTCCTTCCGACATTCGCTATACCGATTGGATTTCCTTGTAGCTGGTTCATTGTTAAAGTGACCACCAGAGCGTATGGAATGTGCCGTGCCCATTTTCTGCTATATACTGTATTTCCATCCATCCATTTTCAACACCACTTATCCTGGTTAGGGTCGCAGGGCACTGGAGTCTATCCCAGCTGACTTTGGGCGAAAGGCGGACTACACCCTGAACTGGTCGCCAGTCAGTCGCGGGGCACATGCTATATACAGTATACTGTATATTTTACTACTAAGAGCGGTTAAGTACTTTTTACCTTCGTATGATTGTTATGAATGGTAAAATCTTCATAATATTGTATAAATGACAAAACATGGGCTTCGGAGTCAATAAAGGTTTGATGATGGCAACATTTTGACCCTGGAACAGATTGTTGATGAACAATTAGGGAACATAAAAATGTTGGGAGGTGAAAAAAACGGATTCTTTCGCTTGCGGAAATTGTTTTGTCTCAGTTGACGGCCCAATATATCCCGCTTACATGCGATTTCACCTTCTTCTTTTAGAAGACATGGTATCATGTACAGTGGATATAAAATGTCTACACACCCCTATTTAAATTCCAGGTGATGTAAAAAAATAAAAATAAAAAATGAAATCAAGATCAATCATTTCAAAACTTTTCCCACTATTTATGTGTCCTGTACTCAAGACAACTCGATTGAAATATTTTTTTAATTATTTTCAAGAAAGCAGGTAATCAACTGAGATCATGTGTTTGCACAACTGTGCACGCGCTCAGAACTGGAATGTGGCTCATGTCACATTCAAATTAATGTCAAATGGGAGTCAGTACACACCTGCCACCATTTAAAAGGCTCTGATTAACCAAACAAACTTCTAAGACATGTCCGCCAAATTTCTGAGACTGAAACTGGTGGGTTGGCCTAGGTTTTTATAAAGTGTTCTAAGAAAACTTTTGCACCGCATGGTGATCAGTCCCTGATAAAACAACAACAACAACAACAACAAGGCTGATGTCAATATTTTTCTGATTGATACGCCCACTACAAGTGCACGTTCACACACAAAAATATATCATTTTCCCAACAACTTCATTCGAGACCATGTCGCAAAAATGAGTAAAAATTGAAGTTTAGCAGAAAAGGTTTGACTTTATAATATAAAGGTCTAATTTATTAATCATATGCAGGTATCACCCCTCTTTTCATTGGATTCCATAGTAACTTCTGGTACCCTTTCCCATGTACAAAAATGTCCAGGGTATAAAAGTTGAAAGTCTGGGTGTTCTTTCTGCAGTAATGTTGTGAAACTGTCAGTAAGTGTTCTTATTTTATCACAAGGAATAAAACACTGGGATGACTAACTTACTAATATGGGATAGTCAACGAATGAATGAATGAGGGTAAGTAATTGAGTAACATCTGTGCTTCGGGCTGTTTGTTTTGTCAAAACCAATCTGCTCGTGCAAGCTGTGGCAGTCTGTGGACGTCCTGCCGGCCGGCATTCAGCTGTGAACACGCCGCAGAATACTTTACGACCACTACGATCACTAGCCCATACACAAGCTTTATGTGGGATTTTTGAATATATTTGCCTGTCTGTACACAATTCCACTAACTATTCATGCTGGTATCTGGTATTCTTTTTATTTTTTCATGTATCGTTGTCAACTATTGAGTCATTCATGTCCAGTTTTTGTGACATACAACGCTGCTATTCTTGCTGCTGTTCACATTCCCTTCTTTATGTACAGTATATATGTCATTGATTTAAGAGGCACGGTGACCGACTGGTTAGAGCGTCAGCCTCACAGTTCTGAGGAGCGGGGTTCAATCCCTGGTCCCGCCTGTGTGGAGTTTGCATGTTCTCCCCGTGCCTGCATGGGTTTTCTCTGGGCACTCCAGTTTTCTCCCACATCCCAAAAACATGCACGTTAATTGAAAAACTCTAAATTGCCCGTAGGTGCGAATGGTTGTTTGTTTGTATGTGCCCTGCGATTGGCTGGCAACCAGTTCAGGGTGTACCCCGCCTCCTGCCCGATGACAGCTGGGATAGGCTCCAGCACGCCCTCGACCCGAGTGAGGAGAAGCGGCTCAGAAAATGGATGGATGTCATCGATTTATTCCTGCATAGTGTAGGAAATTGTTGGAATTTTGATCCATTAAAAGCTGTTTTATACTGTAGAAAACAATGCATGTGTGGTAAAATATAAACTAAGTAAAATAAGTGAAATGTTGTTTAAGGTGGAAGGGAGCATGTGGACCATCAGCCTTCCAAGGACGTGTGCTCAGTGAGGATGTGCGAGCATTATTGATTGACGGCTCGCAGCTCTTTTATCTTCGTACCACTATTCAAAATCCCACATTTCCCAGAGACAGACACTTGAACATTCCGATTTCTTCAAAGCAGAGGTGGGAGTAAGTCACATACTATATTTGCAAGTCTCAATTCATAACCTTCAAGTCTCGAGCAAGTCCCAAGTCACTGCTGGAAAAAAAATCAAGCAAGTCGAGTCGCAACTACATTTCAAGCAAGTTGATTCAAGTCTTTACTTGGTTTAAGCAAGTGGCAAGTCAAGTCGTAATATAACCTAATGGGCTTGGCCAATGGAGAATGAAAGCGATTCATAATTAAGGGAATAATATACGACATAAAAATGTTGCCAAATCTTCAATAAAAATGTGAACAAAATCTGCATTCCTCCTGTGTCCTCTACCTTAATTAACTCACTCAGTTGGGTTTGTTCGTTTATTTATTTAGAAGCACTGACTCTGGACAATTGACCACTGCCACTAGATTAAAGGTTACGTTTCAAATGCTATCATCTCAATTTGAAAAACATACTGCAGACAGCTTTATCAAAGAGCTGACACAACAGATCACATTTTAATGGTAAAACTTCAATCACCACGTTCAGTCGTATGAAAATTATATTCAAGCATAGCTACTCACAATTTGTACTGTACTTACTAATTGTCAAGGACTTTTTTATCACCGTGATTGCAAAGTGAGCCGATACAGCTAACCTATAAGGCACCCGGCATCTTCTAGCGCCAATTCTTTAGTCATGCCCGCTTTTTTTTTTAATCTTCACAACTGACCGCTAGCAACGCTGCTTCTCCATTCAGCAGTTGTCATTATATTTTATTTTTTATTTTATTCTACTTTCTGCTATAGAGTCCACACCACTTCGCCTCATTAGTAAATAAGAGAATGAAAAAAAGAGAGTTTTGCGTGCCTATGAACCGAAACGAAAGGTTCAGACAATTATCATAAACCGTTCCCCCCCCCCCCCCCCCCAGTTACGTTACTTAGCTGTACTAAAACGTTCACAATCAAATCATTTTTATTTGTAATCATCCCAAACCAGTCTATGAAACTTAATGTTTGACCAGCTAGCTAAACTGTTACATTAGCTTACCTGTCTGTGAGTTTTGTAGTGACGAATGTTCGACCTCATTGTTGTTGTCTTTAATGTGCGAGTTCCAAACCATGAAGGTTTCCATCCTGTTTTTCAAGGAGTCTTTCAAAAAGGGACTCATCTTAAAGATTTGGTCTGATTGTTACCAAATTTGAAACGGATACACTCGACAGAGGGACAACACGAAATTGCAAAGAAGACTTTTCATAGTTGCATGTGGGGCGGACATTGCAGCAAAGTTTCTCAACTCGCTATAAAACACAAAACTAACAACGAGGCTATTGAGTGGAGGAACTTTTTAAAATTATTATTCGGCCCCAAAGACGATTAACATAGCAACATAAATACATTTTGGAGGGCATGTCCATCATTAGTAGATGCACAAAAAAATGAAGTGACCAAAGCCCACATGTATGAAGTGCTCTTGAATAATTATGGTAGAATTCAATTCTTATTGTACAACCCCAATTCCAATGAAGTTTGGACGTTGTGTTAAACATAAATAAAAACAGAATACAATGATTTGCAAATCATGTTCAACCTATCTTTAATTGAACACACTACAAAGACAAGATATTTAATGTTCAAACTGATTAACTTGATTGTTTTTAGCAAATAATCATTAACTTAGAATTTTATGGCTGCAACACATTCCAAAAAAGCTGGGACAGGGTCATGTTTACCACTGTGTTACATCACCTTTTCTTTGAACAACATTCAATAAACGTTTGGGAACTGAGGACACTAATTGTTGAAGCTTTGTAGGTGGAATTCTTTCCCATTCTTACTTGATGTACAGCTTCAGCTGTTCAACAGTCCGGGGTTTCCGTTGTCGTATTTTATGCTTCATAATGCACCACCCGTTTTCAGTGGGAGACAGGTCTGGACTGCAGGCAGGCCAGTCTAGTACCCGCACTCTTTTACTATGAAGCCACGCTGTTGTAACACATGCAGAATGTGGTTTGGCATTGTCTTGCTGAAATAAGCAGGGGCGTCCGTGAAAAAGACGTTGCTTGGATGGCAGCATATGTTTCTCCAAAACCTGTGTGTACCTTTCAGCATTAATGGTGCCTTCACAGGTGTGTAAGTTAACCATGTTATTGGCACTAACACAGCCCCATACCATCACAGATGCTGGCTTTTGAACTTTGCGTCCATAACAGTCCGGATGGTTTTTTTCCTCTTTGGCCCGGAGGACACGACGTCCACAATTTCCAAAAACAATTTGAAATGTAGACTCGTCAGACCACAGAACACTTTTCCACTTTGCATCAGTCCATCTTAGATGCAAAGTCCAGCGTTTCTGGGTGTTGATGATAAATGGCTTTTGCTTTGCATAGTAGAATTTCAAGTTTCACTTACGGATGTAGCACCGAACTGTATTTATTGACATTGGTTTTCTGAAGTGTTCCTGAGCCCATGTGCTGATATCCTTTACACATTGATGTCGGTTTTTCATGCAGTGCCGCCTGAGGGATCGAAGGTCACAGGCATTCATTGTTGGTTTTCGGCCTTGCCGCTAACATGCAGTGATTTCTCCAGATTCTCTGAAACCTTTTGATGATATTATGGACCGTAGATGATGAAATCCCTAAATTCCTTGCAATTGTACGTTGAGGAACATTGTCCTTAAAGTGTTTGACAATTTCCTCACGCACTTGTTCACAAAGAGGTGAACCACGCCCCATCTTTGCTTGTGAATGACTGAGCAATTCAGGGAAGCTCCTTTTATACCCAATCATGGCACCCACCTGTTCCCAATTAGCCCGTTCACCTGTGTGATGTTCCAAACAGGTTTTTGATGAGCATTCCTCAACTTTCTCAGTCTTTTTTGCCACCTGTCCCAGCTTTTTTGGAACGTGTTGCAGCCATAAAATTCTAAGTTAATGATTATTTGCTAAAAACAATCAAGTTAATCAGTTTGAACATTAAATATCTTGTCTTTGTAGTGTATTCAATTAAATATAGGTTGAACATGATTTGCAAATCATTGTATTCTGTTTTTATTTATGTTTAACACACCGTCCCAACTTCATTGGAATTGGGGTTGTAAGAAAAATACAATGGTAGAAAATATGTTGATGTTGTAGAAAAGAATGAAATACAGCTACTGTAAGTAGCAATGCTGTGTATGTACACGTACCACAAGGTATTATGCATTGTGACAAAGTGTCAAAAACTGTAGAAATCCTTCATCTTGGCTTTCTACAGCCCAAAGTCAAACAAGGTGCAATCTATTTCACTGACATTTAGCACACTTTGTTGATAATTCCACTTCCAGAGTGGCTTACTGCTGTAACGCTGTGAGGACAAGAATCACAACTTCTACAAATATTTCCTAAAATGAAGTTTTGGTTTAGTTTTTGATCATGATGTGGGTGAACTCACCCCAAAAGCCTCGTTGTCGGCTCCCAGATCTTTCAGGCCCAGTTCCAGGCGCTCCTCCTTGACGGTGAGGTGCATGCTGCAGGCGGGCAAACGATAAACAATGCCCCAGGAGTAGTGGGGGGAAAAAAGTAGTGGTACTAAGACAATGGGTCACCACGGCAACTGAAGCTCACAGTCAAGTCACAAGAAAGGGATTCTGGGATCTCCCGCCCCCTTGACTGTACTGTATGGTCATGTGATGCGTGACCAGGACTGGTCCTGTGAGAGCGCGTCCGTCACATGTGCCGCTTCATTGGTCACCCTCGTTATCAGCGGCACGGAAAAGGTTGAGTCGCCCCTTTACCCGCCATCAGTTCACGTCCCAAGCATTCTGGTGCACTTCATGTGGAGATCATCATAAAGAATCTGACTGTAAAGACCCCAAATGCAGTTTGGACAGGTCCACCACCAGCTGTTCCATTCAGTCAACTAACTAACTAAATAACTAAATTTACCATTGCGATGAATGTATTTACCATAAATCATTCCATTTTAAAACCTTTATCAACTGAACAGGTCATGTGTTAGGTAAGGTTGAAATTGTTCACTGACCTATGGATGTAAACTGTCCTATATGGATGGATGGATGATTCATGGATGGATGGATGTAATGTGGGATGGCTGCATGGATGGATGAACGAATGAATCGATGATTGGCTTTCTGGATGGAGAACTGGTTCAATGATGGATGAATGCTTGTTGGATGAATGGATGGTTGGTAGCTGGATGGATGGATGCATGGATGGATAGAATGTGGGCTGAAGGTATGAATGAATGGTTGAATGAATGAACAATTGAGTGGATGGTTGATGGATCGGCTAGCTAAATGGATGGATGATGGAATGATCGTTGGACGGAAAAATGGTTGTGTGGATAAATGAATGGATGGATGGATTGGTCCATGGATTATTACAATTTGTAGATGGATGGCTGAATGAATGTTTTGGTGTTGGATGCATGGTTTGATACATGGATGACGATGGATTAATAACTTGATGAATAGATTGTTAGATGGAAAATGGTTGGCTGTATCAATAAATGAATGACTAGGTCTGGTCTTGGTCAATTATCCAGCTTTGTAAACAGAAGCGGCCACATTAGAGATGAGTGCCGTAGTAAAAAAAGGACTCATGACAGTCTACACTCAGTGGGGTCTCCACCATCTGACATAACAAACATCTGACATTATCATGTGTCACATTCACTCTATTCACGTTAACGCCCTATCGGAGGTCTGCTGGTTTCCCCTGTGCCTTACCTTTCTCTTCCTAATCTTGATCCACTCAATGCCCTAGCGCAGTGGTTCTTAAACCTTTTACACCAACTACCACCTAAAAAAACACTTACTGTAGCTCTCCAATGACCAACATCAAAACACACTCGCTTTGTATGTGTTCATCTAACACGACACAGGTTTTATTCCTAAAGAGTATATTTCATATTATTGTAAGCCACTGTAACATTATGCGTAGTTTGAACATTCCCAGTGAGCTAAAATATACACAACTATACACAAAAGGTAAATGAAAAATTTAATTAACAAATGTTTAAAAATAAATAGTTCTTATAGATTAATACAAATGTGTGAAATAACAAGCAAACAAAAAAGTAAACACACCTGAATTGTACTTAGGCAGAGATTTTTTTCGCGTACCACTAGAAGAACCCCATAATGCCACACGTTGGAAATCAGTCCGAACAAGTCAAGCGTGGAAAAAAGACCGCTCTTCTTTTTGCCCATCCAGGCACGATCAATGGCTTGATGACAAGGTGAGTCTCATGTCATGAGAGTCGACTTGGACAAAATACTCTTAATTATAAGCAGCATAAAATAATAAAAATGGAAGTAATAAGTATAAAGGTCAATAAAACAAAGGAAGAAATGGACAATTAAATAAACATAAAACAATAAAATTGGCACACATCCAATAGTTAAAATGTGATGGAGCATAAGTTTCTCCTTCATTTTTTATTTATTTATTTAAATGACCAATTGTTTAATCTTTATATTTTTTAAATAATTATATATCTATATTAGCTGGGACAGGCTCCAGCATACCCGTGACCTTAGTGAGGGTAAGCGGTGTTGAAAATGGATGGATTGCTGGTTTTATATATATATATATATATATATATCCATCCATCCATTTTCTGAGCCGCTTCTCATCACGAGGGTCGCGGGCGTGCTGGAGCCTATCACAGCTGTCATCGGGCAGGAGGCGGGGTACACCCTGAACCGGTTGTCAGCCAATCGCAGGGCACATACAAACAAACAACCATTCGCACTCACATTCACACCTACGGGCAATTTAGAGTCTCCAATTCATGCATGTTTTTGGGATGTGGGAGGAAACCGGAGTGCCCGGAGAAAACCCACGCAGGCACGGGCAGAACTCCACACAGGCGGGGCCGTGGATTGAACTATATATATATATATATATATATATATATATATATATATATATATATATATATATATATATATATATATATATATATATATATATATATATATATATATATATATATATATATATATATATATATATAAATATATATATATATATATATATTTCTTTTTCTTTTAAGTACAAGTCAATAAAACAGACCAGGTCGAAGTGACCTGTTATATTTTCTATAATATGGGATCTCCAGGCGGCACGGTGGAAGACTGGTTAGTGCGTCTACCTCACAGTTCTGAGGACCTGGGTTCAATCCCCGGCCCCGCCTGTGTGGAGTTTGCATGTTTCTTCCCGTGCCTGCGTGGGTTTTCTCCGGGCACTCCGGTTTCCTCCCACATCCCAAAAACATGCATGGTAGGTTAATTGACGACTCTAAATTGCCCATAGGTGTGAATGTGAGTGCGAATGGTTGTTTGTTTGTATGTGCCGTGGGATTGGCTGGCAACCAGTTCAGGGTGTACCCCGCCTCCTGCCCGATGATAGCTGGGATAGGCTCCAGCACACCCGCGGCCCTAGTGAGGAGAAGCGGCTCAGAAAATGGATGGGTGGATGGATGGATGGGATCTCAATTTCATTTTTATTTTTTAACTTTGGTAGATGAATTTAAAACATACATTTAAGTGTGTCTTTAAATTTTTTATTATTTAAAAATAATCAAAATAACAGGAATATCTTTTGAATTGTTTAGTCATTAATTACATTTAATTATATTCATTTTTCATTTAATTACTTATTTTTGTTATTGTTTTTTAATTAATTAAAATGTATTTAAATTATTGCTTTTTTAATACAATGAAAACTATTTATTATGCACTTTAATTTGATTATTGAATTTTAATTTAACCTCATTTATATTGCTTTTTAGTTATGAAACTATTTGTTAGGTTTTAAGAAAATTATCTTTAATGAATTTGAATATATTTTAGGAAAAAAGTCATTCAGAGTGATTGAGTGTCTACTTAAATAAGTACATAACCAGCATATAGACAGTATACCGGTAGCGTAGTTAGGTCCTTTCACATGCTAACCCACCAAAACCTCAAGGCCTTTGATTTTACAACATTTGAAATAATTGGACACCCTGGCAAGTCTTGCAAAGACACATTGTCCTTTTTTTTACCTCTTTCAGGAAACCACATAAGCACAACCAGTGCTAATGGATTTAATGTAGTGTAGTCTAGTTTACCATCCAAGCGTCGAGCATGACTAAATTGTATGATAACGTTAGTAAAATCAATCGGGAGCCTTGTGACGGCGAGTCCATGGCTGCCGCACATGAGACCGCGTCAAATGTTGCCCCGCTAAAGCTTCGCCCCGAGTCAGCGCGTGTCATTGTGACAGGAAGTTAGCGTGACCTCAAGGGGCGTCCAACTATAGCGGAATGACGTGCAGTCCTCACCCACGTTAATTCGGCTGGCTAACCGCGCGAAATAGACCTCATGTAGCATTACCGTTGGCAAAAGTGCTAAAAAGTGAATAGCATTATTTATTCTTGTTATTATTTATTTATTTATTTAATGGATATAACTTACAGTCTTCTAATCCACCTATGTTGGACTTTTATGCCTTTTGTCCCTTAATGGCCTTCGTACTTCCAAGTTGAGACGCCACGTCACATAGCACCTGAGGTCTGTAGGCCTATACAGTGGGTACGGAAAGTATTCAGACCACCTTAAATGTTTCACTCTTTGTTATAGTGCAGCCATTTGCTAAAATCATTGAAGTTAATTTTTTTCCTCAATGTACACACCGCACTCCATATTGACAGAGAAAAACAGAATTGTTGAAATGTTTGCTGATTTGTTAAAAACGAAAAACTGAAATATCACACAGCCATAAGTATTCAGACCCTTTGCTCAGTATTTAGTAGAAGCACCCTTTTGAGCTAATACAGCCATGAGTCTTTTTGGGAATGTTTTTCACACTTGGATTTGAGGATCATCTGCCATTCCTCCTTGCAGATCCTCTCCAGTTCTGTCAGGTTGGATGGTGCATGTTGGTGGACAGGCATTTTCAGGTCTCTCCAGAGATGCTCATTTGGGTTTAAGTCAGGGCTCTGGCTGGGCCATTCAAGAACAGTAACGGAGTTGTTCTGAAGCCACTCCTTCGGTATTTTAACTGTGTGCTTAGGGTTGTTGTCTTGTTGGAAGGTGAACTTCGGCACAGTCTGAGGTCCTGAGCACTCTGGAGAAGGCTTTCGTCCAGGATATCCTTTTACTTGGCCGCATTCATCTTTCCTTCGATTGCAACCAGTCGTCCTGTCCCTGCAGCTGAAAAACACCCCCACAGCATGATGCTGCCACCACCATGCTTCGCTGTTGGGACTGTATTGGACAGGTGATGAGCACTGCCTGGTTTTCTCCACACATACCGCTTAGAATTAATGCCAGAAAGAATCTTATTTCTCCCCATCTTGGAGTCCTTCAGGTGTTTTTTAGAAAACTCCAAGCGGGCTTTCATGTGTCTTGCGCTGAGGAGAGGCTTCCGTCGGGCCACTCTGCCATAAAGCCCCGACTGGTAGAGGGCTGCAGTGATGGTTGACTTTCTAGAACTTTCTCCCATCTCCCGACTGCATCTCTGGAGCTCAGCCACAGTGATCTTTGGGTTCTTTTTTACCTCGCTCACCAAGGCTCTTCTCCACCGATTGCTCAGTTTGGCCGGACGGCCAGTTCTAGGAAGGGTTCTGGTCGTCCCAAACGTCTTCCATGTAAGGATTATGGAGGCCACTATGCTGTTTGGAACCTTAAGTGCAGCAGAATTTTTTTTGTAACCTTGGCCAGATCTGAGCCTTGCCACAATTCTGTCTCTGAACTCTTCAGCAGTTCCTTTGACCTCATGATTCTCATTTGCTCTGACATGCACTGTGAGTTGTAAGGTCTTATATCGACAGGTGTGTGGCTTTCCTAATCAAGTCCGATCAGTGTAATCAAACACGGTTGCACTCCAATGAAGGTGTAAAACCATCTCAAGGATGGTCAGAAGAAATGGACAGCACCTGATTTAAATATATGAGTGTTAGATTTATGGCTGTGTTATATCAGTATTTCTTTTTTAATAAATCTGCAAAAAATTCAACAATTCTGTTTTTTTCTGTCAATAGTGGGTGCTGTGTGTACATTAATGAGGGGAAAAAAGAACTTATTAAAGAACTTGATTTTAGCAAATGGTTGCAATATAACAAAGTGTGAAAAATTTAAGGGGGTCTGAATACTTTCCGTACCCACTGTATAGGCCGACAGACCTCAGGTGCTATGTGACGTGGCGCTACAAGATAAATCTGCCGTCTAGTCAACGAAGACACTAAATCCGATGCTGTCAAACAGATAAGATATAATAACGGATATCAATATGGCGGCACTCGTGAGGCCGTCATGATTCTCGGGGTGCGTTCAGAAATTCAAGCGTGCTCTGCTAAATTCCGGACTGTTCGTAAAGCGTTGTTGGAATGTGCGCACTCTCGGAGTAGAATAGAGCGTCAGATTGAGTTTCCGAATGCACTCTCAGTGAGCAGTGAAAATGTAACATCCATCCAGCCATCCATTTTCCATACCGCTTATCCTCACTAGGGTCGCGGGCATGCTGGAGCCTATCCCAGCTATCATCGGGCAGGAGGCGTGGTACACCCTGAACTGGTTGCCAGCCAATCACAAGGCACATACAAACAAACAACCATTCGCACTCACATTCACACCTACGGGCAATTTAGAGTCTCCAATTCATGCATGTTTTTGGGATGTGGGAGGAAACCGGAGTGCCCGGAGAAAACCCACGCAGGCACGGGGAGAACATGCAAACTCCACACAGGCGGGGCCGGGGATTGAACCCAGGTCCTCAGAACTGTGAGGCAGACGCTCTAACCAGTCTTTCACCATGCCGCCACCCTGATTTAAAACAAAATGTAACAATTTAAAAAATTAAAAGTCTATTAAAGCAGAATAATCAGATCTCAAACGTCAAAATTAAAACTCAGCACTCTATTTTGAAAACAAACAAATAACATTGTTGAAACAAACAAATAACATTGCCGATAGACTGAATTGGATAGTTTATGTATGCACAATAGTTTTTGGTGTCTATTTTGTGCAATGTACTTCTTGTACGCATACAAGAGTATGTAAGAGGAAGAGATGTACCGTAATTACATCTTCTCTGGCATGCTATTTATATTTCCTATATCTACAATTGCTTCTGAAATTATGCAAATTTCCCCATTGTGCGACTAATAAAAGTTATCTTATCTTATTTTGCAAATATATATAAATAATAATCATATACGTTTAACTTCCCGTGTGCAGTGACGTACTAATTAATTTTCGTTTCAGACGCGGCGTCCCGTGTGGACGTTTATTGTTTTATATTTATATCTCTAAACACGTATTAAATGGCCTGTTATTTTGTTGTTCACAGTTGGTTACTCTCTGCGAAAATGCGGTTCCAGCCAGACCTATTTAACAAGGGTATTGTTTCATCAAATGTATATATATATAAATCGCATATGTATGTACAGTGGGTACGGAAAGTATTCAGACCACCTTAAATTTTTCACTCTTTTTTATACTGCAGCCATTTGCTAAAATCATTTTTGCTAAAAAAAAAATTCCTCATTAATGTACACACAGCACCCCATATTGACAGGAAAAAAAGCGGAATTGTTGAAATTATTACAGATTTATTAAAAACGAAAAACTGAAATATCACACAGCCATAAGTATTCAGACCCTTTGCTCAGTATTTAGTAGAAGCACCCTTTTGAGCTAATACAGCCATGAGTCTTTTTGGGAATGATGCAACAGGTTTTTCACACCTGGATTTGGGGATCCTCTGCCATTCTTCCTTGCAGATCCTCTCCAGTTCCGTCACATTGGATGGTGAATGTTGGTGGACAGCCATTTTCAGGTCTCTCCAGAGATGCTCAATTGGGTTTAAGTCAGGGCTCTGGCTGGGCCATTCAAGAACAGTCACAGAGTTGTTCTGAAACCACTCCTTCTGTATTTTAGCTGGGTGCTCTGTGTTGTACGGAGAGTACCCACTGTATAGGCCGACAGACCTCAAGTGCTAAAATATCATTTCACCTTTAATCTGTTTTGGGTTTCAAATTTTGAAATCCAATTTTAAAACAGTATTATGTTAGCATTTAGGCTAACAAACTAACTATAGCATAGCATAATTTAACAAATAAAACAATACGTGTTTTCATTGGAGCAAACTTATAATATGTTTTCCTTTGTCTATATGTGTCCTGACACTGACTGACGATCAGTCCATTGTTTGTCTGTATGCCGGGCCCCTGACATTTGCGAACGACCAGCCAATTGTTTGTCAATTCAACTCGTCTCTCAAGGCACCACTGTACAGGTAAGGTGTAATATTTGTCAGTGCTTATTGTTAGCTAATTCAGCCTTTTTCGTTATGTTGTTTTATTTTGTTCATGCTGACCTGTTATGAGTTCAAGATTGTCCTGTCAGATTTTAGCTTGCAGCAAAGCTTCAGCCAGTGATTTGTTTTTCCAACTCAGTTTAAAGAAAGTTTAAAATTAATTGATAAATGAGGGAAACTATTTTGCAGAGGTGGGACCAAGTCAGGACGACTGGTTAGAGCTTCTGCCACACAGTTCTGAGGACCTCGGTTCAATCCCCGGCCCCGCCTGTGTGGAGTTTGCATGTTCTCCCCGTGCCTGCGTGGGTTTTCTCCGGGCACTCCGCTTTCCTCCCACATCCCAAAAACATGTGTGGTAGGTTAATTGACAACTCTAAATTGCCCGTAGGTGTAAATGTGAGTGCGAATGGTTGTTTGTTTGTATGTGCCCTGCGATTGGCTGGCAACCAGTTCAGGGTGTACCCCGCCTCCTGCCCGATGTTAGCTGGGATAGGCTCCAGCGCGCCCGCGACCCTAGTGAGGAGAAGAAGCTCAGAAAATGGATGGATGGGACCAAGTCATTGCTTTGCAAGTCACAAGTAAGTCAAGTCAGCTCAAGTCTTTGCCTCAAATCCCGAGTCATTTCCCGAGTCAAGACATGCAAGTCCCGAGCCAAGTCGCAAGTCCTACACTTGGAGTTTCGAGTCCTTTCAAGTTATTTTACCAACAAATTAAAAATATGTTTTCATATACAGTATGTATTTATACTTAATTAATATATTGATTTATGTATTTAACATACAGTATTTGAACATCCATATTTATTTATATAAGACAAATTTGATAAACAACTTCATTGACCCTTTATAAGAAAACTAGGGGGGTGATCAAAAATGTTCCACCTTCAGAGCCACACATCAAGAGGGGGACTTAGTTTATTGCCCCTTCTAAACCGATTGATAGTATGTTTTGAGTTATTCTATGAAAATACTATGCTATGACTTAGTTTTCTCACTTTATTTCTGAAGTGATATTAAACAGCCCTGTCACAAACTAAGAATTTGTATCCAGTAGTGCAGCAATTAGTAGTCGAGTTTTCTACTGACAATTATATTGGAATAATCAAGTATAATGATAAAAATATAATTTTACTTGCTTAAAGAGCAATTATATATGCACAAGAGAAAATGAGAAATTTCACTTAATAATGAACAACCAATTTCCTCTTTTATATAATCAACAGTATTTTTCTTAAATTCACATTGTGCATATAGCTGCATTTTCTTGTCTACAAACATTTCTAGTTAGGTAATTTCAAACAAATATAAATAGATTTCAGTTTAAACTTTGCATTTCTTGTGAGTATCAAAAACACAAGGTATTAATTTAAAAAAGAGGAACACAGGTGTGTCCTCTTGTTATAAAGGTACAATTGTATCCTACTGTGGTATCTCAGTCGGAACACTAGGGGGCACTGGTGTAACTGTTACATCAAAAAGAGGCTAAGAAAAGGACACAAAGAAGAATGTAGTTTCATGTCGAATAGATGCTAGCTGTGTGCTGCTCGATTAGTAAATAAAGTGATTAAAAAAAATAAAAAATACAAGACTGATTGTTGAGAACACTGACTAAACCAGACTGTAATGTACAGGGAGCCCAAGACAGCACACGGTTGGCCCGCCCTGTAACTATTTGGGTGATCGGTTACAAAGCTAGCTGCTAATTCTAACGCAAACACGCATACGTGACGTCAAGCCACAATGCAATGTGGATTATTTATTTAAAAAAATATTTTTATTTTTTTTTGCAATAATTAACGTCCTTATTGTTACGTTAAATGTCGTTGTCTTTTCTGTGTGTGTTAACGGTGGTTTTGGGAATGTATACCTTAATTAGCTGTCACATTTATTGTTGATTAATGCTGCGCTGTTTTTTGTTTTTATTTAAATGAAACCATTAATTTAAGGTAGTGTGTGATCGAACGACTTCTTGGTCAAATCCTCTACCACCGTGTTAACTATTAAAAGATGATAAGAATTAACTATAGACCAGCAACCAAAACGTTGCACATATAGCAACAGAAAGAGACAGCTAGTGTTGGTTTCTCAGTGCTTTGGTAGCAAGTATTTTCAAATCAAGTCCAAGTCCAATTCAAGTCACCAGTCATTGCTTTTCAAGTCCAAGTCAAGTTGCCAAGTCTTTTAACATATTGTCGAGTCTAAAGTCATCAAATTCATGACTCGAGTCTGACTTGAGTCCATGTCATGTGACTCAGTCCACACCTCTGCTATTTTGTGTTCAGAGGCCAAGGGACTTTAAAAAAAAAAAATCATTTATTTATTTATTTATTTTTATTTTGTGTGAAAGTAAATTTACTTAAGTAAAAGAGTTAAACAAGGAGGCTACTACTGTACTTCTTCCTGGGAATAATGAGGAGTACTTGCCATTGTCAATAATGGCCGTCAGGTGGCGCTGTAACCTAAACCAGGAGGCAGTAGTATAGTTATCAGTGAACGCATGCGTCAATCCTCGCTCAGTGAGGAGAAGGGTAGATTAGATAGAGAGAGAGAGAGAGAGAGAGAGAGAGAGAGAGAGAGAGATAGATAGATAGATAGATAGATAGATAGATAGATAGATAGATAGATAGATAGATAGATAGATAGATAGATAGATAGATCTGTTAAACGTTACAGGCAAATTCTAAGTCACATTGACATTTAATTGTCATAAAAAAAAGTTAGTCACTTTAATAGTTAAAAAAAGAGTTAAAATCCTGTGTGCCCATTTACAAATAATGTAAATAATCTGTTCCATGGTCATGCCTTTATTTAGTGTTTAGGCAATGCTTAGTCCTTCTTAACTGTCATACAAGTGTGAAATTCTCCTCTTTTTTTACAGAATGGAAAAAGGCAGTTGATCCCCCTTCCTCTCTCCCTTCTTCATCTTACATCCTCATGAATGAGCCCAGAAAGTATGACATCATCGTTTTTACCCCCCCCCCCATCCCCACACATCCATGCTGCAGCGACATCATCCTGCAGGATTACAGTTTAATCTGAGGAAGATGAAGATGAGGGATGAAGCGCAAGGAGGGCGGAGGGACTCATTCATCATTTTAAGGCCCTCATTCAGTCATACATTCATTCATAGTCGCAGTCGCTGTGTTACATAAGGAGGAAGGAGGAGGGAAGGGGGGAGGTCAAGTGAAGGATGTGCTGGAGGGGGGGGGGGGGTCGGAGGCAAATGCGACCTCCTACCTCACCCCCTCCCCCGTGATGCTACGGAGGATTCCTTCATCTTGAGGATGAGGATGGTGGTGATGGTGCACTGCACTTTAGCATTTAGCACAGGCGCAGGACGAGGATACGTTTTTCTGCTGTACCGGCAGCCAGCAGTAACTATATTCGATACTCACTACATGTAACGAGATTATGGAAATTATTGCAAGATGTATGTAACTGTGGCGGCACGGTGGACGACTGGTTATCACATCTGCCTCACAGTTCTGAGGACCCAGGTTCCAGTCACAGAAAATGTGTAATTAAATTAGTTGCATTTGGACATTTGCATGATTGCAATTTTAGTTAAATTTGAATAATAGCTGTAAAAAATCAGATATTTTTTTTTCACATCACTTCCTTCTTCTAAAGCCGATGCTTGTGATTGGCTCTCTCTGGTCGTGTGCCATTCTCCTGTAGTCTCAAACATAACATTTGTTTCCAAATATGACATTGAAGCGCCACCTTTTGGTGCGATCTGTTAGTTTGTCTTAGATTTTTAACAAGTTATACTCGTAATTACACTTGGACACAAAAGAACAGTGACTTTTGAAAAGCTTTATCTTTTTAATTTGGGATTTTTTTTATGGAACATTCACTCATCTGGGTTGTCATATGAAGCGCTATTATTGAAATTAAACTAAATTTAACTATAATTAAATTTATTACTTAAATTATATAGGAAAATGTGATGACTAAAGAGTTCTCGATAAATTAAATACAATTATTTTGAAGAATTTGACCAATAGCGAGATGGAAAGAAATCAAACTAAAGTTAAGTTATAATAATTCAAACATGTAGAAGATTTTTACCAATACAGATGTGGCAATAAATGAAATGAAATTAAATATGGAATGTCACCAATGCAGAGGTGGTTGTGTGTGTGTGTGTGTGTGTGTAAATGTGTGTCACTTACTGCCAGTCGCTTGCAAAGCGATGACACAAGACATGCGGTGGGGATATGAGGGGAGTTTATAAATGGACCGCAAGGCATGAATCATAAAATGATGATTAACCCATTGCATAAGCTTGTCTGAAGACCTCTGTTCGAAAGAAAAACACACTTTTGTGCCTCTTTCTCATTTAGGGTATTCGTTTGTTACCTCGGTCGGGATCAGAAACTTCTCAGCCAAAACATCAAAAATACGAGTCAAAGGAAGCCTATGCATTGAATCAATTCATGATACAGTACTGAACATCTGTTATAATTTCTTCTCTTCTATTCAGATGTAGTCTACATAAATGGCTGGCTGGCTGGCTGGACGGATGGGTGGGTGGGTTGATGGATGGATGGATGGATGTTTGGCTGGATGATGGACAGATGGATGGATGGATGGATGGAAGATGCATGGTGGGAGTTGAATGAATTCCTGGAAGGTAAGATGGATGAACAATTTGATGGAGAGATCCATGGTGGGTGGATGGATGGATGGATGATCGAGTGAATTTTGGATGGATAACAAATAGATGCCCCTCCTGGAACCCGTCACCTTATCGCGGTGGAGGGGTTTGTGTGTCCCTATGATCCTAGGAGCTAAGTTGTCTGGGGCTTCGCGTCCCTGGTCGGGTCACCCATGGCAAACAGGTCCTAGGTGAGGGACCAGACAAAGCACGGCTAAAAGACCCCTATGATGAAAAATATGAATGGATCTAGGTTTCCCTTGCCCGGACGCGGGTCACCGGGGTTGGGTGCAGTGCGAGCTGGGCGGTGACTGAAGGCAGGGACCTTGGCAATCCGATCCCCGGCTACAAAAGCTGGCTCATGGGATGTGGAATGTCACCTCTCTGGCAGGGAAGGAGCCCGAGCTGGTGTGTGAGGTCGAGAAGTTCCGACGAGATATAGTCGGACTCGCCTCCATACAAAGCTTGGGCTCTGGTAACAGTCCTCTCGAGAGGGGTTGGAGATAGGAGGGCGGTGGGTCGTGGGTGGGGGGGAGGTTGGCTGTTAGGCAGTACTGTCTGGCAGCCCTGCCCCCACCCCCTCGGCTCACTGACCTCTCCAGATTTTAATGCACCACACCACTCGTGGGGGGGGGCACTGATACACTGGGTAGGGGCAATGACTGCCAGTCCGGGACCTGTGGGGCAGTTGGCTGGGGAGGTGGCATTGGGTCCCTGCGGACCCCACCGTTGTCGGGGCGCCTCAATGGGGCAGGCGGACCGCCCTGGGTCCCTCGGTGTGGGACATGTCCCGTCCGCCGAGCTGCTCTCGGGTGGACCCCTGGGCCTGATCCCGCCCCTCGATTGATTGGTCCACCATCTGGCGTCTCAGGAGGGAGAAGCAGTGCACCATCAACACTGTGTATAGTAGGGATGGGGCGCTACTGACGTCGACTCAGGACGTTGTGAGCCGGTGTGGAGAATACTTCGAAGACCTCCTCCATTCCACCGACACGCCTTCCCATGAGGAAGCAGAGTCTGGGATTTCTGAGGCGGTCTCTCCTATCTCTGGGGTTGAGGTCATCGAGGTGGTTAAAATGCTCCTCCGTGGCAAGGCCCCGGGGGTGGATGAGATTCGCCCAGAGTTCCTAAAGGCTCTGGACGTTGTGGGGCTGTCCTGGTTGACATGCCTCTGCAACATCGCATGGACATCAGGGACAGTGCCTCTGGATTGGCAGACTGCGGTGATGGTCCCTGTGATGGTGATGAAGGGGGACCGGAGGGTGTGTTCCAACTACAGGCGGATCACACTCCTCAGCCTCCCTGGTAAGGTCCATTCAGGGGTGCTGGAGAGGAGGGTGAGTTGGGAAGTCGAATCTCGGCTTCAGGAGGAGCACTGTAGTTTTCGTCCTGGCCGTGGAACAGTCGACCAGCTCAACACCCTTGGCAGGATACTCAAGGGTGCACGGGGGTTTGCCCAACCTGTCTACGTGTTTTTTGGACTTGGAGAAGGCATTCGACCGTGTCCCTCGGGGGGTCCTGATACGGACTGTTCAGTCCCTGTACGACTGGAGTCAGAGTTTGGTCCGCATATCCGGCAGTAAGTCGGACTCGTTTCCGGTGAAGGTTGGACTCCGCCGAGGCTGCCCTTTGTCGCCGGTTCTGTTCATAACTTTTATGGACAGAATTTCAAGGCGCACCCGAGGCGTAGAGGGGGTCCGGTTTGGTGGCCTCAGTATTGCATCTCTGCTTTTTGCAGATGATGTGGTTCTTTTGGCTTCATCAGGCCGTGGTCTCCAACTCTCAATGGAGCAGTTCGCAGCCGGGTGTAAAGCGGCTGGAATGAGAATCAGCACCTCCAAATCTGAGACCATGGTCCTCAGTCAGAAAAGGGTGGCGGGGATGAGATCATGCCCCAAGTGGAGGAGTTCAAATATCTTGGGGTCTTGTTCACAAGTGAGGGAAGAATGGAAAAGTAGATCGACAGGCGGATCAGTGCAGCGTCTGCAGTGATGCAGACTTTGTATCGGCCCGTTGTGGTGAAGAAGGAGCTAAGCCGAACGGCAACGCTCTCTATTTACCAGTTGATCTACGTTCCTACCCTCACCTATGGTCACGAGCTGTGGGTCGTGACCGAAAGAACAAGATCCCGGATACAAGCGGCCGAAATGAGTTTCCTCCGCAGGGTGTCCGGCTCTCCCTTGGAGATAGGGTGAGAAGCTCGGTTATCCGGGAGCATCTCAGCGTTGAGCCGCTGCTCCTCCACATCTAGTGGAGCCAGATGAGGTGGCTGGGGCATCTGATGCGGCCTCCCTGGTGAGGTGTTATGGGCACGCGAGGACGACTCAGGACGACTCAGGACACGCTGGAGAGACAACATCTTTCGGTTGGCCTGGGAACGCCTTGGGATCCCCCCCGGAAGCACTCGATGAAGTGACTGGAGAGAGGGAAGTCTGGGCGTCCCTGCTAAAGCTACTGCCCCCACGACCCGACCTCGGAAAAGCGGTAGAAAATGGTTGGATGGATGGACAAATATATGAAGGGATGAATGAACAGGTAGATGGATAAGTGACAAGGTTATTGGGTGGATGGTGGATGGAAAGCAAGCCTCATTTATTGTCACCTCTCAATGTTGATTTGAGAATCACGTATTTTTAATTTTTTTTTTACAAAACAGCAAACCCCAGCAAAATATCGCACTTCACTCTTCATGGTCCCGCTTTTTTGTGTTTGATCATTATTGCGCAATAAAAATGATTTATTACTTAATACTTGGAAAAATATGACTATTCTCAAAAAACTTTACTTTTTCATGAACAAAAAAAGTTCTCATTTTTTTTCTTGAAAAAAAATTCATTTCCGTGAAAAATTTACTTTATTCTTTTATAAGTGTAGTACCTTTTTGTGAAAAATGTATTTCCCTGAAAAAAGTGTTCCAAAATTTGACTGTTCTTGAAAAATACGTATTTTCTTTTTTTAAAATTACTTATTTAAACGTTCTTTTTATTATCAAAAAAGTATTTTCCCTTAAAAAAAACAGCCTTTTATTCTCAAAAATGAAAAAAAATCATAGCAAAAATATGACGATAACTAATTTTTGCTTGAATACAAAACAGAATTTTAAAAATATTTTTCAAGAAAAATACATGCTAAAAGATTATTTGTTCTTAAACAAAAATATGACTTCTGAAAAAAAAAAATTCTCCCAAAAAAATTTTCCTCTAAAAAATATGACAAAAAACTTGAATGAATCCTACGTTTTTCCCTGTAAAAATAGTACTTTATTCAAAAACATTATATATGAAATAACATTTCTGCTGCAAATGAATAAAAACACAATCCCCCCAAAAACCTTTGTAGAAAAATGCGACCTAAAGAAATTTGGCGTAGGTCGACGAAAAATATGAATACTGTATTCTTGAACAACAAAAAAAAAACTTTTTCAACATTTTTTTGTAATAAATTCCCCAAAGAAATCTGCCTTTTTTTTACTTGACATGTACATTGTCTAAAAAGCTATTTTTGGTGTTTGTAATGGTGAGGCAGCAGTCAGGAGATGTGCTACAGTCTATCTGTGCAGCTGTGTTGTCTTGGCCGAGTGGAAAAGGGTCAAAGTTGAGTTTGGCTGTAATCTGCTTGCTTATCAGGCGTGTGTGAAAAAGACCCCCGACCCCCACGGCCCACCGTCATCAATGGCGACCTTGTGTACTTCCTGCGTAGATGAGGTCAGTTCTATTTGGCAGGATGCTCAGGAATTTTTACGGCACCTAAAGTCTGCCGGGAATTCCTCAAGTGTTCCACTTGAAAGCGGGCTCTTAAAGCGGGGTCACGGGTCAGAGGTAGAGTCAATAAAGCCTGACCGGGGTGAACAATGGCAGCTTTCAAAACACTTTACACTTTTTTCTTTTGTTCACTTTGTTAGGGACAGGAAGTCAGACATGTTATTCTTTGTCACTGAGGCCAAAATAACAGCGCAAGTGGGGGGGGGGGGGACTAACCCTTCAAATAAAATACTGTATACATACTGTAACTCACAACAAGCAGACACTCACTCACTCACTCACTCACATGGCCCTCTCCCAGCTTTTTGGGAACATGTTGCAGGCATCAAATTCAAAACGAGTGAGTATTTCCAAAAATAAAAACAAAGCTGATCAGTTTAAACATTAAATATCTTGTTTGTGTGTGTGAATATAGGATTTGCAAATGATTTTACTCAAATTTTAATTTACGTTTTACACAACGTCCCAACTTCATTAGAATTGGGGGCTGTGAGTCATTAACTAACCAATAACTCACTCACGAATGAACCCACTCCTTAATCAAGCAACTCACTCACTATTAAACTAACCCACCCGCTGATTATTCGCTAATTCACTTATTCACTCACTAGTTAACGCGCTCACTAAATAAGCAACCAAGTCACAATAGGGGCGTCGACTTTACAGGTTTAGCCGCAACCTCAGTGAACTTTCGACTCAACAGCGAGCGCCCCCGCTGCCCCCCCCCTCAAGTTTGGAAAGAATGCCTTTTCACTTCCTTGTTTCCATGTGCTGGCCCCGCCCCCTCGCCCATTAAAAAGCAGCTGTCGCGTCAAGCGTCATTATAGGAAAAAACGCAGCCGGAAGCAAAGGGGAAAACATTTTCACCTTTCTTGGAAGCCAAGTCGTAAATGACTTCAACAGAGCAGCGCAGTAGTCACGTAAGGTGAGCCCATCTCAGTGTTGGGCAAGCTACTTGGCAAATACAATACGATTAAACAAAAACTACATTTTCAAATTTTGCAATTGTACTATTGAGGTGTACATGAACATCTTAATTTGAAAATTTGGGGCTAATTACACTACTTACAACCACTGGATTATAACATTTGAAAAGGGAAATGTTGGAATTTTAATATATAGATTTTATGGTTTTGAAAATCTTGGGTAAAAAAGTTTTTTGTTAATTTTTTTGTAACAAAAAAAATGTTTAACCTTCTGAGAATAGTTTTTTTTTTGGGGGGGGGGGCTGGGTATAAGAAAATAACTTCAATCTTATCAAAAAAAAAATAGGTGGCATTTAAAAAAGAAAATCTGAATAAAAATCAACATTTTTGTAAGAAAATAATTTTCAAGGAATCTTTTAGAATTTTCTTATTTTATGAGAAGAACGTTAAGAGTTTTATGTAAAAAAATAGGATTTTTAAAAATTTAATTTATTATTATTATTATTATTATATATTTATTATAAAATAAGGAAAGTCCTTAATATGAAGTCTGATCTCTTCAAGAAATGTTGTTTTCTTTTTTCTATATTAAAAAAAAGCATTCTTTTCCAAGAAAAAGTGATGTTTCATAAAAAGTCATGAAAGTTTTATTGTTGGGGTAAAGAAAAAATTTGCTTTTTGTCTTTTTTTTGAAAAGATGGACTCTCACAAGAAAAAAGTCATACTTATTTCAAGAAAGAAATTAGTTTTTTTTTCTTCGAGGAAAAAAAAAATCCCAGTGACATAAATGATACAGTTCAGGAAACGCATATAAAATAAAATCTAATGAAAATAAAATCTTGAATAAGATATTGAGTTGTACCCACTTCCATTCTATGAATGAAAGTATGAAAAAAATTATAAAACAGCAGTTAATGAAACCAGGCAAAATTATTAGTAAGAAATAAACAAGTAAGTGAAAAATAAATATATTAATAAAATATTTTATTCTGCAATCACACAAAATAAAAATGCATAAAACTCAAATAAAATTAAATCTAATGAATATGAATGGATAAAATATTGAATTTTACCCAGGATGCAATCACAAAAACACATGAAGAAAATCTACATTTAAAACTGTAAGTATAAATATAACAAACTAAGTAACAAAATATTGTCGTCAAAAAAGAATAAAAAGGAATTCGAACAAACAGAATTTTTGAAAAAAATATCTGATTTAAGTAGTATTTATCAGTTACCAATCACAAAAAATATATGTAGAATAAAATGTATATAATAATAATAATAATAAAATATACATTACACCGCAGTGGTAATCCCAAAAATATAAAATAAAATGAAGTAAAATAAATAATAACTTAAAATAATATTTTTTATTTATAAAAATATAACAATAACAATATACGGGTAACAATGTAGCACCCAGAACATAGCCAGGATGCAATGCCACAGAAATAAAATAAAGTAAAATAAAGAAAATAAAAAATATATAGAGTTTTCATTCATTTCTTAATCACACAAAAAGAATAATTCAAATAAAACATTCATTAATGTCAAATTTATTTAATTAAAAAATCAAAATACGGCTATATATCCAACATGCAGCCACACATTTATTAAATTAAATTTAAGGAAAATCAAATTTAAAAAAACAACTGTAAATTAAGTCATATATATTTAATGTATTTTATCCAGAGCACTGGAGCCTGTCCCAGCTGACTTTGAGCAAAATGCAGAGTACACACTAAACTGGTCGTCAGTCAGTCACAGGGCACATATAGACACGGACAAGCATTCACACTCACACACCCCGTAAAAACTTCTCGTGAGAACCAAATGAATAAACATGTTGCAGCGTGCTGTTGGAGGAGCATCAGACAGTAGATATACTGTACATAAGCATCCCTTCACTCACCTTATTCTACACGTTTACATAATCATTATTGCAAAGCGAGGAAGCAAACGCGCTCGCTTACCTTCATGAGGAAGTGGCTGCCTTCCATCTCCAGCTCCATAAGGTCGCCTCGATTTCGGGGAAATATCCTCGGCTTGCTTTTATACATACTTCTTTCTACTCGTGTACTTTGCTCTTTAGAGGACGTTTTCCTCGGTGCATATTGGTAAATGTCTCACTGGCTTATTATGCAATAGGGAAGAAAAGGAGGTGATAACATATTCTCACTCAGTGACGGTCATAAAATTTGAAAACTTGCTTGTCTAATGTATGTACAGTAAAGCGTACAGTGAACCTTGAGTTACAAGTTATTGTCATTTACTATGTTGGCTATGTTTTGGCTTTAGCATCGGTGCTAACGGTTCTGACTTACAATTGAGTTTTTTCACCAAAACATCCATTCACCCATCTGTTCATCCATCTATCATCAATTCATTCATCTTCCGTAAATGCATCCCATTCATTTATCTGTGTGCATCCAGTGATCTTTTTATTCATCCGTCCATCCATCAATCAGCCGTGATTATCCAGCTGTCTTTTAATCCATCCATCCATCCATCCATCCATTTATATATCCATCACCATTTATCCATCTGGTTGCTCATCCGTTCATTTTTTTGTCTATCAAGTCACCCATTCACCCATACACAAACTCATAAAACCATCCATACAACTCGTAATCCACCCATTTATCCGTCCATCTATTCAACCAATGATGCCGAAACCCATCCATCAATTCACCTACCCACCTACCTATTCACCCATCTGTCTGTTAATCCATTCATCCATCAGTCATCTAGTTCATCTATCCATTCATCAACTCATGTAACATCCATTCACCTCCTGAGCCACACATTGATCTAGTCTTTTTTTTTTGTTGTTGTTCTGTTCGGCTGGGGATATGGTTGGGGAGTCGTTGAACTTAAAAACATCACAAAAGAATCAAAGTCCTGGACTCCTTCAATAGGGACGTGTTGAAGCGCCATGTTGGTGGGGGTCTCAGATTTGACTCAATTTTTAGGTTGAGAGAAATTGGTGCGCGGTCACTGATGATGATTGGATGTATTTTGGAGGTAATGCCGAATTGTTTCAAAGAAAAAAAAAATATATTCTTGAGAAAGAGCGGTGAACCGACGAGAAAAAAATGTGTATTTTCTTTTTGTACGTTTTTTTTTAGCCTCCATATGTCAACAAGTCCCAAATTCGTCCATATACCGTTCTAATATATTGGAACATTGTGGCTCACATTCATCTATTCATCTATCCAACTAACCACGCCACCATCTATCCATCCACCATCTGCTCATCCCCATCCACCTCCCTATTCCCCCATCCATCTGTTAAACCATTCATCCATCTACCTATTCATTCCAACCATTTATAAACCCATGCAACCATTCGTCCATCCATGTCCAACCAACCGTGCCACATCCATGTATTCATCTATTCGTTCATCCCTCCATCATCCATTAGTTTGTGCATTCATTCATTCATCCATCCATCCATTAATTCACCCATTCTCTCACTCATCCTCATCCAACTACCGATTCATCCATCCATCTATCTAACCATGCCACCGTCCATCCAGGCATCCATATCGCGATGAATCTTTCCATCCCTTCAATCATCTATGATGTCACCCATCCATCAATCTGCCTTTTCATCCATCCATCTGTTAACTGACCCTTCATCTACCTATTCATCCATCCTTTCACCTATTTATTGATCCATTCATCAATCCATACAAACACCCATCTACCTACTCATCCTTGCATTACCCCATCCATTCATCTATCCATCAATCGCATCATTTATTTATTTCTGCCAACCAATCAACACTGAAATGTGTTTTGTGCAAAACCAATGAGTGACAATCACAATAAATGCAATGATAGACGCGAAAGTGTAAAGTGACTGATTGCGTACACTCAATGAATCATTGAGCTGAGAGTAAGTTTCATCTGTGTCCTTTGCTCCCGTTTTTTTTCTCATTTTGAACTTGTTTTTATATCTTTTTTTTCTCCAAGGCTGTCGTCTTTGTGTGTCTATTTATATACAGTACTCTGTGGTACGCTGCATGAAAACAGCACACATGATTCAGGGCCTTCACACTTAACCTTTTTCAATGGACACATCTCTCTCTCCGTCCATCCATCCATCCATCCATGTATTCATGTAGTGTTGTGTGAGAGAGCCCTGTTGTGTTTCGGCGTGGGCGAGTGAGTTCGGATGACTCAAAGGCTGAAGAGGAGCCAAAGATAGTTTTTTTTTTTTTCTTTCTTTTCGGCCGGAAAGCTTTCATAAGTCTGCATCGTGACTCGCCGGAGAGCCGACAGGTTACGGGTAGACCGCCAGCGCTGAATGGGAAAAATGGCCTTAATCGCAACACATCCCAAAACAAACATCTAATATCCATGATGAAAGTGCTCGACCAATCATCCCCCAGCATATGTGCGACAGTGTACCTACGCTTTATCGGGTTCTTTAAGGCAGGGATGTCAAACTCATTTTTGTCACGGGCCACAACGTAGTTATGACTTCCCTCGGAGGGCCGCTACAACTGTGAACCCATATAAATGAAAGATTACCTCATATACTGTAATTACATACAGTATACACAACACATTGATGAATAACAAGTTTTGAAATCAGAAGCCTATAAAAACATGTTTTTCCACCATTACATTTATTTTCAAAGTGGGATTGGCAACAAAAAAATGCTTGCAAATATCTCAATGGTATTACACCAGAACACAATGAGCAATTTTGATTTGCTTTCGCGGGCCACATAAGATAATGTGGCGGGCCGGAGCTGGCCCCCGGGGCACCAGTTTGACACCTGTGCTATAAGGCATTATTTGTCAGTGTTTTTTTACAGTCCGCAGCCAACTTGGGATATGAGCGCTGTGTGGCAGCAGTGAACTCAACTCACCTCACAATAAGCAGTAGTTTGGCAAATAGTGAACAATTCTTCTTCTTCTTCTTCTTCTTCTTCTTCAAAAAAGGCTTCAAGCTGCTTATTGCCACTTCCAGTTGAAGTTTACTCTCTAGTTAAACAGAAAACGGAGAATTACACATGGTGTATTTCAAACTAGCATCTAGCTGAAGTCGGCTTAGCTTAATGCTAACAAACGATGCAAAACGCTACTGACATGCTAACGGTTAGCATCGACGGTCACAGTTTTAGAAGCAATGGCAATTTGAACACAAACGGTGGAGCAACACATGTAGACAGATAATATAACAATACTCACAGTCATATATTCTTTATCCTGTACGAAAAATGACTAATATTACAGCATCTTACTGAGTCACTTACAGTAGTAGTGGTAGTAGTAGTAGAAGAAGAAAAAGCACTATTTTTCGTTTGTGCCTGCATGATTGTATAGTATTATACTGTCTCCTGGTGGACAAAGCAGGAACAACAGAAGGAGCAGCACAATGAATTGAATTGCAGCATTAAATCATGATGCATAATTCTTTACTACTCTATTTAATTATGTATTTGGGTGTTTATTTGATTACGGGCCTTTTTGTGTCCTTGATGTAAAATGTAAAGAAATAATATATTTAAATAGATTTTTTTCAGTAACGAGCGTGCCTAATTATTAGTGTTGTCTAAAATTTCATGTTAATATTAGTATATTTTGACATTTTTTGAGCGGTTTTATGGTGGTATTTTACAGTTTTCGGATATATGAAGCTCTATCTTTCTACTAAAAAAATGATAAAATGGTGTAACTTTTACCATTAATTCCTTAAAATAGATTTAATGATTTCTCATCACATATGCAAAACATTTCAAATTCTGTCTTTTGTTTTTACAAAAATAAGTCTGTCCCTTAAAGTTGCTGCCAATACCGCCACACTGACCATTTTCAGATCAATAAAGTTTATTCAAAATCTGATTCTTTAATTCACTGTGTCATTTTGTCTTGTCACTCAAGCACATGCTATGGCATAGAGATTCGCACTCACATTCACACCTATGGGCAATTCAGAATCTTCAATCAACCTACCACGCATGTTTTTGGGATGTGGGAGAAAACCCCCGCAGGCACGGGGAGAACATGCAAACTCCACACAGGCGGGGCCGGGATTTGAACCCCGGACCTCACAACTGTGAGGCAAATGTGCTAACCGGTCCTCCACCGTGCCGGCACAGTTTTTTTTATAAAGTACAATATTATGAAGTGCTGTTTTTCCTTATTAAAAATAAAAAAAATGTTTCTGTGTTGTGTTTTGAGTTCGAGTGTGGTGAAGGAACAAATTAAACGTGTGTCTCAAGGCACCACTGTGGTAGAAATATATCTACTTTCTCACAAAGATGCCACGTGATTCGCAGATTTTTCGGGAACCATGCGGTTGACGATGGTTTGGGAGTCAAATGAAGCCACTATGTACACACTCTTGAATTCTTCTGAAAGAAGATTGCCTTTGATCACCTTGCAGAAAAAAAATCCTTACCGTTTAGCTTCCAACGTTTTCTGCAAAGACGATCTTACAGAAAAGGTCGGGAAGCATGCGGTTGACGACGGCTTGGGAGCCAAGTGAGCCCACTATGTACACACTCCTGTCCTCCCACTGCACACATTCCTTCCCCGAATTTCAAAGGTTTCAAAGGTGGCGTGTAACTTTCATGACTTTAACCAGGAAGAAGCAGGAAAGAAATGAAGCAGAATGCAGGAACAATTGCCTGTTTGCTCCCACGCTCCCCTGACGAGTGTGAAAAAGCTGAGAAAGTCACAGTAAGATACTGCTATGCTGCTGTTAGTGCAAAATGCTAATATCACTCTGCTAGTGAGAGATTGTTACAGATAGTAAGCAATTAATCAGAAAATAACTTTCACGGCACTCTTTGCCACTCCCAGTTAAAGTTTACTGTCAAATGAAACCTAAAACAAAGAGAGGGGCCACATCACCTTGAATAACCGCTAGCTGAATGCTAACAACCAATACAAAATGCCATATACGGGCTAAAAAAAAATAACATCGATGGTCCGCTAGTTATAACTCTCTACAATGGATATTTGAACACAAAATATGCAGCAACACATGTAGAGAGATAATTTACGAATACGCAGGCATATATTCTTTATCCTCTGTAAAAAACGACTCTTGCCGAGTCGCTTAGCTGTGAAACTCTTCGTGGTTTGTGTCGGTATGACTGTATTATACTGTTCCTGGAGCATTTTAAGCGGTTACAAAAAAACAAAAACAAAAAACTTCGTAAATCAAGGCACCACTGTTTTGTACATTATTGTACTATTGTCTAGATTTAGTTCCAAGGTAGGATATCATGGCTAAAGGAAGACCCTGCTAAGAGGCCAGAAAGTTTATCCTGGAACTAGGAACTTTTGGCAGAGCATTAATTCCAGCAACGACAAGTAGCAAGGACTAAATGTTCCTTGATTTTAAAATGAAAATTCAGCTTTAATAAAGGTGGGATACACACACACACACACACACACACACACACACACACACACACACACACACACACAGTGTTCGGTGTTTGCTGTTGTTTCGTGAGCCATCTGTTGCTTCCGATGAGATTTTGGGTCACAGCCTGTACCCTGAGTGGGATTAATAATCTGTGTGTGTGTGTGTGTGTGTGTTTGTGCGTGCGTGTGCGTGTGTGTGTGTGTGTGTGTGTGTGTGAGATATCCAGAGAGAGAAAGCAGCAGCAATGAGCTTACAAGGTTTACGAGTGGAGATGATGCTAGCGTGGCTGGCATGCGACAGGGGGAATGTGCATTTCCATGAGCGTGTGTGGGCGTGCAGGTGTGTGTGTGTGTGGTTTTGGAACGCGTAACCGGATCTGCGAGGGCAACAGGAAATTGTTGGAGTGGATGAGGAGGGGCGACTGTGACATGAGACAGGTGGGGGGGGGGGGGGGGGGATAGAAGCCAGTTGTCAATGCAGGGCGTGATGGCCGACAGCATAAGACAAACAACATTTAAAATAAAATGATCATACGAATATAAAAGGTGAATTTAAAATGGATACATTTAAAAGATAAGCATACAGAAAATATAGTACGAATAACAACCCAAAAAAATATGAAAATAAACAAGGATACAAAATAATTACTAAATTAAGAATATACCGAATAACAATGTGAAAAAAATTACAATGTATGTATTAACAACATACAAATAAAATAAATACATACAAATAGATATAAGTAACTTAAAATATGTATATAGAAATGAATAAATACAAATATGAAATGCACAAAATACAAACAAAATGTAAAAAAAAAAATAGAGAATAACTTCATTTGACATACTTAAATATATAACACAAATCTGAAATAAGAAAACATTTGTTTTAATTTGCATCAATAAAGTAATAGATTAACATTTATTAACATTTTCCCCTTCAGTTGAGCAAGCTCCTTTGGAATAAGTCCAGTGCATCCGAAAAGTATTCACAGCACTTCACTTTTTCCAGATTTTATTATGTTAGTCTTATTCCAAAATGGATTTGAATCATTTATTTTTTTTTGTCATTCCTAATTTTGAAAATCTTCAAAAGTAAAGCCGTGTGAAAACTGTCTAAATTTAGTCCTCCGGTTCCCTCTGCACCGAATCATTACAGCCATCCATTATTAACAAAACGGGCTAACATACAGACTTTCAATTTTCAGGCAACAAAAATGCCGCACGGCTCCCACAGGGTGAGGGGAAAAGGAGTTTTACAACGCTTCTCAGACAGTTCAAGCATTTAAGAGACTTATCAACCAATACCAAAAAAATTAATAGATTTGGAAAAAATGTAAGATTTTGTTCTTTTTTTAAGTCCGCGAATAGGTGGATCCGCGGGAGTATGCTGAACAAGATTTCCACCTGATAGCGACGATATCTGTCTTTTAGCACTCTCACTGTAAGTTCCTGGAACTTCTGGAGGATCAGTATGTCTTTGAGACAATTGGAACTATCGTCAAAATGTAGTCCCGGGTAATTTATGTGGGCCAAAAAACCACCTTGGGTAGTATTTTGGAGAGGTCCAGGAAGCTTTGGGGCATGGTCTGTGGCTCTGAACATTTTATATTGAAGCCTTAAATGTACTCAGGTCCTCTAGAAGTTTCAGGAACTTGTACTGTCTGCTCGTGCCTTTTGTACATGGAACTCATAGTAGGGTCTTTATATAGCGCCCATAAATTACCCCAGGACTAAATGCAGACAATATTTCAGCGGTCCAAACACACAATGGTCCTTCAAAAGTTACTAATAATATTACATATTAAATACATAAAAATAAAAATAACTAAATTAAAAGTCAAAAGTACATTTAAAACAAAAACAAATAACATGTTAAGAACATTAAAAATGATCATTTACATTAAAACAAAAATAAGAAAATAAGTAAATGAAAAACTCCATAAAATAAATATATTTAAAATAATAATACATTTTAAATACATAACAATATATATTACAATAAATAAAAGTCTAAAGTACATTTAAAACTAAAATAATGTTAAGTACATTAAAAATGTTATAAAACTACAACTATAAAATATATACAATAAAAATAAACAAATTTAGAGTGCAAAAACTATGTAAGAACTAAATAAAAAATAAATACAAACAAAAACAAATGAGAAATTAAGTACATTAAAAAGTCCATTAGAATTACAAATATAAAGTGATAAATATATACAATAAAAATAAACATATACTGTACAGTATAAAAAATATATAATACATTATTAAATAAAATAGAAACAAAATTTAGTTTTAAAAAAAAACACCCAAGGAAAAACACGTTAAGTACATTAAAAAGTCCATAACATTATAAAATATGTAAAATATAAATAAAATAAATTTAAAATGCAATATATATATATATATATATATATATATATATATATATATAGTAAAAAATAAAACATAACATAAAAATGAACATAAATTTAGAGTGCAAAAACTATGTAAGAAATAAATAAAAAATAAATACAAACAGAAACAAGTGACATTAAGTTAATTAAAAAGTCCATTAGAACTACAAGTATAAAGTGATAAATATATACAATAAATAAATATATACTGCACAGTATAATAAATATATAATACATTATTAAATAAAAAAGATAAAATAGAAACTACATTTAAAGTTTAAAAAAATTAAAACACTCAATATGTTAAGTACATTAAAAAGTCCATAACATTATAAAATATGTAAAATATAAATAAAAGAAATTTAAAATGATATATATATATATATATATATATATATATATAGCGAGAATAATAATAAAACATAACATGTATTATGTTAAAAAGTCCATAAAAATACAAATATAAAACAAATATACGGGATACAATAAAATAGATATACTGCATAAAACACCTAAAAATATAACTACTATTATTAATTTTAAAAAATTTAAGGCCAATACAAAAACTAGATTAAAACAAAAAATGAAGTCTAGAAGTGAATGAAAAATATAAAATAATAAAACATAAATAACATAAAGTAGGCAAAACAATCACTGCCCGAGTACAGTTTAGTTGTTTTTAACTTAAGTGCAATAAGATTGCATTTAGTCTTGAAAAACTGTTTCTTAACATTTATGTATAACTGTGGCAAAGAAATCATGACAGGGAAAAGCTGAAAGTCACTTCTTTATTTAGGTTAAATTTTTATTCACCTTTTATGTTGATTTTTATTTAACATTTATGTGTGAAACATTTTAATTGAATAATTATTTCAGTGCTTTTTAAAAATGTGCCTATATTTAAATGAATTGTTTGTGTTTTAACTGTGCATAATGTTACAGTAACTTACAATAATATTAAATATACTTTTAAGAATAAAACTTCTGTGCATTTATTAAATGAAAAGCTAGGTCTACTATGTTACATTATTTTTAATGATGATGTTGGTACTTGGAGAAGGCCAAGTTTTTTATAAATTTTTTTATTTTTTTATTTTTTTTTAGGTGGCACTCGGTGTAAAAGATTTGAGAACCACTGGAGCGGTGGGGACGAGGCTTTGAATGGACGTTTGGAGCATTCCAGCGCGCCGACCTAAAATTAGCGGCGCTCGTTTCCTGCGCCCTTTAAATCGGCGACGCCCGACACCGGCCGAGGCTGCAGACAGGACGAGCCAGAGCGGGGGTCCGTGCCTGCCAGGCGTTCCCCGCGTGCCCACCCCTACCTGTCAATCAAGCAGACTCATTTAGCCGCTGGATACCGCCAACACAGACTGGACATTAATCACAAAAAGTTCAGGATATTGGGCCCTGGGTGAAACCTAAAATGCACTACAGCTAAGAATCACTGCCTAGTACCGTTTAGTTACATTTAACTTTCAAGGTTCAACCCATTAGCATTCAATCTTTGAGAATTTTTTCTTTTTAAACATTTATTGAGGTACAATTTTTATTGAACATGAAAAAACTCAATATTTAGGCACATTTTTTTCTTCCTATATTTAAGCGTAGTATTACATAAACTGTTCAAATGTTTGACAACCACTGCACTGCTATATTGCAGTTTAACATTTGCGGTTTTTTAAAATAGTAATAATAATGATAATAATGTCATACTGTTAAGGTAAATATGCAGTAGTATGAAGACACACAATGACAACCTGTTGCGTGTCCACAAGGCGTGGCCGTGGATACACACACACACAAAAAACAGTCAATCATTAACTGTCTAACACACACAATGATTCATAAATACACATCCACACAATGATTCATTCTTACTTTCCATTCGTGTTATTTTTTTTTCCCGTGTGGTGCATAATCATTTTCCAAAGGGGTCCAGCATGAGAACAAAGTGAAAAAAACAGCACATCTCCTTCACACACGTCGGAAACATTCCTAAACATCGTGGACTTTATTCAGAACTGACAACTTTCCTCACAGAAACAACTATGTGCCAGCAAATGACTTTATTGGCATGTGTTCAGTCCAGTCATAAGCATTCACACTTTACCACCGTTTATCGTCAGACGCAACCGCAAAAGGTGCAAATACATGATTGACTGTACTTTTTAAAAGTTTTAGCCCACCCACACACCCTTAAAACTTACACAAATGTTTTTAAACACATTTTAAACATATTTGAACACACGCAAGTATAAAATGTATCAAGATACTCCACATATAGTACGACTGTGGCTCTCCTTTCCACATGCGAGGGCATTCCAGCAAGTAGCTACAATGTGAAAACAATGGCTAATAAAAAAAACAACAAAAAACACAAACTATCTGAATGGAAAACGCCAAGGCTTCATCTTGCCGTCACTACGCTAACGTTCCCAAATCATAAGACGTCAATGTGTGAAAATAGTAACTTTGCTCATCACTTATTTGTTCATGAAGCGATGAGTAACTCACCTTCAACTCCTGTTCTTCACTTGGTCAACCCTACGAGGACCCTCTGTAGCTGTCCACAAAAGGTGCCTGACCAAAAAAACAACAATGACACTGTGTGCATCTGTATAAAGGGACAGCATTGTCAACCCCAAAAGAAATTGGAATTTACAACAGCCATGAAAGTTAAATAATCATTTTAGATTTGATCAATAATAAGGGCTGTGTCTCAAGACTTGGTGAAGCAGCATGTGGCTCAAGGTTATTCTGGAACGCCATCTTCTAAGTAATCGTCACAGCAACCTGTTTTTCTTTTCTTTGGTATTTTTGCCATGAAGTCAATAAAAACTTTTAAATACAAAATAAATAAGGAAGAAATATTTTAAAATAAATTACAATTTAATATTTTGTGTCCTGAAATATTAACAAAAAAGTAAAAAAAATAACAAATGATTGAATAAATTACAAATTATTAAAGGGTCAGCCTCACAGTTCTGAGGACCCGGGTTCAATCCCTGGCCCCGCCTGTGTGGAGTTTGCATGTTCTCCCCGTGCCTGCGTGGGTTTTCTCCGGGCACTCCGCTTTCCTCCCACATCCCAGAAACATCCCTGGTAGGTTAATTGACAACTCTAAATTGCCCGTAGGTGTGACTGTGAGTGCGAATGGTTTGTTTGTTTGTATGTGCCCTGCGATTGGCTGGCAACCAGTTCAGGGTGTACCCCGCCTCCTGCCCGATGATCGCTGGGATAGGCTCCAGCATGCCCGCGACCCTAGTGAGGAGAAGCGGCTCAGAAAATGGATGGATGGAAAAATTATAAAATAATCTTTGAAAAACATTTGTTGATTTTGTGCCATCAAGTTGTAATATTTTCAAAATATTTTAAATCAACAAAAATATATTTGATACAATTGAGAATTAAATTATTCTTAAGTAAAAATAAACAAACTAATCTTTGAAACGTTTATGCCAGTCTTTGTGTTTGCTCGCATGCGAACACACTTACGTGCCGCGCCATATCTCTCTCACACCCACACAAACACGCTTTGATATCTTATGGGAGGGGCCCAAAAAAAAAAAAAAAAAAAACTTGCACCTGGCCCAAAACCTTGAAGAACAGGTCTGGACTGTTTATGGCAAAAAGGCATCAATGACACGCAGCACAGCATATTTTGTAGGCAAAATATCAATTTATTAATAAGTTATCTTTACATTCATAGGGGGGGAGGAGGAGGAAGGAAGGGAGGCGTCCACAGTCTTTTTCCTCCCATCATCATGATATTTTTCCCCCTGAAGTAGAAAACAAAAACAAAACACCTGCACCCCAGAAAGTCACATGAGGAGGCTAGATAAATAAGGCAACCTCAGCCGGACTGATTTGTTAGGGGAGGGCTTGCAAACAAGGCCTGTTGTTGGCTCAGAGCAGTGATTCACAAACAACTGGGCTGTGGGTAATCATCATTATCATCATACATTTATGATTCACTCAGTTGGTCCTGGTAAGATCCGTGTGTGTGCGTGTGTGTCTTCAATTCCTGCAAGCTCTTTGCTCTTCTAAACAAACCCAGAAGTCACACTGTAGATGTGGGAGTAAATTACTGTAATTATTTCAGTATATGTACTTTTTTTGTTGTTGACAGTTTTCCAATATGTGGTTGGGAAAGCACTGCAATAGATTACACGTAGATGGAAAAGCCTCCTTTTTGATTGACTGATGATTTTTTTTTTTGGCAAAATCAACAACTATATACACAAGAGCGTCCATTTTGTGTCTTCACAGAAGATGATCACAGAAGTCAGTTTGAGTCCACGACTCAAAATGGTGGTCCGGCTCGAACACACTTTATTGGAGGGACCGCGGCCCCCGGCCCACTTTGTCGCGACCGCCGCCCCCGTTGGACAGAAAACTTTTTCCAGGACTTTTTGGGCCCTCAAATGTGCGATTTTATGGGGGTTCTACTGCCACCCCGCCCTCACGTGGACTCCAGGGGGTCCAGCTGGAAGACGTTGTGGTTGGTAGGGGTGGTGAAGTAGAGGGCCTGGCTACTGGGCGGCGTCATGACGGCGGCGGTGGTGGGCCGGTTGTCGCACGGACTCTTGAGGCCCAGCGTGCGCTCAAAGTCCAGCAGCTGGCCCATGAAGTTGAAGTTGGGTGAGATGTTGGACTTCTTGGTTTTGACGATGTCGTAGGCGTCGTTCATGGACAGCTGCAGTTTCTGCATCAGGTAGGCCACCGTCACCGTCACCGAGCGGCTGATGCCGGCCAGGCAGTGCACCAGCACGCCGCGGTGTTGACCTCGAGCCTCGTCTGGAAGAGAACAGGAAATAAGGCGGAACGTTAACATGTTGAATAGCTATATGGTCGCACACTTTTTTTTCTCTAACTTTTTAGCAAACAAAACATAAAGCATCAAACTGTTTGTGCATCATGATTTAATGCTTCAATTCAATGAATTGTGCTGCTCCTTGTGTGCCAGCCTTGGCCACCTTGGTACACCCTGAACCGGTCGCCAGCCAATTGCAGGGCACATAGAAACAAACAACCATTCGCACTCATATTCACACCTATGGGCAATTTAGAGTCTTCAATCAACCTACCACACATGTTTTTGGGATGTGGGAGGAAACCTGGAGTGTCCGGACAAATCCCACGCAGGCACGGGGAGAACATGCAAACTCCACCCAGGCGGGGCCGGGATTTGAAACCCCAGTCCCCAGAACTGTGCCGGCACCAAACATCCAATCACATTAATTCATAGGCAATGTGGGTTAAGCGTCTTGCCCAGGGACATGATGACGACATGCGCTCGAGCGGGGATACAAACTGGCGACCCTCCGATTGCCCACGAATATATGCCTGTGAGTATTATGTGAGTATGAAACAGCTTGAAGTCTCTTTTTGGAAGAATAGTTCACTACCTGCCAAACTGCTGGTTGTTGTGAAGTGAGTTGAGTTGCATTCACTGCCCCCATAAAGCATTCGTGGCTCAAAGTTTTGCCCTCAATCATGTCTCGAAACCTTGTAAGTCAGTCACTCGTATCTCAAGGCACCACTGTACACCAATTTTTCTCAAAATAATACTGTAGATACGTCAGGGTGTGGAGAAGCTTCTTTGTAAGTATTGTGATGGGCACGCAAAAATTTCAGAGAAATAAGTAATTATGTACACTTAAGTGGAGAGGTATTCCAGAAATCAGTTTCATTGGATATACATCTGTCAGTCACTACAGTAAACTATTTTTATTTTTAAGACAATGAAAGAAACTTTTATTTGATATGCATTAGTTTGGATGTCATCAGGCAGCATGGTGAACAGCCAATCAAAATCTATTTCATTCGGTATGAATGCATTTTGACATCAGTTCCTACAATGGACAGCTATAAAAAAAAACAGTTTTCTTTGATAAGCATTTGTCATGATGTCAACAGTCACTCCAATGGATAGTTTTTTATTTTATTTTATATATATATATATATATATATATATATTTCGGAACATTGTGTCTTTGACGCACTGGTCTCTTATCAGTGCTGAGAGGAGGAGTTGAGGTTATCGGCAGCTCCACAGCGCTCCCGTGTTACAGTACCGCGACGCGCTCGGCTCTAAGAGCAGCAGCACTAAAAGGTCCTGGCTGAAACCAGAGAGCAAAAAGCCGGACGGTAATTCGAGCGCAACAGGAAGGAAGCGCCATTGAAAGTAATCTAGGACATGTCGTGTGTGTGTGTGTGTGTGTGTCCATTACATGAACAAAAGGAGCCATTTACTGGCCCTGTTGACATCCTGTGGCCCTTGACAGCGCCCTCATGACTCTGGCTGCCTTGAGCAGCCCAAATGCCATCATTGTCACGGAAAGGAAGGCGCTAAGAGGCTACGCTAACACAAAACAAGCAGGAATGCCAACATACTTTTTCTCTAGAACGTCAGCCGTTTTATCACATGATCGCTAAAAAAGCTAAAGTACACATTGGGCTCAATTCATATGCTGGACACTTTCAAGACTTTCAGAAATACTTTTTGGGAAAATAGGCCTTTTTGTGAAATATTATGTTTGGGTATTTTGGGATACAATATGAAGATTTTCCTGTTATAAGTTTTGTCCTTTCATCTACATTAAAACTTTTGGAGGTTCACTTTTTTTTTTCCTCCCATGTCCAAAATCCAAAGACATTTTGTGTTTGTTGTTTTTTTGGGGGGAAAAAATTTGGAGATACGTGCTTTTCATTCAGTGACCATGTACTTCTCGCTGTCACGGTTGTTGGTTTTTGGGAGATATGTGCTTTATACAATTTTCTTGCATCCAAAAAAGAAGAAATGTCATGCTTGGTCTTTTTCTGAAGATTTGTCCTTGCATCCATGCATAAACATTCGGACAGACATGCTTTTAATTTTTTGTGCATCTAAATCGCAAAGAAAAGATCACTTTTTGAAATTGTGAGTTACACACTTTAATCGGACTGTGACGTATTCATGTACAAGTTCTGTCCTTTTATTCACACAAAAATTTAGAGGCACATGCTTTGTTGCATCCAAAATGCAAAAAAATGTCACATTTGTTCTTTTTCGGATAGAAATTTGGAAATACATCTTTTTCATTGGCCACCGAGTATGGGTTTTTCTCGTTTGTCCGTTCATTTACACCAACAATTTATTTGTAAAATGTTTTTGTTTGTTTGGATCAAAAACCAGAAGGAACATCATTTTTTATGTTTTTCATGATACAAATTTTAAATTTTTATTATTTTTGTTTAAAAAACCCAAATGTCCTAAAATGGTCTTTTGTGTAAGTCTGTTGCACCACCTGCTGTTTTGGCACATGTTTAACAGCCCACGAATCCAGACAGATGCGATTGTCAACAATTTGTAGTTCAGCGACAAACTTACCAATGAAGTTGATGGCCTCGGGGAAGAACTGTGACAGGTTCTGGCTCCAGTGGTCTGAGATGGGGATCTGCTTATACTTGAATTCGCCAGCGTTCTCAAAAAGGTTGGGCAGGTTTGGCGTGACGTTGAGGATGTACTTGATTCCGTACTCCTCCAGCACGTCCAGGTTGGTGGAGTCCTTGGCGCAGCCCAGGTACAAATGGGGGAGGATCTCCACAGGGAAGGACGACTGCAGGTTGGACAGTGGACTGCCATCTGAGTCGGTGGCGCTGCTAGGGTCCACGTCTGACTCGATGTCTGACGAGTCCGAGCTGATGCGCAGACCGCCCAGGCCCAGGACCTGCGTGGAGGGAGGGCTGCTGTCGGAGGAGCCGTCCAGGTTGGTATCGCACAGGTTGGGGAACTCTGCCTGGAATTTGCTGAAGCCACCTATAAACAGAACACTTGTTAATACATGTCCCGTACAGTGCTTCAAAGGGTTCGTATACAGCCCGGGGGCCCTAGGTTTGCCCACTTGCTGGTGTAAAACCAACCCCTTAACCGCATCCACATTAATGTCATCCACATTTACCATTAAGTTATGCTGGTGTAAAATAAGATGACCTCGACAGTTGCTGCTGGCTTGTCTAATAATAAAACCTTTCCTTGGAATTTTGATTTTGCTAACACGTTTCGACCATAAAGATATGAAAAAATATATATATATTTTGCTTATTTTCAGGGGGGAAGATGTCAAACTTACTAGCCTTTTCCATTTTGTGATATAAAAACTTTAATTATTCCACCAAACTTGCTTGTTTGTTTTTTTTAACAAATGATATACACACACACACACACAAATTTTTACAAATCCAACTTGCTTGCCTGTGTGATATTTTAAGCATAAAAAATATTCTATGAAACTTAAAACTAAACAAATATATAGAAATAACTAAATATTAAATTAATATACCTTTTTTTAAATAAAAATATCTACTTTTTTAAAAATTGTTGGGTCTGGATCTGACAGTTTTATGAGTATCACAAGTTGGTCAGCTAATAAATTATCACATCATACGGCATTAAAAGTGTGATTTCAAGCAATAAAATGTTTCTTAAAATATTTTAAAATACTAAATAAAAAAATAGACAATCTAGAAAAGTAACTTAAAACGTAATATTTGTAATGATAAAAATTGGGAAATACACAAAATTCTATAAATGTAAAATAAAAAGTTTGTCTGATTCTGGCTGTTTTATGTGGGTAAAAAGGCTTTAGACTTCTTAGTAAATTGTTTCCCCCAAACGATACTCTGAAAATATTATTAAAATTAAAAAAAATGTTGGACCTGGCTGTTTGTGTGTATATAAAAAAAAAAAAAAAAAAAAAGATTGAGACTTTTGTGTGTGTGTGATTCATGGGTAACTAGCCAGAGCAATGTACCAACAACAGCTGACGAACTGCGGTCGTCCCGTGGGAACGATTCACTCACCTTCCAGGTAGAAGGCCTTGTAGCCCTCGTCCTTCATGCGGCGCAGCAGCAGCCCGAGCACGGAGCCGCCGTCCACGTTCTCGTTCCACTCGCGGCTGTACTCGTCGTAGAGCACGATGGTGGCGCTCTTGCACCGCCGCGCGAACCGCTCCCGGTCGGGTCCGTCGGCGAGCAGCGCCCGCACAGGTAGGTTGCCCTTGCGAAGGCGGCGCAGCATGAGGCCGGGCAGCGCCACGCTGATGGCGCCCTGGACGTGCGACGACTCGTACGGCTCCTGGCCGCGGCAGTCCATAAGCAGCAGGAGGCAGTCGCGGCGCGGCGCGTCCAGCTGCTCGCGGAGCCACGCCGACGTCTTGCTCACCGCCATGACCACCGAGTCGAGCGGCTGCAGCTTCTGCGAGGGGACCACGGGCTTGAACTTGTCCAGCATTTAGACGGGTCTCGGGAGGAAAGCGCTATTATATCAATGGGCGGCTGGGCTCCGTGTATGTCGGGAGGTTCTGAATGAATCCCACGGCTGCTTCCTGCTCATTCGCTCCGCTTCTTTCTCAACGAGCTCACGCCAAATAAAGTCCGAGGAGCTTGAATTTCCAACAAGCGTCCCGGAACTTGAATGAGTCTTCGCCTCCTTCTCGCGCACTGAAGCCCTGAGAGCGCCGCCGAGCTCCTGAATGGCGGCGGAGGAGGAAGGGGGCGTGGCATCGCATCGGCATTCCAATCGCCAGCCAATCACAAAAGGGCCGAGTGGCGGTCGCCCTAGCAACGGTGGCCGGAAGGCGCGAATACCCCCCTCCCTTTTCTCTCTATGTTGCCCCCCTTCTGTGTTGATGAATTGTTAATGAGTTTTGTCATTCACAAAAAAAAAAAAAAAAAGAGGGAGAGGAATTTCCGCTCCGGATCAAGTGAGTGCAAACACGACGAAGAACTGCGGAAGGAAGGAAAGAGGGAGGGAGGACAAGGGGAGGAAGGGGGGAGTCAGCTTTCACATGCTGCTCCAACACGATCCTATCACTCAAAAGTCTGTTGTTACAACACAAGTAAAAGGCAACACATGCAGCAGTCAAATGGATAAATACATGAATGAAACTACAGAACAAACTTATAAATTATAATGATTAATAAATGATTGAAAGACACAACTCTGGAAAAATATTAAAATATTGAGACCCCCCCCCAGAAAAACGTTTTTTGAGTATTTTGACCATTTTTCATTCAAGTATCCATTCTCTGTACCTATGTACTTTATTTATTTATTTTTTAGAATAAAAGAAAAATGTCCACTCAAACATACCTTGAAAGAGCAAATTCGCCGATAGTTACATTTTTCAAGAGCTGTATTCCTACAGCGATGTTTGATATGTAGGAGATTTGATACATACAATTTCAGTTAACACAATGACATAATTGTGAACAAAGACCTTTCTTTCTGAGGATAAGCGGTGTAAAAAAGGGATGGATGGATGGATGGACCTTTCTTTGTGACGCACATGATGATTATGCAGATGCGTCAAACCACCGCAGTGTAGCGCCAAGTACTGGCGAGGAGGAGTTACTCAATGTCAGATTTCCCGAGAACCCGATACTTTGAAATAAGGCCGGTATCGGCCCAATACTAAGACTAATACTGGTATCGGTCCTCGTTTAATAGATACATTGTCACTGTTCAACCAATGGACAGTTAGATTTTGGGGGGAGAGGTACATCATACTTTTGCATACAAAACCCAAAGAAGTCTCATGTTTAGGTATTTTGGGGGCGGGGGATGAAAATATATACATTCATAGATTTTCCTACTATTCTACAAGTTTTGTCCTTTCATCCTCTCCCAAATATTTGGAGGTATGCAATTTTTTTCCCCAGACAGTAATTTGGAGATACAGTATGTGCTTTTCATTGGCCAGTCACCATGATGTCCCAACTTCATTGGAATTGGGGTTTGTATATTTGATGACATCAGAGTGGCACTTCCTGTTGGAAAGTGGCCCCCATGGCCTTCAAATGTACCCGCAGAGGTCCTGGTCTAGTTCTGGTGTAACAAGCATCCCCCCACTGAGGGGGTCCAACACGGGGCCAGGAACAAAGCATGTGTGTGTGTGTTAGCATATGAACTGAAGTGTGAAGCGGTTCCAGCTTCAACGCGGGGCCCTTGTGAACCCCCCTGGACACCCCACCCCCCTCGTTCTCCATGCAGTGAATGGAGTCAAGATGTTTGGATTCGCCTTTAATTCCATTGTGTTCTTTCACTGCTACTCCGTGCTGTCTGATACACTTTGACCTGCACTTTTTTTAGGAATATTTGGAGGATTTTGGATCACATTTTTTACTAGCCCTGCACACAGGTGTTGACTTTGGATCAGAACCGGATCAGACCACTTCTGAAGACTTTCAGTTGATGGTTTCAAAAGTGACATACATCGAATACTGTGGCAGCTTGACTTTTGAGTTTAAGTCATTCCAGAACTCAATTTACTCCATCCATTGTTGGAAGTGTGCGTCTAATCCTTACCCTTATTGAACACCACAACGTCCGCTGCGTGTTCGTTGCTTTTCCAATGAAAGATAACCAAAGAATGAACTCACAGTCATTGCAATTTGGTCTGTATTTATGTCCAAAAGCTCAGCATGATAAGACACACACACGGAATTCCGGGGCCGTTTTTCCCTGCCCGAAGAGCGCCTCTCCCTCTCGGACCTTACATTTATAGTTGATGCTTAGACACTTCTAGATGTTGCTGCTGTGCCCACGCCCCATCTGGTTTTTGGTCATGAGTGGGCCCAAGAGTGGGTGACGCAGGTACTCTTGCTTGTGTTGTCAAGAGCCTGACTTGTTTTCAGTTCGTCAGCTGTCATCAGGGTCCACTTCTTGCAACATCTGAGACCTCCTGCGACTTCCGCCCTTCTGTGACAAACAAGATAAAAATACACTTGCCAGCATATTGCCAAAGCATATTGCCAAAACGTCTATGTTTATGGCCAAAATCATATGAGAGTACTTACCCTTCTTGCACACAATCTTAGCTGTTATGGTTATTTGATTAACTAGAATATTGTATAATTATTTCTTTAGCTAGAATATTTGCCTAATTCCTACACCATCCATCCATTTTCCATACCGCTTATCCTCACTAAGGTCACAGGCTTGCTGGAACCTATCCCAGCTATCATCGGGCAGGAGGCAGGGTACACCCTGAACTGGTCGGCAGCCAATCGCAGGGCACATATAAACAAACCATTTGCACTCACATTCACACTTACGGGCAATTTAGAGTCTTCATTCAACCTACCACGCATGTTTTTGGGATGTGGGAGGAAACCGGAGCACCTGGAGAAAACCCATGCAGGCACGGGGAGAACATGCAAACTCCACACAGGCGGGGCCGGGATTTGAACCCCGGTCCTCAGAACTGTTAGGCAGACGTGCCGCCCTCAATTGACTCATATATAAAAAATGTCCCCACTGTAATGAATGGAAATTTGTCAATTTTTCTTCCGTGTTTTTTAAAAAAGAAAAATACAACTGTACTGCATAAAAAAAACATCCATCCATCCATTTTCTGAGCTGCTTCTCCTCACTAAGGTCGCGGGCGTGCTGGAGCCTATACCAGCTATCATCGGGCAGGCGGGGTACACCCTGAACTGGTTGCCAGCTAATCGCAGGGCACATACAAACAAACAACCATTCACACTCACATTCAATTAACCTACTGTGCATGTTTTTGGGATATGGGAGGAAACCGGAGTGCCCGGAGAAAACCCACGCAGGAACGGAGAGAACATGCAAACTCCACACAGGCAGGGCCGGGGATTGAACCCCGGTCCTCAGAAGTGTGAGGCAGACACTCCAACCAGTCGTCCACCGTGCCGCCCATAAAAAAACAATAAAACAAAATAAAAGATAATGTTAAGAAATATAATGTATAAAGTGTAATTACTGTACATACTATTGTGTTCATGTGTTGATGTGCTTTTACGGGGCGTGGCTTAATGAGTGACGTCAGGAGCTGGAGTCGGGTTGGCCGGTTTGTCTGGGTGTGAGCGTCTGGGTTTGAGTTGTGGCCTACAGAAGCTCCCTGTAAGTGTTCTCGTTTTGTATTTGTGCGTTTGACTGTTCCATTAAAAAAAACTCCTTGTCCACATGAGTGGGCATTAAATTATAGTACTGAAAATTTTATTTTCAGTTGAACAACACAGAGCCAAAAAAAATAAAAAATAAAAAAAAATCAACCAAGTGAGTGCTTGTAAATTTGGCAAATGGTAAGTCAAGTTACCACGAAAAAAGTTTGAGGTTGCTTGATAAGAATTGATGACAAAAACCATATAAGTGAACCCTGAACTTCTGCTTATATCTGAGACTTTCTAACGTTTGTTTACTTTTTACATTTTTGTTTAGTTTTTGTTTATATTTTAGCCTTAGTTAATCCTTGTTAATTTGTGTTCACAATTTAGTCTTTGTTCACAAATTAACATTTGTTTATATCTTACTTTTTGTGAACTTTTGTTTACAACTTAGTCGTCATTCGTAAAAGCACAGTGTGCCATTGTACATTTCCAAATGAATTTAGTCGCTGATCTACAGTCAATGGGGACTTCCGAGGTAATACAAGTAGGACAGAAAGCAACAACATTCATGTGACTGGTTCAAACTCACATCACAAAGATACACGCGCGCACACACACGAACCTGATTAGCGTGTGTATGTTGTGTATCTTTTGTGTGAGGAGACAAAGGACTTCCCCGTCTGAGACGAGCAGGCAGTGGCAAAGAGACGTGAGGGAGGACATGATTAGCTGCCAACAGAGAAAAGAGGGCGTGGTTGTACACACACGCACACACACACACACACACACTCACACTTGCCCTTCCACGCCGCGACGGTACAGATAACGCGCGCTTGTACTCTGCGATAACGACTTTCAATGCAAACACGTATGGTGGGATGTCATCGGCATGTAGATAAAACGACAGTGGTAGGATTTTAATGGGAGGTCTGATCATCCTAGACGGCAGAAGTAGCTGGGATCAAATAAGAAGTTGCGACTGTCAATATATCATCCTCAGATTTTCAGGCATTGTTGTGCTATGTAGTGGACACTTTTTTTTTTTTTTTTTTTTTGACAGTAAAGCTGAAGATTCAAGATGGCAGCAGTAGCTGCAATCGAAGATTTAAAAAATGACCTTGTCTTTGTCACAATTATTCCTAACCATTCTTCACAAAAGATTCAGGGATTATCGTACTATATCAGGAAAACTTTTGCTTTTGACTTGAGGGCCGATCACAAATAAAAAAAAAAAAAAAAAAAAAAAACCCAAAAAACATTCCTTTTCACGTTTTTACCATTTGCGATTATTCTCAAACCTCAGATTTTCAGGGAATATCGTGCTATGGCAGAGGACTATTTTTGATGGTAGAGTCGATGATTCAATATGGCAGAGGTGGCTGTGATCAAAGTTTAAAAAATGTCATGTTCTTTGTCGCAAATATTGCCAACCATTTTACCCGAAATCTTACCCAGGAATTATTCTCAATCTTCCTCAGATTTTAAAGGATTATCATTCTATGACTATTTTGTGATCATTGATTTTGACCTCTAATTCAAAACGGCAGCGGTAGCTGGGACCAAGGGTAAAAGAAAAGTCAGTCATTTGTCAGTCACAAATGCTGTCAAGTAGTTGCCCTCAGATTTTCAGGGATTATTATTCTAGGAGATCTGATGATTCAAGATGGAAGTGGTAGCTAGGGCAAAAGGTATAAAAAGTCCTATTCGGGATTGTTGTCAATTAATCATCCTCAGATTTCAAAGAATTGTCATTATTCAGTATGTCAAGAACACTATTAATTTTGACTGCAGGGAAGTTCAACTATGGTCCAAAAAAAAGGTCCTTAAATGTCACCTCTCTAAAAATGGCAATTATTCTCAATCTTCCTGAAACTTTCAGGGACTATTGTTTCAATGTCAAGAACACCATCGATTTTGACGGTAGATTTGATCATCCAAAAATGGGGAACAACAACAACAACACTAGTGGTGACACTTTGGTGACAGCAGCTGCTGTCTGCCCCGCCATTCTCTTGCCATTCACATGCTAATGCTACACCAACTATTTACATACATACATACACACACACACATGCACGCACGCGCGCACACACACACACACACACACAATGGCGGCTCTAGTGTTATCAGCAGACCCATCACTTTGTTTGTTCTCTTTGTGTGTGCTTTTTGTACTTCCCTTCATTCAAATCTCAATAGTGTAGAGTTCATTGGTACAAGCAGAATGAATGTGCACACACACAACATTGCAGAGCGACATGGAGTCTACCACAATGTTAATCGTCATTAAAGACACGTTGTCTACATAATATAAGATCGTCTTTAACAGTGCAGACTGGGCGTAACAAATAAGTCTAGTAGGTCCCCGGAACATAAAAAAGGATGCATTCAACATTGTGGAGCCAACACATTTCACCGCTCATCATTGATCAAGACGCTGACTTCACGTAAGGCAAGATTGTGTTTAATACCGCAGACTGGGCGGGGGGAAAAAAAAGCCCTGTAGCTCCCCGCGCAACATAAACATGGATGCACACAACTTTGCGGAGCGAACATGTCAGACTCTACTGGAACACTAATTGTCACAATTTAAGATTATCTTTAATAATATGGACTAAGGGGAACAAATTAGAAGCATAGCTTCCCAGAAAATATACATGGACGTGCACCACATTGTGAAACGACCACATCTCAGTCTGCTGGAACTCAAATATTCTCCAGGTAATGTAAAATCATCTTATATACGACAGACCGGGTAGGACAAATAAATGTTGTACTTCCCCGGAGCACACAATGTAGAGGAATGACCACATGTCAGCATCTACTGGAACACTAAACATTTCCGCATAACGTAAGATCATCTTTAAAATTAGGCGGAACAAATAATAAATATGTAGCGAAACACAACATAGTGGAGTGACCACGTCTCCTGGAATGCTAATCGTCGTTAAAAACGTCCTCTCTCCACATAATGTAACTCCAAACTGGGCGGTACAAATAAGTCTCGTACTTTCCCGGAACATGAACATGGTCGCACAGAACACTGTGGAGCGACCACGTCAGGTAAAGCCATTGTGTCTACATAATGTAACAAAAAAATTGGGCGGAACAAATACGTCTCGTTGCTCCCCCTGGGACATTCACATTGATGGACACGACATTGTGGAGCGACCACATCAAACACCGACCAGCCTTCAGTGTGCTCCGGACTCTTATCTCCGCCGGGCGTAAAAAATGTTAGTAAAAGGTTGGAGGGGGTCTGTTTTTTGTTTAACTTTGACCCCAATTAGCCTTCTATGCCTTGGCTGCAGAGCATCCAGGAAACTTCAGGGAGACCAATGAGCTTGGAGGGACTGTGCCGGAACAAAGACGGAGTGTTACACACCTTCCTGGGACGATAACTCTTTTTAATTGACTCGGCCTAATTGCTTTTTAGGTCCATGCAGCACATATGTGAAGCAGTTTGGACTGATGTGTATTTATGTTTTAAAAGATGAAGTACAGTTGTGTTCAAGGAGGGAAATTCAGGGGGAACTGGGGAATGAAGTCTATGTAACACAGATGTGAAGTTGCAACTTTGCACTTGTGGTAATTTGTATTTTTGTTTGAAAAGATGACATACAGTTGTGTTCACGGGGGAATTTTCCAGGAACAACACAGGTGAGAAGCAGTTGGCACTTTGCACTTGTAACTGTGTGTGTATGTTGAAAAAAAATGTTACCTACAGTTGAGGGGAATGTAGTCCATTTTACTGGCCAATGCAACACAGATGGGACAGGAAAATTACAGGTAATGGTTAGGGAAGGTAGTCCATTTCACAGATTCATGCAACACATATGTAAAAGCAGTTGGCACTTTGTACTTGTTATGGGTATTTATGTTAATAAAGATGACATGCAGTTGTGTTAATTTGGAAAATTCAGATGAATTGGTGGGGATTGTAATAATTTTTTAGGTCAATGCAATACAGATGTGAAGCAGTTGGCACTTTTGCCTTTTTATGTTTAAAAAAGCTGCGATTGGCTCGCAACCAGTTTAGGGTGTACCCCGCCTCCTGCCCGCAGTTAGCTGGGATAGGCTCCAGCACGCCCGCGACCCTAGTGAGGATAAGGGGTACAGAAAATGGATGGATGTTTAAAAAAATATGAAGTACCGTATTAAAAGGCGCAGTCTCAGTTACAGGGTCTATTTCTTTATTTAGCACATACATAAGGCGCACCGTATTATTGGGCGCAGGCCTGGTAAAACATACGCTAGCTTAAAACATACAGTAGCATGCATGCACGCTAGCGTACGTTTTTAAAAAGGCAGCGGGAGCAAAACTGAGTTCGCTTGTACTTTATTGAAGAATTTAACAATGTACTCACGTTATTTTTTTATCAATCCTCATCCACAAATCCATCCAAGTCCTCATCTTCTGTATCCGAAATGAACAGTTGGGCAAGTTCTCCATCAAACATGCCGGGTCCCCTCTCGTCATTGTCGGAGTCAGTCTCGTTGCCGGGGGGCTGTTCAGCAATGATGCCGGCTTTCGCGAAAGCTCGGACAACAGTGAAAGCAGATACCTTAGCCCAGGCATCCACAATCCATACACATATGGTGGCGCAACTCGCCCGGTGCTGCCTCCTAGTCTTAGTAAAGCTGTGTTCGCAATCTGTCATCCATCGCTCCCACACCGCTTGCAACTTCACTTTGAACGCCCCGTTTACACCGATGTCCAGTGGTTGGAGTTCCTTCGTCAAGCCTCCCGGAATGATGGCTAGCTCCGAGTTCATTTGCTGCACTTGGTTTTTCACAGCGGCTGTGAGATGGGCGCGCATGGAGTCACAGATCAACAGGGACAGTGACGCGTGGAAAAAAAACATCCGGTCTCTTTACGTACACCTCACTCAGCCACGCTCTCATTTTCTCCTCATCCATCCAGCCATGCTGTCCTCAGTGACATCCGCCTTTCCTCTATATAAGCAGCGTGTCGCCAGGAAATGCTCCCAGTCAGTCAAGCGGAACGCTCATCAAAGTCACACAACAACATTTACAGATTTTGGAACTTGGTGCACACATAAGGCGCGCCGCATTATAAGGCGCCCTGTCCATTTTGGAGAAAATGTAAGACTTTTAAGTGCGCCTTATGGTCGTGAAAATACGGTAGTTGTGTTCAGAGGAAAATTAAGGGGAATTGTTGGGGAATGCCATCCATTTCACAGGTCCATGCAACACAGATGTGAAGCAGTTGACACTTTGCACTTATGTGTATTTATGTTGAAAAAGATGACATACAGTTGCGTGCAGTGGGAAAATTCAGGGCAATTGTTGGGAAATGTAGTCCATTTTACAGGTCCATGTAAAGGCTTCTTTATACTCGCGCAGGCGGTCACCGCGCTGACGTCACTGCGGCTATACCTGCGCAGTTTGCCTTTATACTCGAGCGCAATCCACGCGCGCTGTTTTGAAAATGTGCTGCAGTTCTCCTCCAAGTCGGGGGTGTCGCTACGGCTGGTATTAGCTAGGACACCACAGGGTGGAGTTTCCTCTGCATTTTCTGGCATTTCCGGTAGCTGTTTTTTCCTTTCCTTTCCGGAACAAGGAACAAAGCAACAACAATGGAGACCGTGCAACAGCACCTGCTAGAACAAATGGACCTAGATGACCAGATGATGCGTTTAATTATGCTGCAAAATTGATCAAGAAGTTGGGGGCGTAGGTGGTACGTGGAACCAAGGGGAACGCTGAGTACATCATCACAGCATGTGACTAAAACGGACCAATCACAAGAGATGATCTCTGCGGCATTCTACGCGCAGCAACAATTTTTGCCGTGTGCGCGTCAAGTGGCACATAGGAGCTACGCGGCCCAATGCGTCGGTCACGTGATGCAATGCAGGCTCTGTCGGCCACGCAAGCGTGGGAGTATAAAAAGGCCTTAATACAGATGCGAAGCAGCAACGTCTTATTTTAAAGATGCTATACCAGGGTTGAATATCAAGAGACCTATTTGGGAATGTCATCCATTTCACAGTTCCATGCAACACAGAGGTGAAGCAGTCTGCACTTTGCACTTGTTATGCGTATTTAGGTTTAAAACAAGGACATACAGTTGCAGTCACAGGGGAAATTCAGGGGAATTTTAATGGGAAATCTAATCCAATGGTCCTGGGAAAGAATAGTTAACAGGTTCATGCAACACAGATGTGAAGATGATGGCAACCTGCACAGCACTTTGCACTTTTTATTATATGTATTTAGGTTTAAAACGAGAAGATAGTTATGTTTATAAGGGAAATTCAAGCAAGTTTTTATGGGGAATGTCCCTGTGATCCAATGGTCCTGGGCTGGAATGGAACGGTTCACAAGTCCATGCAACACAGATGTGAAGCAGTTGGCAATTTGCAGTTGTTATGCGTATTTATGTTCAAAAAGATGACATAAAGTTGTGTTTAAAGGGCAAATTCAGGATCATTTTTGGACAATGCAGTACATTTCACAGGTCAATGCAACACAGATGTGAAGCGGTTATCAGAAACTGTCCATTTACAGCTAAATATTGTATTAGTCCGGTGTCTACTCAGGACTCCCGGGATGCAGCCTGTTTTGCTCGGCGAGCTGCCCATAGGTCTCGTGCCAGGTTGCGGCATCTAAAAAGATTTGCCAGTGTTAAAGCCCTTAAAAGTTCAAAGCTCCTCAGCGGAGGAAAGATCAGCACTTACAATGCGTCAGCCTAAAGATCACTGTCAAACGCCTGCCGCGCTTTTCCCCAACGGACTCCCATCTTGTGGGAACAAACAGTTCCTTGGAAAGTGCTGACTTTGTGTGTTTACCCCACTCACTTCCTGCCATACTGGTGCCTGAGCGTAAATGTCCCCACAACAACAAGAGGAGTTCCTCCCGTTTCCGGCCGGGAAACACCACCGAAGTCCCACTGACAGAACAGGACGCTCCGAGACCAAAATGACAAACATAAAAAGTGAGCCAGGATGGAAGTTTGTAGGAAATATTGGGGAAACATGGGAAAGTGAGAGTGCGGGAGGTAGTAGAGGAAAGAGAGCGAGCGTTACTAGTGATGCATCATACCATGTGTTACAATGGGCAAATTAGATGGTACCTAATGAAGTGTCCAGTTCCATTATAGTGTGTGTGCGTGAGTGTCCAGTGAAAGCAGGCGGGAGTCCAGTCAATCCAATTAGGCAAGTACAGGTAAAGCAGCTGGAGAGATGGAGAGATCGAGGGAGGACAGAGGAGCGAGGGATAAGCAGGGACAACAGCAGATCACCATAGTCACGTAGCAGGTGTAATGCCAAGGTAGCAATGCATTGTGGGACATGACCCACAGCCCCCAAACTCTCAATGGACAAAACATTGCAGTCACTCATTCACAAGAAACGCGACTTAGGTTATATTTAAGAGGAGTTTTGTCAGTCACACCGAAAAAAACAAAACAACATAGTATATGTTTGAAGTTAATATATATTATTTTCTTTCATGGATAATGCAATACAAAATATTAATAAAAAATAAAAAGACAAAATAAAAATAAAAAACAAGATTGCAGTTCATATAACATTTTCTCTTCTGTGTGATGAAATGAAATCAAGCAAATAATAAAACATGTTTGTGTGCAAATATGGTAAATGTAATTTTTTTTTACACATCGATACTATTAGTCTGTCTCCACGTCGTCTGTTATTTTGTTTACACATTATTAATCAATTTAAAGTACATAGCTTGAGGACAAATCTACTAACACTCTTGAACGCTCAACTGTCTGAGAGGTGTTGTAAAACTCGGCCTCTTCCCTCACTCTGCGGAAGCCGTGCGGCATTATGTCGCCTCAAGATTAAAAGTCTGGATGTTTTTTTAGACAATAACAAGCGAAAATAGTTATATTAGATATACTGTATTTGAGTAAGCCTCTTTTGTCAGCCGCGAATGGAAGTGTGAAAATTTTAAAAAATGTAATGAAATAAGATAAAATAAAGTTCATTGTTCATGTATAGTTTTTCTGTATGATTAAATAAGATGAAGTTTGCATTCAGTAATTTAATTTGTAATCATACTTTATCAAGATAAAAAAATTATTCCCTGATAATAAAATAAAACCATCTCACTAAGATGAACAATACTCTTGTAAGATGTAGCGCAATCTGGGTCCAGATGCAACAGAAGGAGCGCGATCTTGCACTTGCACGCCACTTACTGCAGTGACAGGCGGTGAGGGCGCGCCACTTTGCTGCACGAGTGACAGGCTTAAGTGAAAGAGTGACATTAAGGAGCTTCGGCGGATCGGCCGTGTGAGGTGGCGTCCACGAGGCCCGGGGGCAGAAGCAGGAAGTGCTCTCGGTAGGCTTGTGGTCACGATGATCAATGGCCCAATGGATGCCTTAAGCTTCTTAAGGCAGAAAGAGGATCTTCCTCTCATTCACCTTGCCCAACATATTTCTCTCCCTAATACAAGCAAATGGAGCAGCTGAGACTAGGATGGACATCAGGATCCAGGGAAAACGTCCAATGAACTAGGATGAGTCACACTTCACGTTACCGTCTTCCACAAGAGTTAGGGTTTAGAATTAGGGTTTCAAGCCTGGGTATAGGGTTAGGGTTTCAAATCAGGGTTATCATTAAAAATTAGGGATTCAAGTTTAGGTTAGGGTTTCAAGGTAGGATTTTTCAGATTTGAATTGCAGGGCATGATTAATGTTTCTGATTGGGGTTTTAAAATAGGATTAGTGGTTCAAATTATGGTTCGGAAATCAGGGGTTTCGAGCCTGAGCTATGGTTTCCAACAGAGGTTAGGGAATCAGGTCAGGTTTCAACCCAGGGTTAAGGGTTTCACACTAGGGTTAGGGTTTCAAGTCAGAGCTAGGTGTTCAAGTTACTGCTTCAAGTTACGGTTAGTGTTTCAAATTAAAAGTTCCGATCCAGGGTTAGGGCTTCAAACAGAGGTTAGGATTGAAAATTAGGGCATCAAGCCTGAGTGAGTGTTTAAAGCCAGGGCCAATTTGATACCCCAACACTACTCAAAAACTGTACTTTGAAACCCTAATTTAAGATTAGAGTTTTAATCTGTGAACAGGAAACAGTCCGTGAGGCATCTTGAAAGTGTGACTAGATTTCCATTTATTTGACTTCATTGTGATAAAGATTGCTTTAAAATCTCTGGATAGGTTTCACTGGTGTCCTTAACACATTCACTGTCAATGACGGACACAATCCAAATATCCATGTTAACTGGGAGGGCTAGCAGTGTTTAGTGAAGCGGCAATTTTATGTCTCTGGTGGCGGATTTTGTTTGCTGTGCTGTTTTCCACACCACGTCATAGTGACACATCCCGTCCTCTACGAGCCAAGTGTATCTCTGCACAGTTTTTTATGTGAGCGAGGAGGAAGTGCTCACAAACACACACGCGCTTGTCAAATGTACCTCATGTGAGGTGGTCCGGTGAGCTATCGGGTGGTCCTCCAACACGTGTCTGGGCGAGACACTCCTGAACTTTGTTTTCTGTCAGGCTGAGACGCTCCTCCAGCACAGAAACAGTCTGTGGTTGGAAAACAGAACAATGTATATATATATATATATTTTTTTTTTACATTAGCATCAGCATCACCCAACTTCAATCGTCTTGCTATGACAGAAATAACTGTAAAAGTACTTCTTTACAAGAACAATATTTTGTCAGGATGACAAATAGCAGTCTTATGTGAATAAAGGTATATTTTTTCCAAGATGAAGTCACAACATTCTGATATTAAAGTCCAAGTTTAATGAAGAAAGAAAGTCATAGTTAAATAAGCAAATTTAAAAAATAAAACTTCATTCTCATAATATTACACATTACTACTACATTTAAAAAAAAAGGCTTTTGTTCTTGAAAAGATAGGGCTATATTCCAGTAGTACTACACCTTTTGCCCTAAAAATTTTGTTTTTATTCATGCAGGGGTGCCAGATTTATGCAATATGTCACAATCATATCAGAGCTTTTAGTTGACCCAAAGCTGCTACTAATAATTATGATAATAATAATAATCATAATAACTGAATTTGTACACCAACCCATCAAAAAAGATTGCTTTAAAAAAATACGCAAAATAGCAAGGGCGCGAATGATGAGCCGCAGTATCGCGGGAAGACGTAGCTCATTTAAAATCAATAGTAGTCTTGCTCTTATACAGGACACTGGTGTTATTCAAAATCAATAGAGGCCTCCTTTCTGTTTCAACTCAGCAATGATCCTTTCAAATGATTGAAAAGGAAATAAACAAGTATGAGAGGTGAATTTTTTTTGTCAGTCGTTCTTTAAAATTCAAAATAAACAGAGTTATTGCTGCCACTGACCTCCGTGAGGACGCCTAGCTGTTTGACCATGTGCTGCAGGATGGAGTTCAGAACAGGTGGGTGCCCCGACGTTGCCTCCGACATGTCCATCGGGTGTGCCGTTTCGCCGTCTTCCGGCCACCATTTTGTGCTGTTATCCTCTCGCCACGTCCTAAAATCCTTGTCCCGCCTCTTCCTGCTGTTGTCCCCTCGCCGCTTCCTTTGACTTCCCTCCCTGCCGCTATCATCCCTCGTCCAACCTTCATCCTCCGTCGCGACAGAAGACGAACTGTCACGGGCGTGTCCGTCATCAGCGTGGTGGTCATCGGTGCCCTGGCGCTGCAGACAATAACACAGCGATACTTTAAAATCTCATGAAACACATACTGTAGATACATTACAATTAAGCAGGACTTGAGACATTGTGTATGCAAAGTAGTTTATTTTCAAAACAAAATAATTATTTTTTTAAATATTAACCAATAATTTAATACAATAAAAACAAATGAAAAATGGTTTAACTAACAATTTTCTATACTATGGAAAATTGTTTTTTATTAATAAAACAATGATTTATGATTTTTTTATGAGTATAATAAAGACATTTAAATATAATTAACTACCTATAAAATTAATGTAAAATAGTAGATTTTAATAAAATACTTCCTTCTAATTTTTTATAAGCTTTAATAATAAAAGAATACTTAAGTCATTTTTTATTGAATTAGTAATAGTTAAGTTAATTGTAACTAACAAATAATTTAATAAAATAAAAACAAATGGTTTATTTTAATATGTACTTTATGTAAGATACTTTGTAATACAACAATAATTTATGCTCATTTCTTCATTTGACTATTTCTAAGCAATTGTATTATAACTAATTAACAATTATTTAATAAAACAATTCTATCATTAAATTTTTTTATTTTGCTTATATATTGCATTTTATGAAAAAAGTTAAATAATAAAACAATAACCCATGATCACTTCATTTGATTACAGTTAAGTTTATTATAATGAATGAACCAATATTTAATAAAATAACTAATATGAAATGTTTTTTTAAGCATTTTTTTTTTTAAAAAAAGCTGCATTTCTTTAAACAATGCAATGATGACTCACAAGAAGTTGTATTTTGGCACAAAAATACAAATGTTACCCGCATAAGTTATATGTTGGCACAAAGATGCAACAGCTGACCACAGAAAGCTGCTTTTTGGCACAAAAATGACCACAAAAAAATTTACTTTGCCATGAAAAAATAACTAGGCAAAATAAATAAATACATTTTGGCACTGAAATGCAATGCTTGACCACAGACAGCAAAATCCTTTCAGCAAACATGAAATACCTAACCACAAAAAGTTCCATTTTGGTCTACCGATGACAACAAAAAGCTGTATTTTGGCATAAAAACGCCACAAATCTGTGTAATGTACCAACTAGTTACTGGTCACTGCAAAAATGAACCAAAAAAGTTAGCATTATGATGGTTTTAACTGTATCTTATTGGATCGTGTACATAATGAAGCATCTAGTGTGCGCACGCACGCACGCGCACACACACACACACACACAGGAGAGAGGAAGAGAGGAAGAAAGAGGAAGGAAGAGGAGGGTGTCACACATTCCAGACTTAATGCACAGAGCAATCGATTCCGGCGTTCTTCCTGTCACGGCTTCAAAGAGCCGTTAATGATGGAGGGATCGGAGGAGGAGTGTAAAGACACAGGAGGAGGAGGGAAGGTATTAAACGGAGGTGAACAAAGCTGTCAGTGTGACTCTGGCCGGCTATCTCTTCTTCATCGCCTCCTGCTCAGCAGCACATCTGGTAGACATCTGCTGAGCTCATTTATTACTGAGTGCATCCAGACCCCCGCTCGCATTACCCAATACAGGAAGAGTGGCTGCAATCAAACCCATTCAAGAGGCAGATAAGCAGGACGCGCTGAGCACCAATCCACAAGACAACACTGATTAGCCTACGTGCTAATTAAGAGGCATTAAAAGGATGCCATTCGTTTACCATTGTTTACAAACACATGCAATGCTTGAGCATAAAAGGTTGTATTTTTTGGTACAGTTGACCACCAAATGTTGTATTTTCGCAACAAAAAGAGCAATGGTTCACAATTAGAAGATGTATTTGGGCACTAAACTGCAGTGGTTGATCACAAAAAAAAAAGTAGTTTGACAAAATCATTCTATTGTTGACCACAAATGTTGTAAATTCACACAATGTTTTATAATTTTGGAAGAAAAATGCAACATTGACCACAAAAGTTGTATTTCGCACACAAATGATAAAACTATTTGTATTCCATAATAACGGTTAATCACATGGGGGGGAAAAACATTTTTGCATTGGAAATATAATGGTTGACCACAAAAAGTTGAATTTAAGCAGACAAATTTAACAGTTGACCACATAAAGCTGTATTTTGTCACAAAATTGTACTTTGGATTAAAAATATCGTTACAAGAGAACAGAATGCCTTTTATTGTCACTATACACATGGTTCGATAAGATTGAAGGCAGCACAGTTCCTTCTTCAGCGCAGACGTAAGATTAAAAAATAAATCTAACTAATAAAAAAAACACTAAATATTTACAATGAGATAAATAGTAATGCAAGAAGATAAAGAATAGCATTGTATTCTGAGTAGTAGTATTGTACAGTATATGGATTATTGTACAGTGTTCTAAGCACATCAGATATTGCACAGTACTAGAGCTCCAGACACATTTGCATATTGTACAGTCAAGTTCCAAACACATGAATATTATGTTAGTCATTAATCACACACACAAAAAAAGCTGCATTTTGGCATAAAAACCTAATGGTTGACCACAAAAAGCTGTATTTTGGCACACACAAAAAGCAATTTGAAAATTTTTGTTCAAGATGAACACAAAAAGTTGTATTTTGGAGTAAAAATATAACTACTAACCATTAATCACACACGCACGCGCGTGCACACACAAACACACACTTAATTTTAGCATAGAAACACAATGGTTGACTTCAAAAAGTTATAGTATTTATTTATTGAGTTATATGTTTTATGAGTAGTTAAGCACAAAAGTCGAACGGTTGACCACAAAAGTTTGTGTTTTGGCACAAAAATATTGAAGACAAAAAGTTGTATTTTGGAATATAAATGTAATTGTTTATCACAATTTTGTAAAATTCTGGCACAAATATACTGTGGTTAGCCACAAAAAGTTGTCTTTGGGCACAATAATCACATTTTAAGTTGGGCATACATGCAATGGTTGACACCCCAAAAGGTGTATTTTGGTACAACAATGACCACAAAAACTAATCTAATGCTGTGAGAGGTAAAAAAACAAACAAACAAAGAAAAGTCACAGCCCTGGTTTAGTCTGGCGACCGTTCAAAACATCTATTACCCGGTTCTTTTATTCTGGTCGAGGTGATTCTTTGATGATTAGGCCGGATGAAAAGTTTCCCAATTTATTCGAAAATACAGAGTCAAACAATAAGGTTGGTGATGGTTCAGCTCTGGGCTCTTCCTCACGTAGCTCAGAACAACGTCCGTGCCGAAGAGACCGCGGAAGCTTTCGTTGTAGTCATTTGTAGCCCAAAAGACTGCTTCCTGTCGTGACGTTGTCCCGTCTCGGTGTCTGGGTACGTTCGGAAATTCAGTCCAACGCCCTCACTGCACCCCGAGATTGCAGTACTCAGAGACAGAGTGCGTTCCATTTTCTATAACTTTACAAATGAATGTGTTGGCTATTGGCAGGGATACGTCAGTACATCTGCCATATTGAATGTGTCAGTTCTATCGAAGGGCCCACTTCAACAATGCCCCGAGTTCCGAAGGTTCCGGGATGGAGACAGCGCCCCTGGAGTGAACTTCCCAACGTATACTCCGTTGATATTTTGTGTGTTTGTTGTGTTGGTGCGACTAAGTGTGATGCAACTACGGGGTGATTGAAAAGTCAGTTAATGTGGTTCCCAGGCGGCTTGAGAAACTGGTGGCTAATGCTGGCGCCCATATCGAATTGTAAATAAAACTCCATGCAATACACTTTCTTCTCATGTTCATTTCTTATAAGAATTATAGTTCAGAAATAAATTACAAGTACTTAAAAATACGGAGTTACTCGTCAATCACCCTGTATATGTTTATAAGGAGATCTGGGTGTGTATCTGTAATGGCATGTATCAAACAACAAGTGTATGGAGTGTTGTGTAAGCGTGCAGCCAGTAATTTCTATCAATGCTGAACAACAAACAGTATTTTGCTGTCGGTGTTGTTGATTGTAGCATTGGGAAGACCAGAGCCAGTCTCCAGGTAGCAAACAACAACATGAGAGAGAAAAAGCCTCTTGAGTTGACATCAAACAGCTCCTCCATGTCGGAGCAGAGAGCACAGCTAATCCTAGCCCGCATGCTAATGACGCGTTTGATCCCACATCTGTGGAGGGAATTCCAAATGTAGGCGAGGCTAGTTTGAAGATGATGTTACTTTTGATTGCAAACATTACAGCTGACCGGCCGCGGGAGGTCATCGCTTGCTTTCGTAACTGTCACAAGGTTGATTAAAAAAAAAAAAAAGAAAAGTTGGCTTGATTGGACTCTCAGTCAACCAAAGAACATCTCAAAACAAGTATCCATTCCGAAATATCACGCTGAGTGGGATCAGACACAGAAAAAGAACGATGCCATGGCCTTAAATTATATAGTTAAGTGTTGTTTTAAAACTGAATATTTGCCGTCTATTTTCATTTATTTCTTCTGTATAATTCAGTTTTTGTTGTTTTATTTATGTACAGTGTCCTTGAAGGCCACGAGGTGATTACAAATAAAATGTATTATTATTATTATTACTGTATTAATATGGCTTGGTGGCAGTGCGGCAGATGTTCTGTCTCACTCGCTTAAAACTGGAATGTATTTTTAGCATGAGTGAACACTTATGTGCATTTTGATTGGCTGTAATCTGCGTTGTTGCGACCGTGCACGGCACGTCAAAACCAGTGGCCGACTAATCGCCGACTCATAAAAACAGTTGCCAAACCACGCACACTGTAAGACAGTTTAGTCTCTCGGTGTGCGGCAGCAGCCTTTAGATGTTAACGAAAACGCACAATAGAATTTTTAGTATCAATTGTCTTTCATGATGACAGAAAATGATGTTTGTTGAATACTTTTTAATGATGTTAATTTAAGTCTAAATTAATATAAAGTTAGGATCATTACAGTCTAAACTGTCTTTGGCGATTACAAATATTAGGTTTGTTTAAGACCTTTTTTCCCCCCTGAGTTTCCAAAAACTTGGACTCTATGTTGTCTGACTCTAAACACCTAAGTTAGCGTCATTGAACACTATCGTTGATGGTTCATGGATAAAAGTACTGTAGGTGTTTGATGTTGACGTGATGATGTTTATCGACTTGGCGTCAATAATCATCCCCGCACTTTGATCACACAACACACAGGAAATCAGGTGACAGAGATCTAATGACTCTTGCGTGCAAAGACTGCGTTCCGGGTTTGTTAAGGCGCCACGCCCGCAGCCGCAGGAAGACAAAACACCTGTGGGAGATACGGCACCCACAAACCATGTGAGCGTGTCGCCGCCTAAACAAACTCAATGTCCGCCAGAGGTGCAGCTCTCGCTTTTTTCTTTTTTTTTTTTTCTCTCTCTCTCAGAGGAAGCAAACACATCCGCTCGTCTATCTTGGCGACATCCGCCCACGCTCAAACCAAAACATCCTGCTTGGCGGTCTTTCAATGACACACACACACACAGAATAATGTCTCAGCCAAGGACTCGTCATGGCTCAATGGCAAAGCATCATTCAGAGAAAACACACATTTCTCTGGTTAATCTTTGTATTTCAATGCCATAAAACAGGTTTTTTTTGTGGTCAAAATGTTACTTTATGTGACACAATACAATGTTTAGTGGGGAACTGCTGCATTTCTGTGTCCAAATACAACTTATTCTGGTCAACAATTCCCTGTTAATGACAACTTTATATGGTCAACCAGTACCTATTGAAGCCTTAATAAAAAAAATTGTGGTCATCAATTGCCTTTCAGTGCCACAATACATTATCTGGTCAACTATTGCATTGGTATTCCAAAATATACAGTAATATACCTTTTTGTGATCAACCCTTGAAATTGTGTGCCTGAATACACCTTTTGGTAGTCAAACATTGCATTCCCATACAAAAATAAAAAATGTGACAACCATTGCATTTCAATGCCAAGATTAAATTATTTGTGATTGACTATTGCATTAAACTTTTTGTAGTCACCAATTGCATATCAACATACAACTTTTCGTGGTTACCGGTAACCATTGAAATTGAATGCGAACGTACAACTTTTTTTGTGGTATAAAAGGTCATTTCAATGTCAGAATACAAGTTTTTGTGGTCAACCACTGCATTTATGTACGCAAATACAACTTTTTGTAGTCAACCATTAGCTTTGCATGACAAAATACAACCTTTTGTGGACAACAATTGGATTTTAATACCAAACATTTTATTGTCAACCATTGCATTTACATCTCAAAAATGAAATTTGCAACATTTGCACAACAACAAAAGAATTCTAATGCCAACAAAAAACATTTTATAGTCCACCATTGTATTTTCGTGCCAAACTACAACTTTGAATGGTCAACAAGTACATTTTAATGACAAACTGCCGTTTTGCATTCAACTGATGCATTTTCGTGCCAAACTACAACTTTTTGTGGTCAAACATTGGCTTTTTATGGCAAAATACATCCTAAAGATTAATGCAAGTTCAACTAACATACACAAAAACATGGTCATTGGCAGGGGATGGTGGAAGGCACCATTGTCGTGGACATCATCACGATGGTAAACATCCTGTGTCCCTGAACACGAAAAAACACTGTTTGTTCTCCTGCTATACTAAACTTTGACCCACTCGGAAAAACGAGGAGTTCCCCTTTCCAAACAGGCAAGTTGTTTATGCCAATGCCTTGAATGTACTATAAGTCCATTAAATTCAACAAATACAAATATAATGCCACAATACAACATTTTTGTCATTAAGCATTGAATCTGTGTGCCAAAATATAACGTTTTGTGATCAGCAAGTGCATCTTCATGCCAAAATACAACTTTTTGCAGTCAAGCATTACATTTGCATGAATGTATGCCTTGAAGCTAAGTCTATTAAAGCGCCATACTCGTTGAATTAGATCATTCTTCATTGAGCCCATGACGGGAAAGTTTGCAGTGCAGCTGCAAAGTAACAAATACTTATTCACAGTTTTCTTGAAGCAGCAAAGGCTGCTTTTGTTCCGTCATTCATGGGCAGTGGTGAGAAAATGTCTGTAAATCAGAATGACACCCATGACACATGCGTGCCAGGTGCTAACGACACGCGTTAAACGGATTTTATCTGCCAAAAAACACAAAACGTGATTCGCAACCCAACATGTCCAAAGTCGAGGAATGTTCCAGTGGAAACATGTTTGACACTGGAATAATCAATTATCTGCCATCAGGGAGGCCCTGGACATGACCTTCTTCAAGGAAGTTAAATGTAAATTCCTGCCAGTGGACATTCATTTTCACGCAACATGCTAATTTACTTCAAAATTAAAACGTTAGCATTTAAAAAATTGATACTTCACTAAAGAGTGTAAAATACAACATTATCTAAAGCCAGCTTTTTCCAATGTCGCTTTTCTGTGCGAAACATTCAGACAGAATGAAACATGCACAGACTGGGGGAACAAAAGAGGTACCGGTACAACCAGGGGCAAGGACGACAGCGGTGTGAAAGAAAGTACAGTGTTGCCCCGCTATATTGCGGTTCATCATCGCGTCATTGCTATTATGCATTTAAAACAATTTTTTTGTTTTGTTTTTAAACTTTAAAGGGACACTGGCCAATTAAGATATAGAGGTAAGGCTTGAGTAATAGTAATTTATTAGTTTAGCTGGGAAAAGCATCTAAAACCTGAAAAATACACCTCTATTGATTTATTGCAATTTTACGGCAACATTTTCGATGAAGTGGGCGTGTCCATATTGGCCGCTAAATGCGGAAGTGATGTCACAAGTGTGTCAACTTAACGGTGTGCTCGTTGACGACACTTGTTTAAACAATGAAAAGGAGTCAAAGAAAACTACTCTATAGCAACATTTTCTACAGTTTTGGACAAAAATAACCCTTGGCATGCACAAAGGCATTGTCTGCCATGAAAAGAATGTATATGCAGACAAAGAAAGGCAAAAGTGGACAAACGCCTGATCGTTTAGGACTCTAATGCACCAATTTTGCAGGATCTCCAGACAGTAAATTTACAGGTTGACTTCGATACCACGAAAAGACAGAAAATTTGCTTGTATAACACCAATTACACCATCTATCTTAATAGTAGTACTGTACACCATGCCTTTGCCAGTTTCTGCATGAAGTAGAAAAACGCCTGATCTTTTATAACTCTGCTGCACCAATTTTGCAGGATCTCTGCATGAAAGAGGCTCACATTACAGCTGTGTTGACAGTCCTTCAAAGTGATGAAACGCGTTAAAGCTGCATTGGCGTGTCGCCTGTTTCTGTTTTGTGTGTGTTTGTGTGTTTAGGTGGAGACGTCATGACAGTTACTTTTAGTGTGAGGAACTAACCTAACCTCGGCATCCCATGACCATGACTCATCCCTGGCGCGACGTTCTTACATAAGCAGGTGGAACTTCCTCTTTAAAAGCAACTGCAACAGCTCTCAGCCATCTTATTCACCCTTTAGGCTAGAGTTAATGCTAAGCTAATGATATTAATTAAATCCTCTCGGAAAAGCCACGAGCAAAAATACAGCTTTTTGCAGTAAAAAATTGCCAAAAGTCATCTTTTTGTGGTTAACAATTGCACATTTATACCAATATTTTAAAAAATTGGTGAACTGTTATATTTTTGCGCCTAAAGGAAACATTTTATGTGCTCAACAAGTGTGTTTTAATGCTCAAATATAACTGGGGGTCCACAGTTGGATTATCTTGTGCCAATTATACTTTCTGTCATCAACCATTGCACTAGTGCCAAAAAGCAACTTTTTGTTGTCAACTATTGCATTTACACTCCGAAAGACAACTTCGTGCAGTCAAACATTCCATTTTAATGCCTAAATACAACTTTGTTGTGGTCAACAGTTGCAGAGCTTTGCCAAAAACATTTTCTGATTAACCATTGCATTTATACGCCATGATAAAATTTGTGATCAACCTTTGTATTTTTGCTTCTCTATGGATGAAACCAAAACAGCTCAAAGGCTCACTTTTATTGTTAACTGTATAGTGTAGCTTTAATGCTAAGATAATACTGTTAACATCCTAAATCTTCACAAAAGAGCCATGTGAGCTGTTGGCTTTTTTGCCCTCTTAAAGGTTGACAACTCACTTCTTACAGTGTTTTCCCACACTTTAATGTAGCTTTAATGCTAATTTAATTGAGAGTTTTGAGTCTCTAAATGCTTTTGCAGGGGCCACGAGCTAATGGCCATTTTCAGTAAAGACAAAAGCAGCAAAACTTTGTGTTTGCGAAAGATGCGCCGGCATCACGGCTAATGGATTTTATTTAAAGAGATGAGAGTCCGATAACAAGGACGCTCTGGATCACAACTCTCGTCCTCTTCAAAGCGACACAATGATAGTGAAGAAGAGCTCTTCCCCGAACAAAACACTCCAGTGCTCATCACCACGCCAACGCGGCCGCCACTTTAGCCTTATTTAAAATGTTTTCAGCTCAAGCACTTTCCTTTCAATACTGCAGCCGTTTTTAGTTTACCTTTACCCAACCATGACCTTGAAAAACACAAACAGATGTTGTCTTGTGCCTGCCAGGCCACAAGTTGGCGACGTAGACAATCTAGCACGATATCATAGCGGCACGATGAAGCACGACATTGTAGCGTGACATGTTAGTGAGATCACGGCAGGAAATCATAGTTTGACATCACAGTACTCCATAATCACTACATAGGGATTTTTATATAATGGACTACAGTATAATATAGTAGCGGCCTCATCATTCATATGAAAAATTGTTTTGTAACATTAGTCAGGTGCGCTGTTAATTCCGTCATTGCTTTCGTATAATTACAACGTACTGGATCAACATCGGCTGTTAGACCTTGCTTAATAAATACAAATAAATAAATTATCGTAACATTATGTTTTAAGCTAAGTCTATGATTATATACATTGAAGGATACATTGAGGGCACCTTACAGGGTATAACCTCATATTATACCCAATACTCAGTCACTATACAGGAGAATTCGCCATAATGTCACAAATTATTCCGGGTGGCAAAAGTCAAAGCGCTCTCCGATGGCACCAGTAAGAAACAAACCCTTCCATGTCATTTGACCACGGTAGAACTACTACAAAAACAATTTGAGTTTCTTTTCATTGTGTGGTGTTACGAGAATTCTTTTTCACTACTGCCGTAGTTTAATGTGTAAACTGTTGGTCGAAAAGAAGCTGCTACATGAGGTAACTGCTTTGAATGGAGAATTTACATTTCAACAAGTAAGTTGATTAAAAAATAGACATGGTGGAAATTAACAAGACCAATGAGGTATTGGCTACTTATAGTGTTTCCCAAACACCCAGTTGTTTGTGGCGGGCCACCACAAATGAACGTTGGCTGCCTCAAATAGATTTTGGAGCTACCTGTCAATATGCAACCGATGTATTAACTTTCTTTTGCTATGCTGGGATTGTATCGCTTGGCTTCTGCTATGCATCTGCTAATCTATACCATCGATACGATAATGCAAATAAAGTACCGCAAATGACTGAAGGGTCAAAAGAATTGATATATATACATTTGAGAATTGATCTTCTGGTATCAGAGGCAACAACATTTCGGATAGTGTCAATCACTGTAAATCTTTGATACGAAGCTATGGTATGCCAATTGCATAAGACTACATGATGTATGGTCATGCTGTATCTGGTAGAGTACGTTGCCGGCGCTTGCCATCCTCATCAAAGCCTCTGCTCAACCCCCTGACCAGACAAAAAGCCTTTAATACTAGGGCCCGACCGATATGGATTTGTTTAGGTCGATGCCAATTCCAATATCGATCCATCCATTTCCTGAGCCGCTTATTCTCACAAGAGTCGCGGGAGTGCTGGAGCCTATCCCAGCTAACTTCGGGCAGGAGGCGTGGTACACCCTGAACTGGTTGCCAGCCAATCGCAGGGCACATATAAACAAACAACCATTCGCACTCACATTCACACCTACAGGCAATTTTGAGTCTTCAATTAACCCAGTTAGTCACCGTGCCACCCAATTCCAATATTCAGCAGAAAAATATTCAGATAACCGATTAATCGGCAGATTAATTTAAAAATCTAAATTATTAATTTGTCTTCAACTGGGAATGGTAACAAAGAGTTTGAAGCCTGTTTTTTTTAATAATTGTCGACTAATTTGTGGCACGGTGGGAGACTGGTTAGCACATCTGGCTCACAGTTCTGAGAACCGCGGTTCAAATCCCGGCCCCGCCTGTGTGGAGTTTGCATGTTCTCCCCGTGCCTGCGTGGGTTTTCTCCGAGTACTCCGGTTTCCTCCCACTGCCCCAAAACATGCATGGTAGGTTAACTGAATTATCTAAATTGCCCGTAGGTGTGAAAGTCAGTGTGATTGGTTGTTTGTTTATAGTGCCGTTTGATTGGCTTGCGACTGGTTCAGGGTGTACCCCACTTCCGCCCAAAGATAGCTGGGATAGGCTCCAGCACAGCCTCGCGCGACCCTGGTGAGGAGAAGCGGTACAGAAAATGGATGGATGGATATTCTTAATAAAATAACTTCATTTTTAATCCCTTAAGACATACAACAACAAAGATATAAATTACAGGCAGAACATTTGACTGTTGAAAATACTTTGTCAACGGAGCAATTCTCATTTTCAAGTACAAAAACATGCACAAATGCATTAATTGATGAATTATCTTTAGATTCAGACCAGAAATGTATGCAGTATATAACCAACATAGTGAGTGAAATTACTGGCAAAACATTACTTATGCATGATGCCTTTTAACATAACATTTCTTCTTCTCCTTTGCCATAAAAGGGATGATTAAAAAAAAAAGAGACACCTTTCTCAGATGTTGAAACATTTCATCTTCGACACAGTTGTATTTCAAATATACAATCTACAGAGAAAGAATTAAACTGAAACAAAAGCCAATCTTTTTCTTATTCATTTTTAAAAAGGTTCCCATAAAGTTTCCCGACAAGAAATATGTGTGTTCACAGTCACGGAACTCTGGCCAATTATGAATATTTTGAAAAATGGTCTAATATGGGCCAATAAATTCAGGCGACCGATGAATCGATCGGGCACTATTTAATACTTCACAAAAGGAAACGACTGTGGTTGCATCATCTTTTCCGAACGCTTTTCAAAGGTCAAAGAGCCATAAGAGATGCATTGCAGCTATTAATTTTTTAACAAAACAGGCTTACCCGAATGTAATATAACTATTTTGACTCATTATTGTCGAAGGAACATCCAGACTTCAAATCTTGAGGCGAAATAATGCTGTACAGCTCCCGCAGGGTGAGGGAAAAGACGGAGTTTTATGACACTTCTCAAATAGTGACAAGTATTCAAGAGGTTTAATAGATTTGTTCTGAAGCAATTTTCAACACTTTAAAATGGTTAATAATGTATAGAAACAACAGACAACATGGGGACAGACCAATCGTATCGATTTGTGAAAAAATACAAAATTGACAATTTTGGGGGTACAGGGTTTCCGCCCAATACCCACGATATAGGGGATAGAAATTGACACAGCCATAGAAATTGTCTTCCCTCCCCAGGTACCAAACCCTTCTAAAGTACAGTAAGTCATTAATCTTTTGCCATAAAGATGACACAGGGTAAGGAACACCTCACCTTGCCGCAAAACAGGCACTGCGACACTTATTTTGGTACCATGTAGAACATTTGACAATGGAAACAAGGGCAGAAAAGCTGCGTACTGTCACTAATTGATTCAACTTGGTGCAAACACAGCAGAGGAGTGTCTATATGGACACTGCAAGGTGAGGAACTTTCTGTTCCGTCTTTTTATATGAGCCAGTCATTCATGTTCTCAGGTTCCTCATTTTAAGGTGACTGACTACACTACACTTCCTCTTTTCACTTGTGTTTTCACTCAGCTACGTGACACACGGCACATACTGATTCAGATCACTATCACCATTACGTGTGTTGAATAGCAGGTATGACCACACAGTCGCCCCCTACTGATTGCCACCATACATTGTTTAATGGTTATGGTTGAGTTGTTAATCACAAAACTTGGTGACATCTTGTGTGACATCAATGTTTGTTATTTGTCTCCTGTTCTATGGATATACAATGGTGCCTTGTGATACTAGTGACTTGCGAGTTTTTCGAGATACTGTACAAGCCTTCGATTGACCGATTTTTTGCTTTGACTTGCGAGGGCAGACTTTAGATATGAGCACTGTATGGTGGCAGGGACTCAACTCGCTTCACAACAAGCAGCTGTTTGGCAGATCCAATTAGTGAACATTCATTCATTCATTCATCTGTTCTGCTAATCATCACGACGGTCGCGGGCGTGCTGGAGCCTATCCCAGCCATCTCCGGGCGAGAGGCAGGGTACACCCTGAACTGGTTGCCAGCCAATCGCAGGGCACATATGAACAAACAACCATTCGCACTGACATTCATACTATGAGCAACTTAAAGAGTCTTCAATTAACCAACCCTGCATGTTTTTGGGATGTGGGTGGAAACCGGAGTACCCGGAGAAAACCCACACAGGCACGGGGAGAACATGCAAACTCCACACAGGCGGGGCCGGGATTTTAACCCCGGCCTGCAGAACTGTGAGGCAGATGTGCTAACCAGTCTCCCACCGTGCCACAAATTAGTCGACAATTATTAAAAAAAACAGGCTTCAAACTCTTTGTTACCATTCCCAGTTGAAGACAAATTAAATAAAAGTCAATGCTGACACTACAAAGCAGTTATGCAGCAGTGCTATGACCATTTATGCAATGAATTAAACGCAAATGGTACAACAGATGTAGACAGACAGTACTCCGAGTCATACATTCTTTATCCTCTACAAAGAACGACTAATATTAGTGCTGTACTGACGAGGTGAGAAGAGTTAGACCTCTGAATGAACAGTATATATCTCTCTATCTGTCTTATATTGCCCCCAGGTGGCCAAAGCCAGCACACCAGGAGGAACAGCACAGTGGCCATTCAATTGATGCAGTAAAAAAAAAAAAATAATAATTTTTTAATTCTATTTATTTATTTGTGTCATTACACTTTCCCCTCTTTGCATGGTAGTGGCGACATCACACATAAATCAAAAGAAAAAGGCAAAACATTTTGTTAATCCTAAATCTGAAGTCTCGAGATTTGCAGACATCTCCCGAGACACAGGTTTATTTTTTGTTGGTCTCTTCATTTCCTCTTCTATGCTTATTTACACAACTCTGCCATTAGAGGCAGTAGTGACATCACAAAAAAAGCCAAATAACAAGCAAACATTCATAGTTAATCCTTTTGACGCTGACAGAGCTGAAGTCTCATACGTTTTGCTGACATCAAGCTGTTTTTTTTTGTTCCACTCAGTAAGTTTCATGACATGACATAGCCCACGTGGCCATTTCACAAGAAACACATCAGTGAAAAACTAGGTCTATGCTGACACGTTTCGTGTTGTTTTTATGATTTATTTTCCCAACCCTCACCGTTTCTTTCCCAGCAAGTGGAGGCGAATCCTTTCACGTTGAGGAAGTGAATGAGCGTCATTGTGGCTTGGCGTGGGATTAGCCCATTTTAAAGCTCCTCAGTAAGTAAGACTTACCCACATTATTTGCATTTCAGCACACACACATGCACATGTGGAAGTAGAAAATGTAGGACTACAGAGAAGTGGATTTACCACCTGTGTCTTTTACACAGAACCAGCAAGGTGTCATTGCACTCTTCACACTGCCTACACGTCAAATTCATGCATCAGAACCATAAACGAGGAACAGGTATTTGTTTGCCTGTCCCTCTCAGATGAAACACTGATGCAGTGTCCGAAGTAGCTGCTGCAGCTTTCTGCATTTAGATCATTATTGTGGGTACGTGGCTATATCAGCGTCTGTGACAGTGAACATTTCTTGAGAAATAGTTTTTTATTTTCATACATGAAAAAATATGCCACTAAAAGAAAAAGGTAAAATTAAGTTACTTGTGGGATACAGGGAATGAGCCTTCCGCGAATAGCGAAAATCCCCTAACAATTGATGCCCCTTCCTTAACGGGTTCATAACAGCCTATAGATGCCACAAGATGGCGGCGCAGGACTACTTTTGTCTAAATCGAGCTCCTCAACTCACTTAAAAAAAAATTCCCAGCGTATAACGGAGAATAGGTTAGCGAGCAGGTGAATGCGCAAATGCCAAACAGCGAATATGTGGGGGTTCATTGTACTACTGTCTCTTCACCGCATTGATGCACCTCTCACTTTGAGCTGCTCATTCAATGCATTGGCTGCCCACAGTGCAGGAGTGAAGCTTTAACATGAAACATTGGCCCAATCACCCGTTTGCCACCGAAGTAATCAGCTTTTAAACACAATGGTCGGCTGTTAATCTTAGCTTTTTGGCCGGACGGTAGAGCACATGCCATAACGGTTTACCACCAGACAGGACTTCCTTTAAAAGTAATGATCTAGAGCAAACATTTCAATGGTAAAAAAATTGTCAGATTGACACATATAGTGTGCTTTTGGGTCACTGTCCTTGCTGTTCATTGTCACTAACTTGTTTTTCATAAGATTCATATTTAAAAAAATTATTTTTTTTTTTACTGTATATCCCCAAAAACACAACTGTCATGAGATTACCATAATTCTTTTCAAAAAATCAACTTCATGATGTCCGGATTATCATAACATTACTCCCTTTTTACTTTTAATTTTATCACAAGATAACTACTTTTTTTCTCTCTACACCCCCACACTGCACTGTGAAGGCCAAAAACGCTGCATGACCTCGAATCCACCCCATGGCGCCGCCTGTCAATCACGCTGCCGTTGATGCCTGTGGTGGACATGCTGGCTACTCTTGTATCTGCTTTAACCACCTGCTATTAGCATCCCGCAGGCTGCCATTTCGAACAGAGTTTCAGCATTGTTTCTCTCTTTTACCAATAAATGTCAAAAGCGGTTGCAAACACTTTCTAGGGCACATCGGAGCAAGATCCCCCGTTGACCACCAAAATGTATACTGTAAATGTATACTGTAAATGTATACATACATGTATATACATATACATATATGTATATGTATATATATATATATATACACATATACATATATATATACATATACATAATACATATATATATTGCCCAGACTAAAAATAGTCGTTGGCAATAGACTGTATGCAATGAAAAAAATTGAATATTTATGTATCAAAAAGGTCATTAAATAAGCAATAATGGGCTTTCTATTTTATACTATTCTATTCTCAATAAAACCCTTGACCATGCACACAGGCCACATTTGTGCAGCAAGTCTCCTTGTGACCTGCAAACATTTTGCACACTTCAAGTGAGTCCAATGGAAGAAAGTGGGCAATCTTCATAGAAAGTCCCTTTTGCTGCTCTGCTTGCAAATTGATTGTGCCAGTCCAAAAAAAAAACTAACTCATGACAGGAACAGTCAGCCACTGCTGCGATTTCCGCTTTGAAAGTGGATCAGTGTGTTCTGGTTCGCTCATTTGGTTTTCCACGCCAATTCTCATGGTGTCACATTTTGATACAAGTTTCTCTGACAAGGGTTGTAGTCATATAGGGATGAATGGATTATTGTCCTATTTAAAATCAAGAGCCAATCAATTTTGAATGACATGACAAAGGTTGTCCGAGTTGCTGAAATCAAAAATTAAATATTTAGCAATTTAGCATCACCAATCTGTCAAGTATATACGCTTCAAGTTTGGTAGAAATAGGACAAAATCTCAAATTTAATTCAGCCCTATGGGGGGCACAAGCCAGTGCAAACTGTAGGCCGGTCATAAGCCCGGATAAATGCAGAGGGTTGTGTCAGGAAGGGCATCCGGCTTAAAACTTTGCCAAACAAATATGAGCGTTCATCCAAAGAATTCCATACCAGATCGGTCGTGGCCCGGGTTAACAACGTCCGCCACCGGCGCAGTCAAGCTGCAGGGCGCCATTGGAAATTCAGCTACTGTGGGTCGAAGTCGAAGAAGAAGAAGAGGTGGAAAGCGGGTTCTTCGGCAGAAATTGAAGAGGAAATCACAGAGCCTTGAACTGAATGTGGGGACTTTGAATGTTGGGACTATGATAGGAAAATCTCGGGAGTTGGTTGACATGATGATTAGGAGAAAGGTTGATATATTGTGTGTCCAGGAGACCAGGTGGAAAGGCAGTAAGGCTAGAAGTTTAGGGGCAGGGTTTAAATTATTTGACCATGGTGTAGAATGGAAGAGAAATGGAGTCGGGGTTATTTTAAAAGAAGAGTTGGCTAAGAATGTCCTGGAGGTGAAAAGAGTATCAGATCGAGTGATGAGGATGAAACTTGAAATTGAGCGTGTTATGTATAATGTGATTAGTGGCGATGCCCCACAGGTAGGATGTGACCTAGAGGTGAAAGAGAAATTCTGGAAGGAGCTAGACAAAGTAGTTCTGAGCAGCCCAGACAGAGAGAGAGTCATGATTGGTGATATAGGGGTGATCAAGAAGTGATGGGTAAGTACAGCATCCAGGAAAGGAACTTGGAGGGACAGATGCTGGTAGACTTTGCAAAAAGGATGCAAATGGCTGTAGTGAACACTTTTTTGCAGAAGAGGCAGGAACATAGGGTGACCTACAAGAGCGGAGGTAGAAGCACACAGGTGGATTACATCTTGTGCAGACGATGTAATCTGAAGGAGGTTACCGACTGTAAGGTTGTGGTAGGGCAGAGTGTGGCTAGACAGCATAGGATGGTGGTGTGTAAGATGACTCTGGTGGTGGGGAGGAAGATTAGGAAGACAAAGACAGAGCAGAGAACGATGTGGTGGAAGCTGAGACAGGACGAGTGTTGTGCAGCTTTTCGGGAAGAGGTGAGACAGGCTCTCGGCGGACGGGAGGAGCTTCCAGGAGACTGGACCACTGCAGCCGAGGTGATCAGAGAGGCAGGCAGGAGAGTACTTGGTGTATCTTCTGGCAGGAAAGGAGAGAAGGAGACTTGCCGAAAGGAAAAGAAGAAGAAGGACAAAATCCCATGTTTGTCTTGAGAAGGACACCTAAAAATGACTAAATGGCTATTTCAAATCAAAATGGCAGGCTTCCTGTGTATTTTCAAATATGGATTCTGGAGACTTTTTTGTGTCTTTATTCATGATATACATGCATACATTTCTGATCGATCACCCCTTGACATGTTTGATTATAGTACTGTATAGCTTTATATTGTGTTCTAAGTGTACAAAGCTTTACTAAAAAATGAACTTTTGTCGAAGCTGGAACCCATTATTCATGTTTACATTATTTCTTATGGGAAAATTATGTTCAATATAGGACTACCAACTTTTCAATTTACAAACCCTGTTTCAAGCACCAATCAAGTTCATAAATCAAGGTTCCACTTTATAATCATTTGCTCTGAAGTATGCACCGATAGCAAAGCTTCAAGGATATCTCTTCGAGGATATGGCCAGTCTGTTCTCTGGCATCCAGATGGGGAAGATCAAAATGAGCTCTATTGCCACCCTCACATACACACACACAAATACAAGTGCCTCCTAATCAGCTTTTGCACTTAAGCTAATACCAAAAGGAGCGTAAAGAACCTGTGAGGAATTCAATTCTATTGAGAGTAAGCTTGTGGGTAATTGTTAATTGTCCCACAAGAAGACAATGCGTGCATTGCTCTCAGACGCTACGCTAGCTGCCCCAATCATCGCCACGTTCCCACACATACCAGGCGAGTGGCCACCGCCAAACGCGTAAGCGCCTTACATGGAGACCTTAAACTCTGACAAATACCCACACAAACATAACACAACACATTGCAACAGTTGATCACAAAGGGTTGTATTTTGGCGATGAAAAGCAAAGGTGGATCACAAAAGGTTTTTTGTCACAAAAATTCCATGACTTACCATATAAAGTTGTATTTTAACACAAAAATGCAAAGGTTGAATACAGAAAGTTGTATTTTGGCACTGAAATGCAATGGTTGTCTTCAAAAAGTTGTATTTTGGCAATGTCTGACCACAGATAGTTGACTTGAATTGGGGCACTAAAATACTCGGGTGGGTATATGTGGAATGGTTGACCACAAAAAGTTGTATTTAAGCACAAATATCCAACGGTTGAAAAGGTCATATTTTGGCATGAAAATAAAATGGTGAACCACAAAAAGTTGTGTTTTAGCAAAAAAATGCAATGACCACAAAAAGTTGATTAAAAACGTACATCTAAAAAAACAACAACAACAAAACAGTTTCTGCAGTTGAAATTCTGGAGCACAAGAAGATTTCAAACTCAGCGTTTAATTCTGCAAATATTCCCAGCGTGATAAAACGGGAAAGCCAGTAATGACTCAGAAGCTCTTACTAAATGAAGACGTTGTCTCACTTCGCTTAGGCAACAGCGGAACAGAATCTAAAAATGTTGCAACAAAGTGGCAAAATGTTATACATCAACAATTGCATCGACCGCCTTGGACTTGAGATAAACTCTAGATATGTTGAAGTAGAGCATCAAGATGCACATCGAGATTAATAAGGAAGATACTTCAGGAGACAAACCAAGACCAAGCCTTTGGGGCTAAATTATGTTGTGTTAGGTTTTTAAACTAGGGCTACGGTTACACAGTAGGGTTGTAACACAGGGTTAGGGTTTCAATTTAGGGTGTCAACCTGGGCTAGGGTTTCACGGTAGGGCTTTAAATTCAATTTAGGATTTCAAATTAGGATTTAAGGACTTTTTTAGGGTTTCAAGCCAGGGTCAGCGTTTCAAATGTGCAGTTTAAATGAGGGTTTCAAGGCTGGGTTGGGGTTTCAAAGTAAGGTTTCATGCCAAGGTGGGGCGTTCAAAATACAATCTGGGAATCAAGCCATGGTTAAGGTTTTAAAGTAGAGTTGCAAGTCAGGGTTAGGGTTTGAAAGTAGGGGTTCAAGCCAAGGATACAGTTTCAAAGTAGGGGTCAAGTCTAGGTTAGGGTTTCAAACCATGGTTAGGGTTTTAAATATGGGTTTTAAGCCTGGGTTAGGATTTCAAACAAGGCTGGGGTTTCAAATTAGGATTTCAAGACTGGGTTATGGTTTTTAAGTTTGGCGTTCAAATTAAGGTTTCAAACCAGGGTTGGGGTTTCAAGTTGGGTTAGGGTATCAAATTAAAGTCAGGGGGTTTCAAAATACAGTCTGGGAATCAAGACAGGATTAAGGTTTTAAAGTAAGATTTCAAGTTAGGGTTATCAAGTAGAGGTTCATGCCAGGGTAAGATTTTCAAAGTATGGGTCAAGCCTGGGTTAGAGTTTCAAACCACGATTAGGGTCTCAAATATGGGTTTCAAGCCTGGGCTAGGGTTTTAAATAAGTTTTCAAACAAACAACACTGATAGTAGATAGGATTGGATAGTTTATGCACAGACAATAGTAATTAGTTTTCTATTCTGCGCAATGTGCTTCCAAACATCTTCGCTCTGCTATTTTTGTATTGCCTGTATCCACTATTGCTGCTGAAATGATGCAAATTTCCCCATTGTGGAACTGATCGAGGTTATCTTATGTTATAAATATGTATTTTATTAGAGGTCCCATATTTTGGTTATTTAGACCTCCATAGAGTGACTCTCTAACACGGACTTAGTATAAAAGTGTCAATTTCATTTAAAAAAAAATAATAATAATTTAAAAAACCACCTTTAATATACTTTAAACCCTTGTTTTCAGGTGACATATCTGGTTCCATGCTACTTCATTTCTGTTTTCAGACAGCTTCCTATAGAACTGTGTATTATTTTCTCTCATAATAATTTGCTGACTATTTTGCTGTTCAAAGTTGGTTACGCTCCGCTACAATCCCGTTCCAGCCAAACCTGTGAAAAATTATCCAATCATTTCGTTTGGTGTTTTTGCAACTACATGTCACGATAGGGGCGGCACGGTGGGCAACTGATTAGCACATCTGCCTCACAGTTCTGATGACCTGGGTTCAAATCCAGCCTCACCTGTGTGGAGTTTGCATGTTATCGCGTGAATGTCAGTGTGAATGGTTGTTTGTTTTTATGTGCCCTGCGATTGGTTGGCGACTAGTTTAGGGTGTACCCCGCCTCTCGCTCAGAGTTAGCTGGGATAGACTCCAGCACACCGAGTGAGGATAAGCAGTACAGGAAATGAATGAATGTCACGATAGCTTATTAATTAGCATGGCTTCTCTGTCGTTCTCCTGGTAATTACTCCTCATATAACGATACAAGTCTTTCGGCTGGGTTGTTTTGGCGACAAATGTCTTTTGACCTTTAGGGCCATTTTCGGTGACCAAATTTTCGTTGCATCTCTAGTATCCAACCATAAAAATTGCAATAATATCAGATGGTGATTTAGCAAAAATTTTTTTCCAGATGTTCCTGAAGGAGGTCAGAAGAAAGGAAGGGTGGATGCCTTCCAAGAAAACAAACTGTATGATACCTTTGGAAAAACATAAGACAGTCATCAGGAACAGGCCCAGAGCTTGTTTTCCTCCACTAATCTTGCACCAATCTTCCGGGCAACATGAGGACACTAAATCTAATCTCATGCCCGCTGCTCTTCATGGCATCTGACTTTCTGCGTTTAGCTTGTTTGCCTATTTCTTAAGGCAAATCAAGGCAAAACAACAAAAACAGAATAATATTTGCCTTTCAGGCGGAAGGTCCGTGAAGGGATGATCAGTTTGGTGTGGCGTAACAAGCTGACCTCACAAATGGTTAGAAAAAGTTGTATTTTGGCAAAAAATGCAATAGTTGACCACAAAAAGTCATATTATGAAACAAAAATGCAATGCTTGACCACACATGTATTACTCGTGCACTCACTGTAGTTGTCTCGCCATGCTGCACTATTTGCATATACTGGCCACTCATGCCAGAGTAGCATCTGCTCCATTTGCACACTGATTGAGAAGTATCTGCAACATTTGCACAACCAACATTGTCCCAGACTATCGCACTACTCGTCACTTTAAACCGCATACACTCCTTGAAGTCTCGGCGCCCTTTGCACAATGGTCATTGCACCGGACTATTGCAATATTAGTCATTCGAACTGCTCTAAGTGCTAGAGGACTCTGCATCTTTTTGCACAATTGTCAAAAATTTTTTTTTTTTTACCGGCATTACCAGATAACTAGCAACCCTTTACTGCTCAGTGACTGTTTTTTTTTTGTCAATGTCTTTCTGTCTGTAAATTGACTGTCCGTTTTCGTACTAGAGCGGCTCCAACTACCGGAGACAAATTCCTTGTGTGTTTTTGGAAATACTTGGCAAATAAAGATGAGTCTGATTCTGACAAAGTTGGATCTTGGCAAAAAACTGAAATGATGACGTCAAAAAGTTATATTTTGCCACAACATGTTGTGTTATAGAAGATAATACAATGGCTTACCATAAAATGTCATATTTTGGCACAAAAATACAATAGTCAACCACAAAAAGTTGTACTTGTGGCATAAAATGCGACAGTTGGCCCAAAAAAAAGTTTGATTTGGCAAGACAAAGTGGCAAGTTATTAAAAAAAATTCCTATTTTGGCACTGAAATGCAATGGTTGTCAGATTTAGGCACACATAGGAAATGGATGACAACAAATGTCAGATTTTGGCAAAGGAAATGCAAATTAATGTTTTAGTTTACCACAAAAATTATATGTTTGGCTACAAAAATGGTAGCTTACTCCACCATGTAATATTTTGCAGTTAAAATATATATATGTTTGGTCACAAAAAGGTAGTGATACACCAATACCACTTCCTTCAGACGGAGTTTGAGTAGCCTATAAGTATGCAGTATATATACTATCCATCCATCCATTTTCTGAGCTGCTTCTCCTCACTAGGGTTGCGGGCGTGCTGGAGCCTATCCCGGCTATCATCGGGCAGGAGGCGGGGTACACCCTGAACTGGTTGCCAGCCAATCGCAGGACACATACAAACAAACAACCACTCGCACTCACATTCACACTTTTGGGCAATTTAGAGTTGTCAATTAACCTACCATGCATGTTTTTGGGATGTGGGGGGAAACCGGAGTGCCCAGAGAAAACCTACGCAGGCACGGGGAGAACATGCAAACTCCACACAGGCGGGGCCGGGGATTGAACCCTGGTCCTCAGAACCGTGAGGCAGACGCTCTAACCAGTCGCCCACCGTGCTGCCATATATATACTATTTAGAGTAAATTATTTACTTTATCAATAGTTTAGTTCTCTGTATTTGACATGCCACGCGTCGCCTGCCCGGCTTTCTCCATTTTTTTCTTTCATTAACCATTTTTCTGTGCATAATTTGCAATAGTGTTCTCATCCGTGTTTCCTTTAAAGTACTTCCACACGGCTGAGATGGCTCTTAACTACACCTGCTCGGAAGAAATATGCCAGGCTGGTTTAAGCGGCTGCGATTGGCTGGCGACCGGTTCAGGGTGTACCCCGCCTCCCGCCCAAAGATAGCTGGGATAGGGTCCAGCAGCCCGCGACCCAAGTGAGGATAAGCAGTCAAGAAAATGGATGGATGAATGGATGGTTTAAGCGGTATAGGAGCATTTTCTCCAGTCTGAGTACAAGTACAGACGTACAGTATCTGCACCAATATCAGTGCAGGCCTCAAAAAAGGCTACATGACTAAGAAAATGGTAGTTTCCTACAAAAATGCAATAATTTGCCATTAAAATGACTTTTTGGTCACAAAAAGGCTACAGTGGGGATATGACAACAACAGGTTTTGGCTCAGAAACACTTTTTTTTCCATTAAAACACTTTGCTCCAGAAAATACTGTAATAAATAGAAAGAAGAAAAAAAACATTTTCCCTTAAGAGAAAACTATGTGAGATTTACCAAAAGCTTTATTTATCTCTGTCGGACCATAGCCATCAGCTATCTGATAATGAAGCATCGTCTCAAGATGATGAGCTGTAATAACTGGCTTAAATATGTTTATTTGTCATTTTGCAACCTTAAAACAGTAGAAAAGGATCGTCTGGATTATCACAATTTCCAAACTGAATGCGGCAAAGTGCAGAAAGTGTTGATGGCGACACCCAGCCTCCAGCGTTCCAGAGATGTGTTAAATGTGTGTTGCATAAGACAGGGAGATAAAGGACAAGAGAGGTGAGTTGAGAGGGGTGGAAAGGACGGAAAGGACGGCGCAGATACAATCCTGCTGCATTTGTGATGAGGACTTGCCCTCCTTGTGTGTTTATGAGCACGATTTGAGTTTCTGGACAACTGAGCATGAACAAAACTCTTAGCAGGCAACACGGCTGTGACCCGCCCTGTGTCCCTCAATCAGGACAATCAATGATTGTATTTGTATTTGAGTACAAACTTAGAACAGTTGACCACAAAATATTTTCATCATATTTTCGCACATACAATGTAATAGTTGACTAATTTAGGAATGAAAAAGGACTTCAACCAGTAGCACGTATTGAACAACTGCAACTACGCAGCTGCATGGACTCATCATTACACATTTAAATAATGATCAGACATGCAAACACCAAAGGCATGAAAAAGGTGACCAAAAAAAAAAAAAAACATTGTAGGGATGGTGTGTTCCCCTCGGGCCCCCGCAGAGAATTTGTTTGATTTTAACATAAATTCAGCAATCTGGAAGACTCTGAAGAGTACAATAAGGCAAAAAGAAATACATTTCTTCACGCAGAAAAACTAAATTTGCTTAATTTCTTTGCTTTTTTTGTTCTGGCCTCCAATTTAAGCCAGGCCCAGCTCCACCTGCGCCTGATGCCTGCTTCAAGCTGTGCCACATGAATAGCATCCTCCTCTTTAAGCACTCTCATTCTGGAAATGAATTGACTAAAATCATTGTCTGTTTCACTTTATTTTTCACTATTACCAACTTCAAATGCATTCTCCAGGAAAATATTAAGTACAATATTTTTTTGTTTTTATTGTCGATTTCTGAATTTGATGTTAGTTCATTCTTAGTTGTGACATAATCCCAAACATCGCTCCGTCGCTTAATCCATTTAACATGAACATCTGTAAACTAATTAGATAATTGTAGCTGCGTTTCCTAACTAATACAAGATGTACTACCGGATCAAGTCTTGTCGCCGATGTTACGTGTTCTTCGCGGATCCGCTGGGACCACAACCAGGGCCCTGACACACAGCAACTCAACGCGAAAATACAAAAGACCAGTGCAACACATAACACTGGCTTATCTGATGAGAAAAAGTTGCTTAAATGTAACAGTAAAAATAGAGGATGTCCGCTCCAGAGGTAGGTAGAGTAGCCAAGTAACTCACGTAAGTACTCAAGTAAGAGTACTGTTACTTGACAACAATGTGACTCAAGTAAAAGTAAAAAGTACTTTTGACACTAATGACACAAAGTACTGAGTAAATAGTAACTTCTGATTTTTTTAACCACAGCAGAAACATCAATAAAAAAAATTGCAAAATAAAATGTGCATGTGTAAATTCTGATAATGCTGTGTGTGCGCGCGCATGTGTGTGTGTATGCACAGTCAAAACTACAACAAAACATCTGCAATTTACTGTTTTCTCAAGTTATAAGTGAGCTGAAATATCCACGTTTGGGCAGACAGTACCAGACCAATACTACAATACATGAAAGCTGTTGTTTTTGTTCATCTAAATGTAAGCACGACGAGTTGCCTTCATGGTAACGACGACCTTCCCAACGTGACCGCCAAGTAGGCATGACAATCAGTCAGGCTGGCTTATCTAGTGTTAATACCTATGCCGGGGAAGCCCAACGGAAGACGTCGTGTGAGGTCATGTGACTTTCTTGTGTCGTTTGATTGGTCAACTAGACTTAAACGTCACTAGTGCATAAATTGGATTTACGCAAACAGCAGCCAATGTGGAAGTCGAAGTTGTAGTCTCGCACACAAAATTGTTCATAAATAAGCAATAATTGATCAATAAAAGTAGCGAGCAAATTTTTTATCATTGTAACGGAGTAAAAGTACCGTTACTTGTTAACAGCAGAAGCAGCGGAAGTGTTTTTTTTGGTATCATCAACTCCTGTGACTTATCCAAACAAAGCAGGTCCCGAGCGCACAGGTGGAACCTCAGGCCGATGTGCGCGCATGTTAGTCCGCTGCGCAGTAATATTCAGAAATTACATCTGTGTGGATGTGTGGAATGGATCTTGCTGTCAGCGTTCAAGGAGTACAAAACAGCCTATGACGTCAGCGACAAGAAAAACACATCGGATCTATATGATTCACGTAAATGGCCTATTTTGAGTTCAAAACGGCAAATTTCGCCGAAGGCAAACTGATTTGCATGTATGAATAATGTACTGTACTGTAAATGTATTGTTTACGATAGAAAAAAAACCCCACAACCCCACCTTCTTAATGCTTTCCCAGATTGCTTACCGAATCGGACTCTGTATCGACTGATACTAAACATCAAATGACTGGACTCAGGTATAAAAAAATATGATTGGGAAATCCTTATGCACATTTATGCCTGTGTGTGTTTTTTGTTGTGCAGTTTTTGGGAATCCTTGTTTTGGTGGAAAGAAGAAGAATCCTCCCTTCCTTCCTCCCCCTAGAGGTATTGCTATCTTTAGCTCGTTTCCGACACGTCTTGTCACTCCGGCTCTCCTCTCCGCCATCTAAATATGGAAACTAAACCCCCGGCGCAATTCAATCTCCCAGCATCCCCTTTGCGCAGGAAGCTCCACACGAGGTGCAGCGATGTGTGTGCGAATGTGCGAGGCCTAGCGGAGGGATCGGAATTCCAGCATGGACACACAATGCTAAAGGACAAATAACCGCAAAGGAGAGCGCCGGCTCGAGGACACCCGGTTGGTTCACTCTGGCGTCACAAAGAGTGTCGGTGGCAACACACGAGATGATGTCCGGTAACTCTATCGCGCTCTCTCATCCGCCATTTAATCACCTCTTTAATGCACAAATGTACACTGTCTGTAGCACTACCAATTAGCAGCTGTATCGTATTATTTAGCAACAAAAATGCAGAGGATGTCCACAAAAACAGTTGATGATGAAGTTCTTGTACAAAATGTTAACAAGTTGACAACAAAAAGTCATATTTAGGCACAACTGTGAAACACAAATAGAAAAATGCTAACACTGACCACAAATAGTTGTATTTTGGCACAAAAATACAATGGTTCTGATGATGATTCCTGAATAATCATTGTGGTTGAAACTCCCCAATGTGGAGAAGCGAAGGAAAATGAACGTTATCTCTAAACATCAGTGACCTTTGCAATGAATGGTCTCAAATTGCAGCAGAACAGACCAGTGGTTTTGTCCGCCCGTGGCAACCAAAAAAGTCGCAATGACGTATGGTGCAGTATTTTAAATTCTACCCTTGGGGCCATTTAACATTATGTAAACTTTGAGGCCATTATCGCAACTTCTCATCTGTAATGAACAGCAGTGTGTTATCCTCATCCCTCACCAAGGCCAAATCGGAGCCGGAATTTTTCAGGCAGACAAAAATGATAATTTTACCTTGGGCAGAATACCATTCAATGCCAATCAGACGCTTGCTTTGTAATTTAATAATCATTTTAGAAAAGTAAAGAAGAGCTGCTTAAATTGGTGGAGAGGATGCCAAAGAATAACTTTGAAAGCTTTGTGTGTGAAAGGGCCTGAATTTACCAACAAATGAACCACCGTGTCACAAACGACCAAAAGGGGGTCGATGCTGACCGTTGGCGGCGGAACTGCAAGTAGCGGAACCTCCTGCCGATGTACCCACCTCAGGCCACTTCCGCGCTCCCCCATTTCCCACCATCACGTATCCGCCTACGCTGGGAACCATTAAAGCAAAACATGGAGGTGGGGCAAAAAGGAAAGCACTCTGATGAGGGATTGAGTGTGAAAAAGGACTCCTAGTGAGGAGGCGTGACCATAAAAAGTTGTATTGAGGCAGAAAAATGCACTGGAAGATCACGAAAATTTGTACTTAGGCATTAAAATGTGACAGTTGACCACAAAAGGTCATATTTGGCACACAAATCCAGTGGTTGACATTTGGCAAAAAAAATTACAATTTTAAAAAATGCAAAGGTTGACCACAATAGTTTTAGTTAGGCACAGGAATGCAATGGCTGACAACAAAATGTTATATTTTGCCATTAAAAATACAATACTAAAAAAAGTCACAAATGCAATGTTGACCACGATAGGTTGTATTTTGCCATTGAAAGTACAATGGTTGACCACAAAAAGTTGTATTTTGCTATCAAAAAAAGTATTCCTCGACCAAAGCTGTATTTCAGCATTAAAATGCAATGGTTGAACACAAAACTGTATTTTTCCAATAAAAATGCAATGACTGACCACAAATAGTCATTGTCATTAAAACACAGTTTTAAAAGCTAACCATAGAAAAAATATTTAAGCCCAATAGTACTTTAGTCACACACATAAAGTCCTATTTAGACATTAAAAATGCAATGGTTGGCCACAAAATGTTCTATGTTGCAATAAAAAAATGCTATGTTGACGACAAAAAGTTGCATTTCCGGAGTGTAAATGCAATGATTGAGCTCAAAAAGTTGTATTTTCTCATTAGAAATGCCACGGTTGACCACAAAATGTAATTTGCCTTACTTTTTATTTTTAAATTGGATTAAGGCATGAAAATGCAATAGCTACCAATAAAAAAATATATATTTAAGCACGAATGTCATATTTTTCCATTAAAAAATGCAATAGTTGACCACAAAAGGTTGCATTTAAGAACAAAAGTGCAATGATTGACTGCAAACTGTCATATTTATGCACCAAAATTTGATCACTAACCACAAACACTCCTACGAAGACACGAAAAGGCTTACAAAAATGTATCATAAATCTCACGAGATTTGCCAAGATCCCATGTGATGACAGTTTGAAGCGCACATTTCTGCATGTGAGCAACAGTACCCCCAGTGGTGATACGGTGTATTACGCCTGGTTGCTCGCGAGTGGGTGACTTAAACACACTCTGGCTCGTCTATTATTAGACCTCAGCGGAGGGCCCTCAGGGTCCCGGGGGCCGGCACGTGGACTCCTCAAACGCCCCCTCCACCCACTGCTCTCCTCCTCCTGTGATCTCTACATCCCTCCATCTCTCGCTATCTCTTGCCGCTTCTCACTCGCCCAGCACATGCCTTCACATGCGCCAGAGAAGCACCAGGAGGAGGAGGAGGAGGAGGTGGAGGAAGAGTGGGTGGATGGGACGAGTAGAGTGGATACTCCAGATAACATTCCACACGAATGGATCGAGTGGAGCTAGCTCAAGGATCTTAATGTGAAACCGTTCCATCGCCTGATCGTAGTATTACATATACACAATAAATTCATGGATAACTTGTTTTGAAATCAGAAGTCACGGATAATAGATTGTTCAACTATTGTTTAAGTTCCTGGAAAAAGGGGTTTGGTAACAAAAATGCTTTCCCCTGTGTTCTTAACACAGCTGATGAAATAATAACAGAAAGTTTGGTCAAGATCAACTGCCAGCTCCTCAGTTACAGTGCTAAAGCTCAAATTTTGCAATGGGATCGCTGTGTAAAAGATGCTTGAGGTAGTATCAAGATGTTCAGAGTGGGACTCAGGCGATACGGGTCCAGGCCGCAATAGTGCCTTGCCATTGGTGGGACGACGGTGGCTGTTTGTGTCAATCAAGACGACTTTGTTCGAATGACTTCCACTTGGCTTGCTCCATTTATAGCGTCCTCCCACACTGCAGCCACAGGCCATGCAGTGATTGAAGTAAGCCACAACACACACACAGATTATGTCATGTTAGGCAATATATTATATTTAGGAAAATGAAGGTCTTCATTGAGGCATGGTGAGACTGGTTAGCACATCTGCCTTACAGTTCTCAGGACTTATGTGCCTTAAGATTGGCTGGCTATTGAAAATGGATGGATGGATGGATGTTTTGAAGTGTTGCAGCAGGAGGGTGAAAAACCACAGACTGGTCTGCAGTACCACCTAGTGGCCATGACTGTTAAGACATTAATTAACAATCCTCTTCAGTGCCCATAATACTGTAAATGCCAGTCATGTATATTTATAACTAATGCTACCTGTCGTAATACTAAAAGAGTAAAGTAGTAACACTGTGATAAAATTTGCATTTTTTGCGAGAATATTCAGAGAAACATAACATACTTTTTAAGTGTATAAAGTCAGAACAGTTTGTAGTTCAAGTTGTGGTTTTAGACAGCTAAAGTTGTAATATTGCAATAGAAGTTGTAATTTTGCCAAAAACGTCATAATATTGCAAGAAAACTGAATTTTATGAGAATAAAGTTATAGTATTGAAAGAAATTTAAAAATTCTATTAATAAAATATAGAATTTGTGAGATGAGTCATTACAACAATGACTATATACAGTAACATAATAAAGAATAAAATTCGGTATATTGAGAGAAAAGTCAAATTTTGAACAAGAATAAAGTCATAATATTTTGAGAAAAGTCAGATTTTGGGTGAGTAAAAGCTAATGTTGCGAGAAATATTGTATTTCGTGAGCAGTGAAAATGTGATGAGAAAAAAGCAGGAATGTTGTGAGAAGTCATAATTTTATGAGTAGCCATAATTTGCAAGAAGTCGTACATTTCCAACAATAAAATTGTAATACGGAGCAAAAACTCGTAATTTCATGAGAATAAAGTTATAATATTTTGAGAAAAAGTTGTAGTTTTACACAGAATGTCATAGTATTCAAATAAAAGTTGCAATTTTGCGTGAATAAATCGTAATATTGCGAGAATAAAATCATAATATAGTCATACTTTTACAAGAATTAAGTCATAATATTGTGAGAAAAGTCAGATTTTGGTGGGAAAAAAATAGAATATGAGAAATATCATGATTTGTGAAAAGAAAGTCTGAATTTTATGAGAATAAAATTGTTACATGAGAAAATTCAGAATTTTATGAGAGTAGGATTTGTGCGGAAAACTGTAAATTACAAGAATAAAATCCTGATATTGAGGCAAAACTTGTATTTTTACGAAGACCAAGTCACGATAGCAGGAGAAAAGTCAGATTTTGGTGAGAAAAAGCATGATTTGTGAGAAAAGTCCAAATTTTATGAGAATAAAATGAGAATAAAGTTTTGTGAATAAAGCTGGAATTTTACAAAAGTAGCTTCATTAATGCGAGAAAAGTTGTAATATTGCGGGGGGAAAAAATCATCTTCTAAGAATAAAGTCATAATATTGGAATAAAAGTCATAATTCGGCAAGAAAAGCCATAATAATATTACGAGATTTTATATATACATATTCAGACACACACACACACACACACACACACAGCTATATGCATACACATATTGTTTTTTTTTTACAAGAATAAAGTCATATGTACAGAAGACTTTAACTTACTGCAATGATGAACCTGACTTGGAAAGTGACTCACCGCGTCTTGGTGACTAGCTTCTCGGTGACTAGTTTCTCGGTGACTAGCTTCTCGGTGACTAGCTTCTCGGTGACTAGCTTCTCGGTGACTAGCTTCTCGGTGACTAGCTTCTCGGAGCTCGACGATGTCTGGCTCCGCTGAGTGTGTGTCCGTCAACCCCGGACCAACCTGTGAGGATGCAATAAACTAATGCAAACACTTAATTCTCTAAACATAAAGAGATGATCGTCGCACCTCAATGTCCGGGGGGTGGGTCAGGTGAGGGTGGGGCACCCGGGGATGGATATCGGTCAGGTGGGGTGGCGGCTTGAGGACGGCCCGCTGGCTGTGCTGCTCCAGAACCTCCCGGTAGGATTTGGTGTCAAAGTTGGTCTTCCACAACATTACCTGGTTGACGTACACAATACAGGTGTTCACAAAGCTCTTCTTACTAAAAATGCAGTCAGGTTTATTCATTATGATTGAATATACAGTGTTCGCCTGCATATTCGCAATTCACTACTTTCATTTTTATTAATTTTTTTAAGCGCCTATCCGCCATTATTCACTGACTAAGTGACAAAGCCCTTTCTCAAATAAAAGTATTGCTTAGGTACCATCTTATGGCGTCATGGTGCCAAAGAACTATGTTGAAAGGAGGGGAGGAGCTTCATTTAGACAGGCCATAGCCCTGTCTAAAAGAAAAGTAATGCTTTGCGGCCATCTTGTGGAATCTGTAGCCAATTGAAAAACCTTTTTCAGGGGTTGTCAATTACGTGCAGATTTTAGCTATTCGCGGGAGGGCTCTGTCCCTGTATCAGAATATAGATATGGTGGTAACTTGATGAGTTTAATAGGTTCCGTGACTAAGCTCGTCACTCAATTTACTCGTACATTAAATTAATTTTCTCCATTGAAGTTAAATAAAATATATTTTTTTAAAAATAAACAATCAACCAAGGGACAGCTTGTAACTTGAAAAATGTAAGCTATATCATGATAGTTATTTCATGCCAGTGTACATGGTACATGGTATGCCAGTATATGGGCATCTGAAAAAATCACGATATGATATAGCACAAAATCAGTTTGACACTGTTGTATCAGTACTGTATCGTGACAGATGAAGATATGATACATCCCGAAATCGGTATTTGACAGTTTTTCGATAATGTATTGTAACAGATAATAATACATCGTGGCATCAATATTTGATGCCGTTTCCCAATAACGATACAGTGTATCACAATATTGGTATTTAATGCCCGTTGTATTGATACAAGTACTGTGTCATATCATAACAATATATTGATTGATATACTACAATACTCGTGTGTCGATATTGTGTTGTAACAGATAACAATGTGCTACATAGCATCATTGATATTTGATGCCAGTGTGTCAATACTGTATTGTAAGAAATAATGATACAATATATAACAATACTTTTAATACGCGATGCCGGTGTGTCAATACTGTATCGTAACGGATAATGATACGATATGTCATGATATTGATATGTTTTTCAGTGCTTTTGTTCATATAACGTATCTCTAATAAAAGTACCAACCTGAGAATCGACGCCCCCAGAAGCAAAGAGCTCTCCAGCCGTGGAAAAGGCCACAGTGAGGACGGCGCCCTGAAAAGAACAACGAAAGTTCAAGAAAAGGATTTAACACTTTATTCTCAATATGACACATTTTTCTAAATATTACCACTTCAGTATTACTTATTTCCCCAATATTAAGATTTCATATGCGTAACAATACTGTCTTTCATTATACTCCAACTTTAATTTCCTAACGTTATGACTTTTTTCACAAAGATTTTTTATTTACAACTTTATTCTTGTTATATGATGACTTGATTCTCCTAAAATTACACCTTTTTGTAATATTATGGCATTATTCATATCACAACACTATTCCTGTAACAATACCACTTTTTTCATAACCAACACTTACTGTAAAATTACTTCATAATATTAAGACTATGATTGTAACATTCCAAAATGCTTTTGTAATATTACAATCGTGTTCTTGTCACAGCTCAACTTTTTATGGTAATGTTGCAACTTTTTCACTGTAAATGTTCAGAATTTTAAAACTATTCTTGTAACTGTACAACTTTTCTTTTTTGTAATATTCCAACTTTCATCTCTTAAATTTGTAAAACAGCAAAAAAATGTTCATGAGCTCAGGACTTTACAGGTATTTTCATCACATTACTTAACTTATTTTTGTAATATTCAGTCATTATTCTCATAAAAAATAGTCAAATTACACACACTAAAATGCAATACTGGGACTTTTCATGCATTCTCGTTGAATTATAAATTTTATTTACAATATCACAACTTTATTCTTGTAAAGTTATGATTTTTTGGCTGTGCATTACAATAAATAAACTAAAAATAAATACATTCGAACAAAATAAAATAAAACAAAGGACCTTGTGTCCATGCAGCGTGTAGATAAGGCGTCCCTCCAACAGGTCCAGGATCTTGATGGTGCCGTCGCTGGAGCTACTGATCAGGTAGTTATCGGACGGGTGGAAGGAAAAGCTGTTGACACCAGCACTGTGGACTACAAAGCAAACAAAATAAATAGTGTTCCTGAGCTTCTTGTGTGCTGCTTTATTACCTTGATAATGCTGGATGAGCTTATTGGTGCGTATGTCCCAGATTTTAAGGGCGCTATCTGCCCCCGACGATGCGATACAGGTGCCTCTCGAGTTAAAGTCCACATAGGTCGCAGATCTGTAATGTGGAAAATTGTGGGGAAATGTGGAAAAAGTCCCGCAACATCCTGAAAATGTTTTTCTTTTTGTTTTTTTTACCCGTAGCAGTCTGTGAAGCAGTTGATGCAGTTTTTGCTGGACGTGTCCCATAACCTGACAGTGCGGTCGTCCCCGCAAGACACTATGAGGCGACCGTCTGGTGAAAACCTACACGGTATAAAAGGCTCCATCAGCACTTTAAATAAGGGTCCAGATTGTACTAAATGATCGCCCATTTGAGAAATAATCACTCAAATTTCAGAAAAAGCAACACTCCATTAGTACTTAAAATGATAGTCCACACCCTATCAAACGATCATTGAGCGGCTGACTAATCACACAGAATCTGAAAATACATCAAAAGCTGTGATGGCTACAGAGGTGGTAAATCATCATTACTTTAAATAAGCGCCCAAACCACTGTAAACGATCACCGATGTGAGCAATGCTCACTTAAGCCTAAAACGAAAAGTCTTGCATGATTGATTTTTGGGATATCTTCCGTGTATTGTGACATGAATGACAACCCTCCGACATTGTGCCTTGAGATGTAAATGTTAGTGCTAGCACTAGCTAGTTACATAACATTATGTTGCTTGCTTGTGCGCTGTATTAAAAGGATGTGAACATTATCTCAAGCTTTCCTTAAAGAATAGACTGCTCAAAACATCCTCTCCGGAGCACCCGGAGACCATACCACACACGTTTTATCCTCTTTTTTTTTTTTTTTTTTTTAATTTTCAACAATACATTTCTGCAATTATTGTTGTTGTTGCCAACATTGTAAGTTGTATCCAGTAGCGTTGACACATTTTCCTGTCCTGCCGCACCCAACAGGGTTTGATGTACCCCCATGATCGTGAAAGATGGGATACATTGATATTGTTATACATGTTGTGTAGTGTTGCCCTTTTCTGACCGAGACATGATAAGATTATTGCTATTGTGACACCAAAATCTGTCTTTAAGTCTGATCTCGGCATTTGAACAAGGTGCCCAGACCAAATGATCACATACCTGGCGCAGCGCACCCAGTTAGTGTGCTGGTTGAGCGAGTAGAGGAAGCATCGTCTGCAGACGCTCCAAACTTTCACCGATTTATCGTCGGACGCTGTCACCAGCCGCGCGCCATCTTGGGAGAACGCCACGCAGCGCACCGCAGCCGTGTGCGCCTTGAACACCGTCGACTCTCCTTTCCTGAAACACAACACATTTAGAAAAAAGTCAAAATTTTAAAGTGCCTGGAAACGCGACCAAAAAAAAATTTCTTATAAATATATATAAATCTGCCAAATTTGAATGAATTAAAAAAATAATAATAATTCAGTAGGTATATGAAATCAAGCTTCACAATGGTGAAGAAATGACACATAGTCTCAGCTTTCAAACGCTGTTGGCGTGTTCCTAAAAACACGCCCCAGCTGTCACTCAATACATGTCTTCACTCCCGGCTCGTTCCGAGCGATGCACACGCTCTCACGGGCTGCAGAGAGGCACTTTGGCCAAGTTGTATTATCAAGAAGGAAGTAGCAATTGCGCCGAATAGCACTAAAGATGCTCACTACTTTTAAAATCGCACCAGAATACATAAAGATTTTTGGAACTGTTAAAATTCCCAGATTCCACGCAACATTACTACTTTTTTGCCCTTCTTTCACTAATAATGAATCAATCCAGGAAAATTAGTAGAATGCACTCCTAGAAAAGGTTCAATAAGAAAAATGCAAATTTACACAATTAATTTTTTTTCCCCCCCGTGTGCCAAGGTGGGAATGTGAAAGTTCAAAATGGACTTTACAGGTTTTAAGCAACTTACATGGACGGCTTCCACAGTCGCACCATCCTGTCCTTGGATGAGGTCGCCACCAGGTTACCCACAGGGCAGAACTGCACGGCAGTGACGGTGTCTTGATGGTTGACGAAGCGCAAGGACCTCCCCTTAGCCGCCAGGTTCCAGATCATCAGGCTGTTATCAACGGAGCCCGATGCTGACGAAGGAAGGAAACTTCATGAGCATTGTCATGCAAGATATCAGCGAATCACTTCAGCTCACAATTTAAATTTAACAAAAAATTCAAAGTAAAATTCCTCAAAATTAATAAATGTTATTGATTGAGTATACTGACCAGGATAGTTTTATTTTCATATCCCTTCTTTTTAACTTTTTATTTCTAACAGGAATTCAATCCGCCCAAGAAAACTATAACTGCGAGGCTGCTGTGAGCAGCAGACTGAGTATGCATGATATGAGTGTGTGTGTGCGCACACGGCAATGATTGACACACTCTTCTGTCATGCTTTCTGCCACAACAGTCTCTGACTGGCTGTTCCTGTCACGGCGGGACAAGTTTTAAAATAATAATTAAAATTAAATTAGCCGGCACGGTGCACGACTGGTTAGCACATCTGCCTCACAGTTCTGAGGACTGGGGTTCAAATCCCGGCTCCGCCTGTCTGGAGTTTGCATGTTCTGCCCGTGCCTGGGTGGGTTTTCTCCGGGACCTCCGGTTTCCTCCCACATCCCAAAAACATGCGTGGTAGGTTGAGTGAAGACTCTAGATTGCCCGTAGGTGTGAATGTGAGTGCGAATGGTTGTTTGTTTCTATGTGCCCTGCGATTGGCTGGCGACCGGTTCAGGGTGTACCCCGCCTCTCGCCCGAAGATAGCTGGGATAGGCTCTGGCAACCCACGACCCTCATGAGGATAAGCGGTGAAAGAAAATGGATGGATGGATGGATGGATGAAAATGAAATTAAAAGCATAAGATGGGGCCAGAGAAGGATGATTATTCAAAAGAGCATTTTAACAATATTCTGTCAGGTCACACACCTGACGTAGGGCTGCACGATATATTGTTTGATCATCATCATCGCGATGTGTGGATACGCAATAGTTACACTGCAAAGTCCTGTAATGTTGGAGGAAAAAGAACTCAACATGCACAGTGTGCATCATTCCAGAAATAACAATTGGACTGTGAATAGATGAACAAATAGTGAAACACTCTCCAAACAGGAGGCAAAACGTTCATGCTTCAAGTTGTTTGTCCCTCCCAGCTGTAGTTTACTGTAAAACTGTTACATAAAACAAATAATTAGACAACTAATGTCCAATAACGTAAGTGCTAGCATACAGTGATAAGGAAACCTAGACATGCTAATAAAATTATCAGTGTTGTTACGGTTTGAACTGTCCCTTCTTCACGGAGAGCTTGAGGTAATGTTCACATACTTATAATACAGTTAGCAAGCAGGCAACATAACATAACATGTGTTAATTTTGGCTTTGCGGGCCCAAGTTGTTGGTCGTGGATTATGATACACTACATGGAGTTTTGTCGTTTTTGACAAAATATGTCAGGCCTGATCTGGGAAATCAGCCAAGATAGCAAATCACGGCAATAATGGGGCTAAAATACTGTAGTCTCATCCAGGCACAAGGTGCACACAGCAGTGTATGTTGTTTAAAATAATGCACTCAAATAATGTACCCCCACATACTGGAATTTCGGCACCCACGCATTCACCTATTTGATGATTTGTTTTCTCTAATTTCTTTTCTTTTCTTTTTTTTTTAAATGTCAATTATTAGAATTTTTTTTCTTTTGGGGGACGAGGGGGTTTGGGAACCAACCCCGAAAACGCTTATTGATGGTTTATCCCCGCTTAGTCAAGAATTTGGGGGTTTAAAAAAAACTAAACATTTTTACAGTGCAATTATAATGGCTATCCCACGCGAATATCAAGAGTCCACTGTAGGTTAAAACATACTGCATGTGTAAAATTACAGATTAATTAAAAACAAATGAATAGTGTTAGGAATGTGCTAATATACATACAGTATAACTGTGCATGAAAATAAATGATTTTAACTTCATGTCTGGCTGGATACTAACCTGCTCAATACTACACTGCATTTAAATAGCGGTAGACACAAATAACTCAGTATACTTCTGTGCTCTTTTGAGCATAGTTTATTTTCGATTGAAGCTATTATAAATTGTCCAAAAAATACATCGAGGGAAAAAGAAAAATGTCTGCTGGTTTTTACATGTACCGAGTATGTTATCCCGTATTTTTGAAGATCGCAATGTATATCGCAGGGTTACAAAAACAAATTGCAGTGTCATCTTTTTCAAATATCGTACAGCCTTAGCAAAGTGTTTTTTGTTGTTGTTGTTTTTTTTTTAACTGCAAACTCCCTCTTCAAGGATTGTGTTAATATACATGTTTTGACATAATGGACATTTGTTTCCAATACGAAATGCTTATTTTCACATTATATGTATTTTTTCCCCATTTCTGTTTTAAGTTGATGAAAGTTAAAAAAAAAAAAAAAGTTTAGAGTTTGTTTGAATAATGTCCTTGACATTTACTTTTTTATAAGCAGAGAGGAAGTTTTTTTTTATTTTTTTATTATTTTAAGGCCACATCCCTCAGCTCTTTTACTAGGTGAATTTTTACCAATAAAATCCATAAACACGGTTGCTTACCAAGTAGTTTGGAGTTTGGACTGAAATGCACGCAGGTGACGGCGTCCTTGTGGCCCTTGAACAGTCTCTCCATGCTGGGGTCATTCTGTCGTGACAACAGAGACGTACTTTAATATTTTTTCACTTATGTTTGACGTCCTAAGCTCAAAAATTGCTGATAACAAATACAGGAAGTTGGGAGAAAACGTAGCAAATCCTCTTAGCAGACATAAAACGCTTACTCGGCTCCTATTAGCACACACGACTACTTCTTCGCGAGTCTTATTCGTCCCCCCCCCCCAAAAAAAAACTTTTACTCACCAGCACCGAGGCCATAGTGGGTGTTTTTTGCGTCATTCGATGCTAAAGTTAACCGAATTGAACGTTTCCTCCATTACACTCAAACGCAGCGCCTTGGGGAAAGCATCCAGACCCGAGAAGTCAAGCACGGATATAATGATGACCAACCTCACTAACTCCAGTCGACTATCTACAAACTACATAATGTTTTCACTTGTGCATTTTCGGAAGACATTCTGTATGGTGCTAAGTGCTCAAGCGAAACCAGTATCAGGGAAAGAAATGAAATATCAGCTCCGTTCGTGGAAAAAAAAGAGAAAACACAATTAAGTCTCGTCAACTGACATGTATGTTGGTAATTGGTATGGTGAATGAATGACGACATGATGTGTTATCCAGCTAAAAAACGAGTGAAAGTGATGTAGTCCCCTCGTCATCTTAGCCATGACGTATGGCGTCCTTCCTGCCCCTTCGTAACCATGCCGACTTTGCAGTGTCGATGTCTGCGATTGGCTCCGAGGGTTGAATTTGTCCAATCAGCGCGTCCATTGATGGGACTTCGCCGTTTCCTATCGCCTGTTGAAGTTGGCTTCATTTTAATCATACACACCGGCTAAATTGTTCATAGCGAAAAATGACATGTATGTAGATAATTGGAACATTTTAATGAATGACGACATGAGTTGTTATCCAGCTAAAAACAGATACAAATGGCGTATTGCTCATGTCACCGGAGCCATGAAATCAGCGTCTTCCCGATGCTTAGCAACCACACAGACCAATCGTGTCTTTAGGTGCAGTGTCGACGTCTACGATTGGCTCAGAAAGTTAGATACTGTCCAATCGGCGCGTCGATTGATGAGCCCTCGCTCATTTAATTCGCCTATTGAAGTTGGGTAAATATTGTTGCTTTATGGTTTATAATTAGGTAGTAATGTGCCATTGTGTCATTTTATACATTTTCATCCGGTTTTATTATTATTCAAAATAGATTTGCTCGGTGTGTTGAGAGGTGGTGACTATGGGGGATACTATATAATATGATATATTTGACTACTTCATGGTTTATCGGTGTACTTGTAACAAGCAGCCTCCCAGGTAGCTAAGCTAACTTGCTAACATGATATCCCAAATGGAGACGTACGACCTTGACGCTAAAATCTCGCTAGCGTGACGTCCCGAAGTTGGACACGTACGGCATTGATGTAATGATTATGATGATGTAAAGGCTGCTGTTGTCACACCGATGCTCGGACAATTGCCTTAAGCTATTGCCTTACAAACGCGTCTACTCGTCGTGTCGCCGACATCCGTCTTGTGTGCAGACGATCGATTAGTTGGCTCTGCGCATGTTTGGAGAGGCTACTGGAGGAAAATATTGAGGGGGGGAAGGAACTGGTTTAACTTAAAATAATTGGCTTGGGAACCAACCTCGCTCATGAGTTACAAAGTTTCTTCAAGATTTGAACATTTTGTACAACATTTAAGCGTGAAAACGACGCGTTTGGTGTGGAGGCTCTGGTGAAAGATGTCGCTCTACAGGGGCATCGGCGGCGATCAGGTAATTTCTGTTTAAATAATTGTTTTTTACGCATTTATTTGACACTAATGTGGCGTTTATTTTGTGTGTATATTGACGTTGTAGCACAGACTGGTCAGCTAACGCAAACGGAACAACGCCAGCTAGCTGATAGCTGTAGCTTGGAGTTCTGTTGCTATGGCAACCGCAAAGCGCATGCTAACTATGCTGACAAACTGCATTTAAATGACAAAACCTCCCCTTTTTATTTTGTTCCCTAATGAATAAACTCGTCTTGACTGTCCTCGCATCACAGTACATGAGGAAACGGATACCAAAGAATGCCAAGTATCAGCACATCAAAACAAAACTGGACACAGGTAGGCCCGGGTTACTAATATTTATGTTTAATACAGCTCATTAAGCATCAATTTGCATGTGACGTGTTTGTGCGATGTCCCTTAAAAAAACAGGAGTTAGCCTCACCAAGTATTTGGAGCGCCTGGAGGAGATTAAACAACGTGAGGTCAGCAAGTGTCTTGTTTGATACATTACTAAATAAATGACTGATTTAATATCTTTTTTTTCAGACTACAAGTTCAACAAAGGTGAAATCTTCAAGCGTTTTAAAGTGACGACATTTGCAGAGTTGGTGAGATATTTTTACATTCCTACTTCAAGCGTAAAACAAAGGTAAACTCGATGAATTTTTGTTGTGACTTTTAGGGTCCAACTTAGCCCAGAAAACATCGGTGGAGCTCTGCATTTTATGACCCCATTTTTAACTTGCCAAATAAGTGCCAAAACAACTAGTAAGCTAAACACTGTTAATAATAAACCATGGATTCTGCCTCAGATACTTCAAGTGGCGTCAGTGTCGGACCTCAATGAATGTGTCAGCGGTGATTCGTTTCACTGCCTTCATGGTAAATAAAATACATAAGCAATTATGAGTTAATAGCCACTGTAAACTTGCTAACGTGTTAAATGTCTCAATCAGACGGCGGCAGCGGTGACGGCAGCAACATGATAGTGGCTAAAGATAAGTCGGATCACGCCAACGGCATGTTGGAGCCCGAGGATGCGGTGCAGGGTCAGAAACAAAGTCAGACCGTGAGGTCCACATTGCTAAGGTAATAACATGGTAAACAGCGTTCTTGTGTGGAGTATCGTTCAAAAATCAATAGGATGAGGCTTTCGCTGAATTTAAAAATAGATAATGATAATGGAAAAGGAAATACTTTACCGCTTTCCTCCACTATTCACAGGGGGATAGGGACTGACACCCCCAAAAGGTTTTTAATTGCTTATGGATGCCACAAGAGGGCGGCAAAGCACTACTTTCGTGTTAGACAGGACAATAGCCTAACTAAATGAAGCTCCTCTCACTTAAACCTAATTCTTTGGCGACAAGATTCCACAAGATGGCACCAAAAGCAATACTTTTACATTAGACACGGCTTTGGCCTGAGCACAAAAACGGCAAATAGGTGATTTTTCTTTTTTTTTCTTTTTCAAGATCTAACAGAGGATAGGTTAAAAAACAATCTGCAAATAGGTGAATCTGCGGGTAGCAAATCACAAATATGCAGCGAATATTGTATTTACTTAAAAAAATGAAAAACAATGCATGTGAAAATGTATGTGAAATAATTAAATTGACTTACATTTTTTAGCATTTATAAAAATAATTAACAAATGATGTAATGAGATAAATCATTAAAATATACATTTAAATTAATAAATACATTTTAATTAAACAAATTTATTTTTAAACCCTAGCGAGGATAAGCGGTACAGAAAATGGATGGATGGATGGATTTATCTTATAAATTAGGGAAACAGATATTAGAGGACTCTGTAAATTTTCAGGTGGGCCAGATTAAAGGACCCTAAAGTCCATATGTGGCAGCGGTCATACTTTTCCCAGCCTGCTATCGATGCTCACTGAGCTGAAGTCTCACGTGATTTACCAAACTCTTACGTCTGGACTCTGGACTCTTGAGTTATTTAGTGGCACTTTTGAGGGGTTTTTTTTCCCCAGAAAAGTACGCTTTAAGGAAGTTTGAAGACCATTGTGACAGGGGAACAGGTGTTGTAAAGAATTAATCAAAATGGTTGTGCTGTTGTTTCCCCGGTAGCGTGATCAACGGCGTTGGCGAGCTGAACATGAACAGTGACAAAATACAGGCGGCCTGCGCGCACACGGACATGGACATTGAGAAGCCTTACCCGGATTGTCCCTACCTGCTGCTGGACATGCGTGAGCGCGACCTCTACGACCAGTGCCACCTTATCACAGGTAGGTACTATTCCTCCTCCTAAAATAATAATGCATTTTTTGAAGGTGCCTTTCAGAGCACAAAAGTACACCGTACAATCTAACAATAAAATGAAGGGAGAAAACATTTTTAAAAACACAAAAAAAAACAACAATGGAAAAAATAGATTAGGGGGAGTATGAAAATCTGAACAGGTATGTATTGACTCAATAATTTTATGACAAAAAATAGATCAAATCAAAATCTCTGCTTTGAAGCTTCACAGGGATCATTTTTCCACACAGACTAATATCACTGCAGTCTCACACACCACTCCATGTAGAAGAAATACTGTAAATTGGGGCGATGGCGGCGAGACAGGAGGATAGCGTTCCTTTAACTGTCCAAAATTTGGGCTCATTTCACACTTACCAAGGAAGATAAAGTGCCAGCCATTTTCATTCACTGATGCCCACGTCACTCACCGGGCCAATCTCCACCTATTAAAGCCATCCACACTCATAAAGTCAGAGATACTACAGTAGAACATGAGAATGGTGACACTAAGTAGACAAGCTGCACTTCAAAGGCAGATGTAATTGTGTTTAATAATGCAAAATACAAATTTTCTCTGATTAATCGATGGGATAATTGGTAGAATACGCAATTCTAAAAATGTTCAATTGCTGCAGCCCAACTAAATACTCTGTAGGCCAAACTATCATCCCGAGTAATTTATATGGTGGCGATGGAAGTGTGCAGACAATGTGATGTTAATTTATGTGATCTTGAAATGAGAAGGTGATGTCAAGGATGACAACATCTTCGTCGTCTTCCCTTCCAGCTCACAGTTTTCCCATCGCAATGCTGTCTCAGACCATGAACCCCTATACCAAGGAAGTACTGGAATATGTATCCTTCTTTCACAATATTATACAACTTTATTGCTTTTCCTCCCCCTCATTACAAAAAAATGTAGTTGGGAACAGATGTGTGGTTTGATCTTTAACGGTGCGCATTTGTAGAAAAATGCCAAGGATAAGATCATCATCGTGTACGACGAGGACGAGCGCATCGCGAGCCAGGCAGCAACCAGCATGTGCCAGCGAGGATTCGAGAACCTCTTCCTGCTCAGCGGAGGTAAGTCGTCAACGGCATCCCCTCATCGCCACGACGACGACGACGTCACCGCCACAATAACGACGCCCGCTGTTGTCCTCTGCCAGGTCTCAAAGTGGTCGCTCAGAAGTTCCCCGAAGGCATGACGACGGGCCCCCTGCCTGCCTCCTGCCTGCCCGCCGCCGTGCCGTCCAAGTGGAGGAAGTGCGCCCCGCCGCCTCCTCCGCCATTGATGCAGGTGGCGGGGCGAAGATGGAGGTTCACCGCCGACGAGCTCGCCAGGATTGAAGGCCAGCTGGAGAATATCGCCATGATGAGCAGTAGTAAGAAACACTCGACAAGTGCCATGCCATACCATGATACCGTATCACGTTACAGACATCGCGTGATAATTGAGGAAGGAATACGCACATCCAAACATCAAAATGGTCATTTTCATTTACGGTTCGATTCTCTCCAATTAAGAGTCAATAAGATTCACTCGTGATTAACCCCAATTATAATATGATATATTTCACTGCAATATGATTTGATTATCTCTAATTACAATGCAATTCAAACATTAAACTTGTTAAATTGTAAATTGCAATTTGTGTATCTCCAATTAAGATATGTTAACATTCACTCACGTGATACAGGTCATCCCCAAATGTGATATACTTGACTGTAATGTGATTTAATTATTTCCGATTACGATGCAATTCCCCTGAATTATGATATAGTAGGATTCACTCTAATGAGAAGAAATAATTCACTCTAATGATACAACACAATTCCATCAAATTCTAATATTGTTCACCTTAACTACAATGCAAAATGATCCAATTACAATATGATTCACTCTAATAATGATGTGATCGGATGCACTGGAATTACAATGTTATACAAGTCACTCTATTTACAATGTAATCCACTCCAATTATTATACGATTTACTCAAATTACAATACGATTCACCGGATACAATTCATTCCAATTATGATGCGATATGGTTTAATCCCATTGTGATGTAATCCAATTGCAGTACGATATGATCAACTTTAGTTATTTATGATGCAAGATGATGCACTTGACACGACTCACTCTCCTTACAATACGATGCAATTCACGGGGTGTGATTTACATAATATGATGCACTCCAATTATGATACAATTCACACCAATTACAGTATGATTCAGTTGAGTTGCAATGCAACATGTATTCACTACTGTTTTCATACAATGAGTCACTGCAAGTATGATGCAAAATGTAACTACTCCCTCCATTTATGATACAATTCACTCGACTTATGAGCCGATATGATTCATTAAGAGTATGATACAATTCCAATTTACAGATTGAACATAATACGTTTCACACCAATTACGATACATTTCACTTCAATTACGATATGATCTGAGTTACTATAATTACGTTGGCGAAATGAACATTTTCCCTCCATTTATGATACAATTGGAATATGTTTCACTCCAGTTATGATGTGAAATTGCACGATTCACTCCAATTGAGATACTGTACGATACAATTGACTCCAAATACAATGTTACAATATGATACATTTCACTTCATTACAATATGATACGACTCCCTCCAATTTCTATACGATACAATTTGAGTCGCACCAGTGACAATACACTTCACTCCAATTACAAAACAATTCAGTTGATACGATAAACTCTATAAAAAATGTATTATTATTTTATTAAATTGGGTACAAAGTGAATAAGCAAAACTCCTATTTAATGAAATCATGACTATAAATAAATTAATTTATTTAAAAATGTCATATAAAATGTCTAATATTTTTGTGTGTGTGTGTGTGTGTGTGCTTGAGGTCGTACGTCCAGTCGCATGTCAACGTGCAGCAGTTTGTCCAAAGTGTCCGCCATCCGCAGCAACCGCCAGGCGTCCGCAGTGTCCTCTGTGGCCTCCAGGGACAGCGGACGAGTTCAGAGGCCTTGGAAGTGATAACATCACTAACTCCAACATTACCTCCCGATGCCCCTCTCTAGTAGTATTTCCTCCTTTCCTAACATTTGAATGTGTTTGCACATGAGTGTCTTTTGCACTCCAATGAAGGAGCTGTGGATCATGATGATGTTTTTCTCTATTTTTATTAATATTTAATGTGCAAAGCAAAAGCTGCACGAATGCTGTATTTTTGTGAAGCGCATCACAACACGTCTTAATGATCATTGCAAACTGAGTGATGTGTGTGTGTGTGTGTGCGTGTGTGTATTGCATCATGGGCGTCCCTCAGATCAGAAGTGACTTTTTTTCTTCTGACCTTTAAATAAATGTTGCAATTCTTAAGTGTGAGTCTGTTTGCCTATTTACTGAAAGTCCTGCAGGTAAATAAAAAGCTTGGTTAAGCTAATTATGAATAATATTCATTGAACATGTTTGTGTTATTGTTGTCATTGTGCACTGGTTGTACAACTGTTACCCAAATGTTCTTTTGTATCTACAAAACTACAAACATTGATGATATTACTTTAGACTTTATATCATTTTATAATTGATGTATAATTTTACATATAGTTCTATTAAATCTCTGATTTCGTTGAATTCTTTCACTTGTGTAATTTACATATTTATTTTCTTCATTGAATTCTCTATTTATATTCAATCTATTCCTTAATTGGGTTTTACTTTTTTGGACTGTATTTTAATGAGTTAAATTAAATTTTGTACTATAGTTTATAGAATTGGGAGGCACGGTGACCGACTGGTTAGCACATCTGCCTCAGTTCTGAGGACCGGTCTTCAAATCCTGGCTTCACCTGTGTAGAGTTTGCATGTTCTACCTGTGCCTGTGTGCGTTTTCTCCGGGCACTGCGGTTTCCTCCCACATCCCAAAAACATGAGTGGTAGGTTGATTGAAGACTAAATTGCCAATAAGTGTGAATTGTGTGTGCGAATGGTTGTTTCTGTGTGCCCTGCAATTGGCTGGTGACCAGTTCAGGGTGCACAGTGACTCTCGCCCGAAGATAGCTGGGATAGGCTCCAGCACGCCCGTGACCCAGGTGAGGATTAACGGTACAGAAAATGGATGGATGTATAGTATATACATATACATATATATAATGTATAGTTTATACATTATTTTTTTGTAATTTTATTTGTTTTAGTTTGTTATGCTCTATTGAATAGCATTTTCTTCAATATATTGAATCATAATTATGGTGAAATCGTACATTTTACTTAGTTTTTGTATTTTTTAATCAAATCTTTTAAAATTGTGTAAAGTGTTTTGTTTTAGATTTTATTCTGCTTTGTTATTTTCATTTTATTTAATCTAGACAAAAGTATAAAAAGTCCAAAAGAGTGCTTTTTCTGACTTGCTTTATTGGCTTTACTGACCTCCCTCCTCCCGTAGAGGGCGGCATGTGCCTCAGTAGAGGTTCTTGGAGGTGTGGTCCATGATGGCCATGAGGGCCAACCATGTTTCCCTGGCGGTGGGAACGATCTGGTTGGCGGGCAGCACGAAGCCATAGCGTCCTGTGTCGCGCAGCTCGAAGGTGAACGAGTACTTGATGCCCTGATTGTACGTCCAGTCGATAGTTCCACCGCTGGCCTGGTCTGGAACGCGGGACAGTGTTAAAAGGTAAGTGCAGACCTCAGGCAAGGCATGAAATTAAACCACCATCTAGCATCTTAACCACTAAAACTGTTGCTTTCTGTTAAATGGAGGAGTAAAGGTCCCATTTACAGTACACTGCTACGAATGTGGAATTTGGATCAGATCTGGATTTAACTTGGACTGACGTTTTCTGACTATCAGACACAAGTTAGCAGGTTTGTTGACCTTTTGTTATTTTGCTAATTGTTGATTACGCTCCTTTCCTTCCTTTTTAGTTCCAGAGGTACCTTGATTTATGAGTTTAATTTGTTCTGTGACCAAGCTAACTTGGTTCGCTGTGGATTATTTTTTAGTTAGTCAATTCACCATTTGTTCATTGACATGCCTGCCAAACTGATTGGTGGAGGTAATAGTGTAAAGCGTGAGAAGAACTCACAGATGGTGTTGATGATGCTTCCGTATCGGTACCGAGTGCGATAGAGAGAAGCCAGGTCTGTGATGGCCTTCTTGGCCAAATTGTGCTGCACAAACACAAACATAATCAATATGGAACATAACAAGGCATCAGCAATACGACATCTGGGTTGATCGTCTACCAGCTCAGACTGGTCCCTGACAGGCGTCCTGGTGTATCCGTATGGGTATAGCAGCATCTGCGAGTATGAGTGGATGGACACGAAGGACTTGATGTTCCCGTGAGACTTGACAAAGTTCACGATGGAGCTGACCTCCGACTCGGACTGCGCCCGCGGCCCACGGTATGTGTCTGAGCAAGGACTGCCGCTAGCACCGGGGCCTAAGGTAGGATGAAAAATAGTAATGTTTTACTGCTGTAGACAGAGTATGTCCAAGCTTTTGATATTACTTTTTACCCAATGTTGTAATATACCCTACCATCACTAACCTGATGTTACCCTTCTATCGCTAGTTAAAAATGTCCTGCATGGTGTTTGTAGATGTTCTGCCGTCAATGACTCTGTGTGTGTGTGTGCTTGCATCGCTGTGTGTGTAACAAAAAAGGAACGACAACGAACTAAGCATGAAAGCAACAAGCATGCAACAACCTAACAGAAGAACTGTATTACTAACTAAATGACAGAGGAACAAACAACTATCTCCATTTGTCAGTTAGCTTGTTCATTCATAACAAAGGAGCGAACAACTAATGTAATGCATGAAAAGTTGATAGGCTGTTGTAAAAAGGCTATGTTATGTTATGTTAAACTAATGAAAAAACAAACAACTGACCAACTAACTAGCTGAGGAACAAACAACTGACTAACTTAACTAACAAAGAAAGTTGGTTAGTCGGCTGCTACTGTGACAATGTAGATGATGTTGTCATTGTTGGTTACTGTAAGACGTTACCTCCAAAACCAGCATCCCAGTTCCTGTTGGGATCCACTCCCACACAGGAGGAACCAGGGTTGGGCTTCCTGGTCTTACGCCACATGCGGTTCTGGAAAAAAATCACAGCCGACATTCAAAAAAGTCTGGAGCGTAGTGGGTAATTGCAATGCGGACTCACATTACTGTGCGTGTAGTAGAAGCCGTCTGGGTTGGTGACGATCTCCAGGAAGATGTCCATCTTTTTGAGGATGGCAGTGAGGGCGGGATCGCGGCCATAGTCGTTGACGATCTGAAAACGACAAATCGTTGGAAAAAATTAAAAATTTAAAAAAACATAGCTGAAAAAGGATTCACGTAGAAGCTGAGCGTCACCGGATCACCTTCTTGGCAAACCAGGTGCCGCTAGCCTGAGTGACCCATTCACGGGAGTGGATGCCCGTGTCGATCCAGATGGCGGGACGGTTGCTTCCACCCGTGCTGAACTACGAACAAGAAAAGGGTTCAGTTCAATGTTGTTGTCAGGAAAATGCTCACATCATACTAACGAGCTAATGTAAGTAGATGGACAAAACTAAAGTTTTACAAAAGTTTTACTTCTTCCTACTGCTTTTCGAATACTGTACGTATACTTTAACTTTATTTTTATTTTATTTTTGTTTAAATCTTGTCTGTTCTGTTGTTTTTCTGTCACTTTCTCACATGTTCTCAATGAAGAATTCAATCAATCAAAAAACATATTTGTCTAAAATGCTTAGGTCACTAACTACAAACGAAAAAAGCGAACAAACAATTAACTTATTAACAAAAGAACAATAAATGGAGTGAACAAACGACTTACTAACGATGAAATGAACAAAGGTACGACTGACAAACAATTTCGAATGAAGCAACGGACAAGAAAAAATGGTTCTGGAAAAATCGGATCAGAACCAAGAGTCAATTAGTCAAACTAAGTATCTAACTAACTAACTGACTGACTGACAAATGAACCAAAACAAAACCAAGAGTGATGGTCCACCACTCAAACTAAGTAGCTGACTGGCTGGCTGGCTGACTGACCGACCGACTGACTGGATGAATGAAGGACCAACCAGTGGGCCAAAACAAACAAAAGAGGTCAAACTAAGACTTGACTGATTAAATAAACAGTGGACGAAAAGAGTCAGTTAGTCTAACTAACTCACTCACTCACTACCTAATGGACAAAAATGGAAACACAAGAAACTAATAGCTCTCTAACTAACTAACTAAAACTACCAAAATAATCCATCAGTCAAATTAGTTTAAGCATTGCAGGTTTCATGCGTCGGCGTGGCTAGCATTGTTACCTTAAGCACGTTGAGCGGACGCCGCTCATAGCTTTGACCAATCACCAGCTTGCTGACTAGTTTGGGATTCTCGGCCACCAGCATGTCCTGGAAACTGTATATCTGAAACCACCACAATAAGTTGAAGACAACAACCAGCAATCGGACACTCACGAACATAAAAGGGCAATGTGTAACACCTCGCTGATGCTGTGGTATCTAGAGAAGTCGAAGCTATCGGTGTTTCTGGGCTCGGCTTCACGAGCGAAGGCGTCCATCTCCTCCTGCTCCTCGTCCAGGATCATCTGAGGAACAACAACAACTAGCATGTCAATCACTACAGTGCAGACCAAGGCCAAACGATCCTTAACAGGTCCTACTGACAGGCTGAATGATAGTCTTGCACTCAATTCCTGTTGTTCAGCAGTAACGAATCAACAACAATTACAAACACACGACGGAATAAATGAGGGATTAGCTAAATAGAGATGAAAGGAATTACTAACAAAATTGTATGAACAAACAACAAACCACTAACAAACTAATGACAGAATGAACGACCAACTAACAAACTAACTCACTAAGAACCTAAGGACAAACAGCTGCCAAACTAATCTATCAACATCTAACCAACAAATAAACAACTAAAAAAACGCTAAAGATTGAATGAACAACAAACAAACTAACTCACCACCAAACTAACGAAGGAATGCAAAAATAAGCGACTAACTTACAAAACACAGACGCTGAATGACTAGCTTACAACAATTAAACAATTGATTAACTAACATACAAAGGAATGCACAAGCCAGTAATGATTAAAGGAATGACCAAAAGAACTTAATTCACCAGAGGACTGAAGAAGAGCGACTAAAGAACCCAAACCAACTAATTAACTCGTGAATTGAAGGGTGTTCTGACCTGCAGGTCTTCAATCATGACGAAGTAGTCGATGTCGTTGCTGTCCAGGAAAAGTTTGACGGCCTCGAGACTCGCGAGGGGAACTCTGACGTCCACGTGAGCGTGCACGTCACTCGCCTCCTTCCAGAAATCCAGCTGACAAGCGCACATACACACACCAGATTATCAATACAGTACAATATTGATTGAAAAGGTGTGGTTTGATATTGCCTCCAGGGGATGCTGTCTCACCCCATACTCCTCCAAGTCCTCCATTTGCTTCAGAAGAGAGAGCTGTTCATCTTTCGCCACCATGCGAAGAACCTGGTGTCTTTGAATGCAACACACAAAGTTTTAAACCTTTCTACACAACCACACAAAAAGATGTCTTGGAACACAACGCACATTGTTTAACAGTACACATTTTTACACTACAGTGCCAAGAACCTGATGTCTTTGAACACAACACGCGATGGTTTACATATTTTTAAACAACTATTTGAAGAACCTGATGTCTTTGAATACAGCATAGAATGATCTTTACGGAGAACATGATGAATGTGAACACAACACAAAATGATTTAGACAACTTTTTTTACACAGTGCCAAGAACTTGAAGACAACTTTTTACACAACACTGTGAAGAATGTAATGTCATCAAGCGCACACTTTAACCTGATATCTTTGAAGACAACAATCAAAGGTTATTTATACAATGCTTTTCATCCATAAAATGCAACAAAGTGCTTCAGATGGATTAAAATCACCCCCTCTTTCCACTCATGAACGAGGACACAGAGGTTACAAAATAATAATTTAATGACCTGAGGTTGGTTACAGAGCACCAGGTGAGAAAACAGCAACTCACACACTTTTCAACAGTGTGAAGAGCCTGATGTCTTTGAACGCGACATAAAAAGTGTCACAACTTTTAACACAACACCAGTAGGAAATAACTTTCTACATACGAGTGAGGAAAGACGTCTTTGGCATACAGTGTCAAAATAGACTCATTGGCCACTCACTTGTTACTTTAACTATGTACAGCAATATGAAGGGGTGAGGGCACACAAATGCCACGATTATGTTTTTCTCCCCAATGAAAGTACCCCAGACTTTTTATTTGTTTTAATTTTTTTTTATGGTATGGTCTCATCATCAACTTCATCGTTTCCATCTTAACGCATACTGCCAATTGCACAAGTAGCTGGTCCCTAAATTGATGTGGTCAGAAAAAAGTTTTTTTTTCCCAGTCCTTTTGTGGACAGTTCCACCTGGGCTTATGCTCTACTGAGTACAATGTGTACTATGTTTTTGTTTTGTTGGGCATCAACTCACCCCTCAAACGTCTCCTTGCCTAGCGCGGCGACGAGCAACGCGGCCAACACGAGCAAGACCCTCATTGTGACAGACCTCAAGAGTCCCTTCTGGGACCCCCTGCTCGCCCCTTTATGGAACCTCCGGGCTTGGCTTAACGCCACCTTGCTCAAGGGCAGGGAGGTGTTTTGGCAGCTGCTACGATTCCCACGCGACGCTGAAGGCCACCTGGAACTCTAACGTCCCACCTCTGCTTGATTTGGAACTCACACCACTCTTGACTCTTCAGATCTTAATCTGCCCATGGTCAGAAGCAAAGCAAAGCAAATTTATTTATATAGCGCATTTCCTACACACAGTAACTCAGTGTGCTTTACGTGATTAAAAGCATGTAAAAACAAAGAACGAAACAGCGTATAAACATTTAAAACAAAGAGAAAAAAAACAAAATAAAAGTACAATTAAAACAGGGTACAGTGCGAGAAATATCATTTAAAAGTGGAAATACTCTAAAAAGCATGAGAAAAAAGAGTTTTTAACATGGACTTAAAAACATTCACACTTGGGGCTGATGTCACTTCTTTTGGCAACTTATTCCATTTGTGTGCAGCATAATAGCTAAATGCTGCTTCACCATGTTTGCTTTGGATTCTGTGCTCCACTATTTGACCCGAGTCTGGGTTTATATTCCATGAGCTTTTCTTTCATGTATTCAGGACTTAAAACGTTTCGTGATTTATAGACTAGTAGCAGAACTTTAAAATCTATTCTAAAGCTGACTGGTAGTCAGTGTAAAGACTTTAGAATTGGAGTAATATGCTCTGACCTCTTTGTTCTGGTCAGAACCCGAGCTGCAGCATTCTGAATGAGCTACAGCTGTTTAAAATGTCAACAGTTGCATCGTCCTCTTTTTAGGTCTCAAAGTAAATTAAAAACTTCAATAACTAATACTAATAAGCATAATATGAATTAACATGTGCTCAATACTAATAAGCATAATAAAATGAACATGTGCTCCTCTGGGATAAAAATGTAACACACACACACTTGAATGGCACTCTTAAATATGAGTCACATCATTCTCCTGCGGGGAATGTGCAAATATCGGACACTCTTTTGACTCGGCAACATTTATTTTACTTTCAGAAAGAAAAAAACCTTTAGTATTGTTCAAAAGCTGCAGCTTTTTCTTATTTAAGGTAGCTGATAGCAAAGTAAAGGAATACAGGCGATCAAAACACCTGCTACGCTCTCACACAGACACAAACACACACACACACACTGACAGACATTGATGCCAGACGTACCTGCTTACTGAAGATGTCTGAAGACGTGTCCTCCTCTTCTGCCTTCTTGTCACAGTGAGACAGCATTGTCAAACAGAACTTCCTTTTTTATACATCAATTCGTATAGATTGCTGCATGCTCACTGTCACTTGTTTGCAAAACAACATAAATGTACGCAGCCTCTCACAAAACATCTGTCACTTGACACTGTCAACAAAGGTGTTAATACACAGGTGCCAAACTCAAATCCAGCCCACCAAATTATTTTATGTGGCCACCGAAAGCAAACAATATATGTTAACATCCATGATTCTTGCTAAAATCGGCATCAAAATTCCAAATAGTCATACGTAATGAATAACAACAGTGAGATATTGCAAGCATTCTCTTTTGTTACCAAACCCCTTGAACAATAGTTGAACTATTATCCTTGACTTCTGATTTCAAAATGAGTCAACCATCAATGTGTTGTTTATGGTAATAATATGATGAGGTGCTTAAACATTTCTAAGGTTTCACAGTCATAACATAATGCTTAAGATCATCAAACACATGTAACCCAAGTAAACATAAAATACTGTTTTTATATTGTGATGTTATTTATTAACTTATTTAATGCCAGCCATTATGGATTAAGGAAAAATCTATTCAAAGCTACTGTGTGAAAATGACCAATAACAGTGATTAGCCTCTTTTTTTATTTTTTATTTTTTTTTACACTTGAGGTTGTTACACAACAGTTAGGAATGTAAAAATTGTGAAAAACATGTTCGTCGAAGTTTATGACGGAGTTTTAAAAACAATGTTTTAGCGTTCTATTATTCAGTGTTCACCTTCTCTTTACACTTGTATGACAGTTGAAATGTGACTTAAAACGTTGACTGCAGTTATAAAAATGGGCTACTATACTCATGTAAATAAAGTATTCATATGATCAGTATACTTATATAATAACATGCTGCAATATGCAACAAAACATCAGTACTGTATGCTGCAATGAGAGCAAGACTTGACAGTTGACTGATTAATGACTTTTCAGGGTGTGGCAGCATGAACAAGTCCTCCCAGGAAACCACATTGTTTCCTGCCAATTGCTTTGGCAGTGATATGCCCTTAAAGCTATTCTATGTAACACAATAAAAGCGTAAAATATTTTTGGGGGGTGAAGGTAGTAGAGGTTGAAAGTGGGAAATTTGGTTAGGGGTCTCGGAGATTTCCCCAGTCCTTTGTTAGGATCAGGCCCCGCCTTCGTTGCACGCCTATTGGCTTTCATCGTCCCCGCAGTTTGTATGCCTCGTTTCGATTGGCTTGACGGAACATCTGTCAGGCGTCAGCACCGCTTGGGACATGTGAAAGCGAACGGGACTCGAAAAAAAGTGAAAGACGTGTTAAGTTATCGAGAGAAAATAAATGTAATTTAAAAATAAAACAACAGCGATGCCACCCAGTAATGAAACCTATGCCAACCAAGTGACAATATGTTGTTCAATCAAATGCTTATTAATTTAGTATGTCATATAACATTTAAAAACAACAAAAAACCGACAGAATCACACGTCGTAAACGTATCTGAAGTCATCTTATTTTGTAAGTCAACACCGGAAGTGTTGACTTAAGCAGCGATAACTCGATGCTCTTGCGCAGCCGGCTGGCTGGCTTCCAGAACCGAAAGTGGCGTCAAAACCGGCCAGTTTATCGTCTTCGGCCCGTCTCATCGCGTCTCCCTTGCGGGTAACTTGTGACAGCTTTCCCGGCGGCGTCCACTGGGTTCGGTTCGTGTGTTTTCGGAGCCGAGAGAAGCAAACATGGAGATCGAGAAGGAAGTGAAGAAGGTTAGTCAACGCCCTACTAAGGTGCGCGAGGAGTACACAGTGCAGGTGGTCGCCACTCAACAAAACCCCCCAAAACTAGTTCAAACTTGCACCTTTTACAAACTGTCGCTTTAGTCACTCTGTCATTCATCATATCGTTAATTTATGACACCATTCATGCTTTCAGGCCCATTCGGTTTGCAGTTGTCTTAAACTCGCGGCCCGGGGGACAATTGAGGTGCGCGAGACGATATTTTGCGGCCCCCTACTTGACATCGACGTTTTGTGTTGGTGCACCCCATGTTTTTTTTTTTTTTTGAATGGGCCCTTTTATGTTTTTTAAAAATCTCTTTTTAAGCTACCACAGCTCATGCTCATGACAGCTTTATGTGGTGTTTGTCAAGTTAGCCAAAGTGAATTAGCAACGTTAGTCACTCAACTACTCCCAGTTATGTCTTTCTCAAAACCTGCCATGAAGAGAAAGGCTGGTGACAAGCACAGGAAAATTCGGACACAGTATGTGTCCAATTTGTGGCCTTTAATGTGAGCATCAAGGTGTGCGTTGTGGCATCGACGACTGTGGCTCTCCTTGCCCACAGTACCTTATTTGCTATATATTTTTCTTCACTCGAGCGTCAGCATATCTGAAGTTTGCTCTTACCTCAAAGTATGGCTCACAATATAACAGAAAAACACATCAATATCGCATTTTGACTTACAAGTGCCACACTTATGAGTCTTTCGAGTTACGAGGCATTGGTCGGTCAGTTTTATATTTTTTTGTCGTAAGTCAAATTTTTAGTTACACGCAAACTTGAATGAAGTGAAAAAGATGGAGCAATTAATGCGCTCGTATATGTGCATGGAGAGCCAAAGTCACAGATGAACCGTTTATTGAACGGGACAAGCAGTCGAACACATATACATAATGAGAACACTTGCAAGGAGCTGCTGTTGGCCACAGCTCATGCCCAGACCCTCACACACAGACTAATTAGCCAACCAAACTCCAACTCCTGATGCTGGTCGTTAGGCCACACCCCTTAAAGGCACAAATCATACACACGAATACTACAGTGGTACAGTAATCACACTTTATACAAACAATTTATTTCTTTACATTCTCTTTTATTATATTTTGTTTATACTCTACTGTGCGATTTTTTTAAAAGACGTAACCAAAAAAAATTTTGGTCTTTTTTTGGAAAGCTGGAACGGATTAATGGCATTTCAATTTGTTTCAATGGGGAAAATTGATTTGATATGTAACAAGTCACAAGCGTCATCACAGAACTGTATTTGTTCTTTGCAAAAAAAAAAAAACAAGATTTAGAGATGCGTGCTTTTCACTACACACTGACAACTTTTAGTTTTTTTAAGGGGGGGGTTGGTTTTTATGTGTGTTAGGAGTCAGACCCATTTGGGTAGCGTCTTTGTTAGCGTGTTCACAGACGCATAAAGTGATGTTTTGTTGAGCTGCCGGATGACCCAGACAGGCTTCCTAAGGCGTCTAATTTTAATCCCCGGCAGAGATAAACACTCTAAAATGCTGAATGCTCATCGCCACAGCTGTCTTCACTCTTCTTTGTGTCATGAAGCAGATGTTTCGTGGAAACATCTGCACCCACAAGGAAGGAAGTCACACTCGCAAACGTCTCGACATGGTCTGACACGTGAAATTGCCGATGTTCTTCAGAGATGTGCCTAATCTTTTAGTGGAAGCTTCAAAATCCCAAAGGAAAGGATGGAAATAGAACCTTTAGTAACTATACAGAGGATGTTTTAAGTCACTTTAAAATTAACAGTCATACAAGTGTAAACTAAACACTGGTAATAGATGGAAAAACTAACCATAGGAAAAAATTTAAATATAAAAATTCTGTACTCGACTATATAATAGAAATGTGTTTAATTAATAATTTTTATATATTTTTTGCATTCTATAAAATGGTTTCAATTATTCATTTTTTCCATTTTCTTTAGATGTTGAATACATGTTTTTTATTTTTCTACTTTAAAAATGGGTTTTATCATTTTTATTGTATTTCTTTCTTGTTCAAAATGGCTTGAATCATGTTTACTTTTTATTTTGTCACATTTTAAAAATTGGTTGAATTAATCGTTTTTTGTTCTTCCCAAAATGTTAAAGTGGTTTAATAAGGGTCTTTTAATATATTTTTAATTTTTTTTAAATGGGTTAAAGTAGTCCTTTTTATTTTCCCACATTTAATAAAAGGTGCTTAAACTGTGGCTACACAAGGAGTTTACCACCACCAGGGTGTGAATGAGGAGTGAATGAATAATGCATGAAATTGTAAAGTGTCTTTTGAGTGCCTAGAAAAGTGCTATATAAGTGTAATACATTATTATCGCGGGCATGCTGGAGCCTATCCCAGCTATCATCGGGCAGGAGGCGGGGTACACCCTGAACTGGTTGCCAGTCAATCGCAGGGCACATACAAACAAACAACCATTCGCACTCACATTCACACCTACGGGCAATTTAGAGTTGTCAATTAACCTGCATGTTTTTGGGATGTGGGAGGAAACCGGAGTGCCCAGAGAAAACCCACACAGGCACGGGGAGAACATGCAAACTCCACACAGGCGGGGCCGGGGCTTGAACCCCGCACCTCAGAACTGTGAGGCAGACGCTCTAACCAGTCGGTCACCGTGCCGCCTAATACATTATTATTATTTATTTATTTTATCTGTAATATTTTTTTAAATGGGTTACATTAAACTTTTCTATTTTCATTTTTCACATTTTAAAAAATGGCTTGAATAAATCATTTTTTAAATTGATTCTTTTTAAAAAAAGATAACTGTAGTCGAAATACCACAACACGTAACACTCCAGGGAAGATGCATTTTTGGGTTTGTAGGCACAGCTTCATGGCTAACTTCACAATGTAGTAGTAGAAATGGGCTAAGCTATTATTACTGAGCGACTCGGACTTGCGCCGAACAGCCGCCGATGCCGCCCGGTGCTTATAGACTGTAGTGTGGGAGGGCTGACTCACAGCAGAAAGTATCCGCCCCAGCCCGCATGGGTTATCGGGCTATTTTTTGTCCCGCCCAAAAAATCTGGACAACTAAAATGTTGAAAAATGTTGTTTTGTTTGGACAGCTATTCCTTGGACAAATGTGAGTGTTAGAAAAAGATGAAGTGACACACATGAGTCAGCTTGCTTGAGGAACCACGCTGAGTCACCAAGTGACTTGGTGACCATATATGTTCACGAAAGGATGCAGCATTGGATTGTGAACCTCATGAAATGTCCTCTCAATGTTGTTTGTGTTTCAGATGACGCTAGGACACGAGTTTGGTGCGGGCGCTGCCTGCCTCAAGTGTAAAGACAAGTGCGAAGGTTTCGAGCTTCATTTCTGGAGGTGAGACCTCCACCTAGGCTCAACTTGTCTTGGTTATCATCAGTTATCGTCCTACTTTCTGCCTTCACTTTAATTGTGGACACAGTAGATATTTCCATGGACTCCTTTGTGACTCAGTCATTGAACAGAAATCCCTGATTGTGCACCATTAATCCACTCTCTATGTACCAGAAATTGCTTGTATAGTTTTGCATAACCGTGCTAACTAACTTACAAACCCTAACTTACCACTAAACCTAACCCTTACTGAAAAAACCTTAATCCTAGTCATTACCCTAACCCATAAACTTATACAGTATTTTTTAAACTCACTCACTCGCTCACTCACTCGCTCACTCACTCACTCACTCACTCACTCACTCACTCACTCACTCTTACCCTTTCTCTTACCTTAATGGACTAACCCTTTAACTAACTAACTGACTGACTGACTGACTAATGTATTACATTTTAGCGTTTGTCTTTCCTAATTGTAACAACTTATACCACATATAAAGAAATAGTAGCTGATTAAAACAATATAATGTAATGTTTTGTATATGGAACGACAGTCTGTTCAATTCCTCATTTGACACCTTTGGGGGGGAAAAAAAAAAAAAAGATTGGCCACCCATGCCCCTAACTCTTAACTACTAACTAACCCTTACCTTTAGCCTACTCCTAGTCTAACTCGCCAACAACTCACAAACTAACTGCAAGAACATATAAACACACAATAAGAGAATAAAACAGAGGGGGAAACAAAAAACAAGATATGATGTAAAATGTGAAGCTGGATTTTGTTGCCGAGCGCCTCGTTCTCGTTGAGGAACAGTCTCCAGCAGTGAACTTCATTAACAAGAGACAAGACTGCGTCGTTGAACACAGCACACGAACTCGCACAATGACTCATTAGTGGATTCTGGCAAATTCCCAGCGTGTGAGCTCTGACTCGGAACAGCGGCTTGGGAGAAAAGTGTGGACTGGAGACTTAATTAGCAACACTTGACCGATGTCACAACACAAAGGCTCTCCATTCCGCTCTCAAACGTGTCAGCAATCTTATGTTGGCTAAATTGCACAGTAAATGCTTTCAAACACTTTTACACAAGGGCTTTCTTCAACTGTAATTATTAACATATGTTCTCACGTGCGTATTATAGCAGTCATAAACAATTGTGTTCATAATCGCTGACGTTGTCAAAACGCTCGACTGGTCGGTGCATGAAAATTCAGCCATTTGGATGTGTTTGATTAACACATTCATGAATTGTTGGTCCATTGTTGTCTGTTGCAGAAAAATCTGTCGTAACTGCAAGTGTGGCTTGGCGGAACACAATGTGCAGATGAACTCGGAGGAGAACAAAAAGGTCAGGAGCTCCGAAAGTGTCCCCTTCTACTTTAAACACATTATTATCATTTTTTAAAGTATATTTATTTACATTTTTGGGGGGTTTAATTATTTTTAGTTAACTTTAACGCCGTTTCACTATTGTTTCCTTTTTTTCATATTCACACGTGTTTAGTCACTTTTATTTTCCCATATTTTAAAAGAATGTTTACTGAATTATTTAAATTTGTTCAATGCTATGAATCTATCTTTTTTTTCATTTTTCACATTTCTATGGGTTCAGCAAAGTGTAACTTTAAGTAACTCCATTTCACTTTCATTTTTATTTATTTGTATCACGTTTGAATAAAGGGGCGTTTAATTATTATTATTTAAAGATTTTTACCATTGTGGGTGAACACCTGTAAAGCGTTTAGGGCACCGTGATGGTGTAGTTAGTGCTATATAAGTGCACTCCAGTTACCATTTTACTTAATCATTTTTAATGGGTTCAACTGGTCAATTAAAATGTTCCCCATTTAAAAACTTATTTAATGAATCCATGTTTGTATTTTTTTAAAGCGTCTGTTTTTTTCCAGACATTTTAAAATGGGTACAAGTATTTTCTTGCATTTTCATATTTTTTTCCAGATGTTTCAAAGTGGGTTTAATTAGACGTTTTTATGTTTTAATGTTATTGTTGATTGAATTAGTTCATTTTTTCACATTTTTAAAACAATTTGTATTTGCTACTTTTTTTTTTTTTTTTAAATGGATGTAAATCTTTTTTTTTTCCAATGGCGTTTATGGCTTTGGGAAACTTTGAGTAAATACATTTGAGTATTTCTTTTCTTTATCTTTCTCACCGCACATTTCTTAATGAATTTAAAGAAGTTTTTTGTTCTTGCGCCTTTTCCCCAAATACTTTTCTATTGCTTTTCTGATTGGTCTTAATGTCCTTACAGGTAGGGAAACTCTTTGAGGACACCAAGTACACTGGCCTCATCGCCAAGCTGAAGACGGATGGCGTCTCCATGTATCGCGGCAACGCCGTCACCATCACGCTGGGCGGCCCCGCCACCGCCCACACCGTGTTACCTGCCACTGCCGCCGCAGCAGTACCTCACACCACCATCACCGCCGCGGGTTCCGTCCCGCCAGCGGCAGCCTTAGGAGGTATGGCGTCTGGCGGCGTCCAGGCATCCTCAGTAGGTGCGCCGCCCGGCGGCGTCCAGGCCCGGCCGGCACCTCCTGGGGTCGCCCCCGTCAAGGGGAACACGGCGAGTGTTTCCATCAATTCCACCACGGCCAACGTAGTACCAGTCACCAAAGATGAGCCCCTCAAGTCCGTCACGTACGATTGGGCGCCCCCTGTGGCTAACAAATATGTGGTAAGTTATCTTATGGATACGCTTGAGTGATGGGCATAATAATGCGTTAATTGATTGTTAAGAAATGGATTGATAATGTCTTGAAGAAATTGGAGTGCACTTTCAACTATTTTGCTCGCTAAAGAACAACAGCTATAGGTATAAGTTGAGCTTTAACCACTCAGACCTCTGACAGCATTATTCTGATGTACTGTATACAGGAGGCATATAATGTAAAACTGTATATACAATATATATAAAATAATAATTCCAAAGAGTAAAATATTAATTGGTAAATTATCCAAATTAAATAAAGATTCTGTTTAATGCCCACCCTTTTATATACTTTTGATTTCCAAAAATAATTTAAAGTATTTAATTTTATTTGTAATTGTATTTTAAATATCATGTTTTTTAAATTTAAAATATTGTTTCTTTTTATGTTTATTTGAGTATATAGGTATATTAAATATTAACTATTGTATTTTATTTTGAATATATTTTTCTACTTTTTAAAATTTGTTTTGTTACTTAAATTATATTTGAATTAATATTTAAATAGTTAACTACAACGTTTTTGTATTTAAGCTGCATTTTTACATTTTCTTACATAACCTACGGATACATATCTTTTACCAAACCAGTAATTGTGGTTTGGTACCACAATTACCACCACCACTCAACAACTTATTACAACGCTAAGACATGTAATTGTTTACGACTCAGGGGTGTCAAACTCATTTTCATTGGGGCCGACATCGTAGTTATGGTTTTCCTCAGAGGGCTGTTATGACTGCAAGAATTATAGAAAAGTATGATCACCTCATCACTCGTTTTTATGTATACGCCATTGCCCCTTTATTTCATTATGTATATTCAAAGGGGATCGATATATAAAATTTCAATTTACATACTGATTTTCTCAAATCCATTTAGCAAGAAACATCAGGTAGATACCTGTACGTTTGGTTGAAGATGTGGCCTGCTTAGTAAGATTTGCAAGCAGAATTGACATTTTTAGAAGCATTTGTCATCTTTTTCCTGTTTTAAAATTTTTTTTTTTGCTGTAAGTGTTCATATCATAAGTGAAAATGTTGTCACTTCATTTACAGTGCATCACAACACTTGCCTTTCTTTTAAAAAAAATTGTTATTATTTTTTAAATACAAATGGTTGACTGTGCTGGATGTTTGGTCTCTGGTCATATCTTGCACCCAAAATATTTACCTCTTTCTCTTCCATGATTGGTCTGTTTTTTGCTTTCCTTCTTCGCAGGCTGTTCGCTACATTGAGCTGCTCCCACCCGAGAAGCGCCCTGTGACTGGCACGGAAGGCGCCGCCTACCGCCGGCAGCAGATGGCCCGCCAGTTGCCCGAACACGACCAGGACCCCGCCAAGTGCCACGAGCTGAGCCCTGCCGAAGTCAAGCAGATGCAGCAGTTTGTGCGCAAGTACAAGGACGAGGCGCTGGGTGTCGGTGATGTGAGGCTGCCCGAGGAGATTGCTCTGGTGCAGGCGGCGGCCGCGGGTCAGGGTGGACCAGGTGGGGCCAAAGCAGCAGGGCTAGGAACTGTGGGTCTCAAGGGGCCAGCTGGAGCTGGAGGGGCAGGGCCCACATCGGCTGGAGGCGCCGTGGGTACCGCGGCCACCGCTGGAGCCATGACTGCCTCGGGACCCCCGCAGCAAAGCTTCGTAAGGACTTTTACTTTGACGTTCTTATATATTTCTCTTTTTCTCGTACACAACATTGTGGAGCGACCACCTACTTCACCTTGTGTTTACGAAAAGGCTTAAAACCAATTCAATATTATGTAGGTCAACATGTGCTAAGCAGTTAAACATATTTAAAGAACAAAAAAACAGAAATCTGTTTGGTGCTACCGGAGTCGAAGCAAAAAAATATTAGTGTATATCTGTGTGTCTGTATAGTACATTTAAATGTATTTACAGTTTTACAAAAAGCAACATTTTCATTTTTTACAAAATTGACAAAAAAAATACAATAAAATGTGGGATAGCTTGTAACATTCAATTTTTGCTACAATTTCCAATGGAAATAAACTAAAAAAATTATGCCCAAAGTTTTTTTTACATTTGAAAAATGTAATTTAAAATAAAAAGTGTGATATCTTGTAACATTAAAGTTTATTTATAATTTTGAAACTTCAAAAAATTCATTATATTGTTTCCTTTTTAAAAAGAAATACAATAGTATGATATCTTGCAACGTTCAACTTTTGTTCTAATTTTCAAGAGAAAAAATGTGACAAATTTTCATTTAACTTTTTTTTCATTTAAAAAATAATTTTAAATAAAATCTTGTTACAGTCAACATTTATTACCAGGTAAAAAAAACATTTCATCAAACATTTTTTCATTAAAAGCAAAACATAAAAAAACATTTACATTAAAATAAAAAATAAAAAATCATACTTTGTAATACTCAAATGTATTTATCATTTTAATTAGGTCAAATTTTCATTTAACTTTTTTTTTTCTCCTGTTAGAGAAGGTTATGGCTGAGAAAGTGAAGCTCCTCCCCTTACTTAGTTCCTTGGCCCCAAGATGGCACCAAAGCAATATTTTTATATTACACATGGCTTTTCGCCTGAGCACAACAATAGCAAATAGGTGAATTTTTCTGCAAATGACAGAGGCTAGGTTTGGAGGGGGGGGTGGGGCAAACTTGTGAATGCCGAAACGCATGACTGAGACCTGAATCGGGAAAATGCACGAAATGCGGGAGCTCACTCTAGCTTGTCAACTTCTGTTACACTTTTAATCTAAAGAAAATAGTATGCTGGTTCGCAACATTTTCAGTTTTGCGGCAGACCAATAAAAAAATGTGCAAAGGTCACATCAAACCATTCCGGTGGGACACCGGATGTTTGGCTGTTCTGCGTGTGCGGCGCATTGTGTGCATTGGCACCAAACAGGCATTGTGTTATCAGCGCAACAATGAACGCAACATGCTGGAGTAATTCATCTTTCAGTGACAATTAGCCGACATTTCCTGGCATTTAACACACTGACGTGAGGACTTACTTTTATTTGCATTCTGGACTCTCGTCCACATGCTAACTGTGTCATAGGTCACCAAAAGTAGACGTAACTCTATATGAAAGAAAAAATGTTTGATTGTTGCATCATCTATTTTTTGATAAATTTAGTATAGCCCTCGGAACCTCCTTGCTTGGGAAAACAAGACACTTAACTCCTCTACTTTAACCAGTTTATTTTAAAAAAGGAATAGTTTTTATGGGTTCTTTAATGTCTCTTAACTTCATGCAAGTTAGTTTTGTTTTTCATTTCATTTTTTTAACGAGTTTAGTTAACTCGGAGTAACTAGTAATCTAGTAACTCAATCTCAACTCATTTGATTGCTAATTTTCACATTTGTGGCTTTAATTATTTGTAATCTTTTTTTGATGGATTTAGTTAACTAATATTTCAATTTAATTGTTCGACATTTTTTTCCCACATTTATTATGGGTGTAGTTAACATTAGTTAACTTGGAGTAATGCCATTTTACTATTACATTTTTATTTATTCACTTTTTTTTTTCATTTGATTTGTTTTCATATTTTTAATGGGTTTCATAATTTTTTTCTTTTTTTTTGTGGGTGAGTTAATGTCGGTTAACTTGGAGCGACTTGTTTATTTATTTATTTTGTTGATTTCATGACTTTATTATTGTTTGTGTTCACATTCTGCATTGGCTTAATTCATCCATCCCTTTTCCTTACCGCTTATCCTCACTAGCCTATCCCAGCTATCTTCGGGCGGGAGGTGGGGTACACCCTGAACTGGTCGCCAGCCAATCGCAGGGCACACAGACACAAACAACCATTCGCACACACAATTCACACTTATGGGCAATTTAGTCCCGAAGAAAACCCACCCAGGCACAGGGAGAACATGCAAACTCCACACAGGCGGGGCCGGGATTTGAACCCCGGTCCCCGGAACTTTGAGACAGATGTGCTAACCAGTCGAGCACCGTGCCGGTGGCTTAATTCATTGTCAATGTATTTGTATTTATAGTTTGTCAATATTTTAAGTGATTAATATTCCACATTTTTTATGGGTTTAGTCAATTATTATAATTTTATGGATGTTATGGATGTAAATGTTTTTATTTTTTTTAAATTCTGGTTTACTTAACAGTGGTTACCTTGAATAACCCTTTTTTGTTGTTATTTCGCCATTTCTCGAAATTACTTTCTCCAGGTTTCCTTACAGTTAGGGGTTTTAGTGCCACCTGTTGCTTGTACATAAAAATGTAAAAAAAAAAAAACCAAGTCATCATATCTACCTCCCCGCAGTCGTGCCGCCGCTGTGCTCAGCCGATGCGCATGGGCGACCCAGCCGTGTATGCCGAGCGGGCAGGCTATGACAAGCTGTGGCATCCGGCCTGCTTCGTGTGCTGCACCTGTGAAGAGATGCTGGTGGACATGATCTACTTCTGGAAGCGCGGCAAGCTCTACTGCGGACGCCACTACGGCGACAGTGAAAAGCCACGCTGCGCCGGCTGCGATGAGGTATGGCCAGTAGATAGATTCGGTTAGACAAATTCGGAAGACATTTTTAAAATCACTGTAACTTGCGGTTGAAATCACAATACGTTACAGTGATTTTGACCTCACATTTTCCTTGTTATCAAGAACAGTTTGCATGATGTCAGAGGCTTTAGAGTTAGAGGTGGACAGAAGTTAGACAGAGGTCCAAATTTTCTATGCAGGAAAACCCCTGGTGATGAGTAATGGCTCATTTGGGGGGTTTTGTGCTTTCGTAGTTGATCTTCTGTAACGAGTACACGCAGGCCGAGGGCCAAAATTGGCACCTGAAGCACTTCTGCTGCTTCGATTGCGACCTGGTCCTGGCCGGAGAGACATACGTGATGGAGCAGGACAAGCCTGTTTGCACGCCGTGCTACATGAACAACTACGCTGTGGTAAGACAGATTGCACCTGCTCAACATGAAAGACATATATACCTAAACGACACATTTTCCTGTCGCCTCTCAACTAGCCAAACATTGTCTTTAATCTTAAACCAACTATTGCTTGCTACATCCTACGTGAACAAATGCACTGTGGTTTGAAACGCTGCAAAGCCAGTTATTGCTTTCTGTGTGAACAACTACAGTGCGGCGAGACATACTATGGACAGGCTATGGTACAAAGTTTGTACTTCAATGAACCTACTCATTTGCCAACTCACTCACATGCTTGCTTCAAGCTGTTCATTTTTCACTCCCAGTTAAGATTTCCAAAATCCCCGTTATAGTATGCGTAATTCTCAATATATGCTATGCGGGTTCCCTCTAATGGTATGCGAAGAATCACTGAATTAAATGTTCAAAATGTACATAATATTACAGTTGCTTAAACTTAATCCAGTGTCATTACATTTTTACATATTTTTAATACATTTTAATTAAAACATTTAAGTACAGTGGAACCTCGATAGAACACAGTAATAAGGGCGGGGTCTTCCGATATAACTTATTCTCAGTTACATCGAAGCACTTATGCACCCATATTACTGTACGGTACAAAATCTTTTGCCCAGTACAGTACAAAGTTATTGTAAATAAATATAAAAAAAGATGGAAAATGTTTGAAAGTTTCAGATTTTATCCAAACTTACCACACCGGTGTGCTTGGTCATGGTGACATTGAGGAATTAGTGTGCTTCCTAGTTCAAAATCTGTTGCCAAAGGTGAACGGCTTGACAAAAAAAAACAAAAAAAACCTGATACTGGACCAAAAATAGCATGTTGCAGACTCCAAAGACTTGTGTTTTGCACTCCTCAGCATTAACGCCGCAGCCATGCTGCTCTCTCTCTGCTCTATGTACAATAGACAGTAGATATAACCATCGTCGCATGGTTGCCACGTCAATGCCGCACATTCAACATGGCCGGCACGGGAGACACGTCTTTTGGAATTGGATCTTGTAATATTGTACTGTATATCCGTGACCCGGAAACACGTCGGTCCCATTCTCTGCCCGCATTGCACTACAGCGCCAGTAAACCACAGTGGCCAATTCTGGAACTAACAGACTTTGTCAATGGCATTTTAAGTGACAAATGGACTATTTTTGGACACATTGTTCAGTCCCGATGGTCTATTTTATCCAATATCCGTTATATCGGGGTCCGTTTTATCGAGGTTCCACTGTACAGTCTCTTAATTTCCTGTATTCAATCTGTGCATAATGCTGCAGTGGCCTAATGCAACAGCTGCCTTTTTTTATTTATTTGATTTGCTATGCGAACTGTTAGACTTTTACGTCTTTTACGTCCACAGAAATGCGCGGGGTGCGCTGAAGCGGTGGAGCCCGAGGCTCAGCGCGTGTCGTACGGTGCGTACCACTGGCACGCGGCGCCGCAGTGCTTCAAGTGCTCGGGCTGTGCCAAGGTTCTGATGGGCCAGCGCTTCATGGCGGTGCAGGGAAAACTATTCTGCTCTGTTGAGTGCAAGAAGAACACACCCGCCTAGAAGCGTAATTCAAGATGGCAGGCGTGAATTCAAGATGGTAGCGTGGTGTTGAGGTGAATCCATTGTATGAGTGCCTTAAAATTTGCACTTTTTCGATTCAGGTCTCAGTCATGCAACGACTGATTTTCAGAACAACTCCATTAGCTTGTGTCATTAAAATATGAATAAATGACTGAATAGGTTGCATCTCCAGGGAACTCTTCTGTAATGTAAACTGTTAAGAAATGTAATTTTCAACATTAAATGGCCTTTGAATGTGTCATGTATGTATGGCGTGATGGAAAAAAATTGCCGTGAGGCTTTTGTGTTTTTCCTCTCCTGGTTGGAAACCGTTGACAATTCCAGGAAGCGTCATCTCCCGAGGAACAACATGCGCAGTCTCCAATGGCCGCAAGCCTCCTTCCCCTTCAATCGGGCCTGATGTGACCACCTTGTCAACCACCTCCATGACTCTGCAAATGCTCCCTTGGCCTGCAGGGGACGCCAGTGTACGCAAGAAGTGTGAGCTCCAAGCAAGTGAAAGCTTCGGGGGCGTGGTCATATTGAGATGGGCAGGTAGCCACGTAGCAGCTTCCCGCTCACTTTATTTGCACGCTCACTGGCCACTTCGTTAGGTACACAATCTCGTGAAGTCCAACACAAAATCAGTCACTTTTTCAAGAATCCACATGGTGCTTTCCCCATTCTAAATCAATCGGACGGGGTTACAGACTGTGCAGGTGATCGTTGTCCTGTTTTAAGTTTCGCATGGCGCTGTGCTTGGATGTGAAAGTTTGCGTCATGTGACGAGAATATGAATGATTCAATTCACTGAGCATTTACCTTTATAAAATAAAAAAATAAATAAAAAAAAGTCCAACCTTCATTTGTTCTTTGTCCAAACTTTGAACTCGTAAATAACCTTCTGAAGGTTTTATCATGTTCAGACTGATGCGAGCACACCTGCTGAACAAATGTGAACTGAATGCCTTCTTATCAAAACAGTCTTTGCTGGCTAAAATATTTCCATGAAGAAACTGAAGTTGTGAACTGAAGTGGGAATAAGACCGTCTGACCGTCTCTGTGGCGCAATCGGTTAGCGCGTTCGGCTGTTAACCGAAAGGTTGGTGGTTCGAGCCCACCCAGGGACGCTTTTGGGACTTAACTGAATTTCAATTTTACTTTAAAGAATGTATACGGTATGTCTTTTAAAATTGTATTTTCTATTTGAAAATAAAATTATACTTTATTTTATTTTTATTTATCTTTTGACTTAAAATACATTTTGACAGGAAGAGAAATAAGTGAAACCTAAAAGGTTGTGGCCACATTTATTATTAATCATCAAAATTCCTTAGAAGAAGTCAGGCATCTAATTTATTTATATTTTGATTATTATTATTATGATTATTATTTTACTATTTTTTCTAATTTTCCTGTCTGTAAAAAAAAACAATCAAAGACAAAAGAAGGCAAATGAAAATTAATTATATCGAATAAATAATGCCTCATAATTTTATCTGTATGTCAAAAAAATTTTATGAAAAAGAAAAAATGAACTGCCCACTAAATCAACAAGCTGTGCCAAAAAACATATTGTTTTTATATAAAAATAGAATAAAATAAATAAATGTATAAAAAATGCCATAATGTAACTTCTTCCTATGTATGTCAAAATTATTTTAAAATACAAATACGAAAAAAATTAATGTAAACATAAACTATCAAAATTATTGTAAATTAAAAATGCCAAAAAATATATGTTTAGATTTTCTGCCAGTAAACAAATTGTTGATATAAGAATTAAAGTGAAAAATAAATAGAAAAAATAAAATCTTCCACCAAGTTTCACATAATTCTCCACCTGTCAATTTTTTTTAAAATAAAAAGAAATACAAAGTAAAAAAAAAATTCAGAATACCTTTACATCAATAGTGCCACAAAATAAAATGTATTTCTCCGCCTTTCAACAATATACATTTTTAAACTAAAAAAAGACAAATTAAATCAATTAAGTAAAATAAAATTAAGAAAATCACAAAAAAACAGGCCACAAAAATAGATATTTCTCTGACTGTAAAAAATACCTTCATGTATTTTATATTCAAAATTAAAGGTAGAACTGAATACCAAAAATTAATCATGCCACCAAATTTTACATAGATCTCTGCCTGTCAGAAATATTTGATGTAAAAATAAATATCCAAAATAAATAATACCACCAAGTGTCACTTATTTGTCTGCCTGTCCATATAATATTATTGAAAAAATAATAAAGTGAAATTGAAATATACAACTTCCTTTAAATAAATAATTCCACAAATGTACTTTATTTCGCTGTGTTTAAAAAAATAAAAATTAAAAATTAAGTAAAATAAACAAAATTCTAAAAAATCACAAAAAGTAGGCCACCAAAGTAGATATATATATATCTGTCTTTCTGTCAAAAATTTATATTTATATTAAAATTTAAAGTAAAACATGAAAAATGCCACAAAGTTTCTGTCAAATGTCTGTTAAAAATATTTTAAAATAAAAGTGAAAAACCAGAATTGTGAGGTTAGCATATCAGCCTCACAGTTCTGAGGTCGTGAGTTCAAGTCCGGGCTCCGGCCTTCCTGTGCGGAGTTTGGATGTTCTTGTAAGTTTTGTGCCTGCATGGGTTTTGTCCCGGTAGCCTACTCCGGTTTCCTCCCGCATTCCAAAAACATTCATGGTAGGTTCACTGAAGTCTCAAAATAGTCTGTAGGTGTGTATGTGAGTGTGAATGGTTGTTTGTCTACAGCATATGTGCCCTGCGATTAGCTGGCGACCAGTCCAGGGTGTACCCCGCCTCTTGCTTTAAGTCAGCTGGGATAGGCTCAAGCACACACGCGATCCTAGTGAGGATACGCCGTGCAGAGAGTGGATGGATGGCTGGAATCAGAATTCCTAGAAATACTAATTTACATATTTCTCTGTTTGTGTTTAGATAATATTTTCCCCAAATTAAAAAATACATTAGAATGTAGAAAAAAAAAAGGTCATAAATAATCTTCAAAATAAATTAGGCCACAACATTTAATCAAAATCTGGTTTTATATTTGTTATCTAAAAGCTGATACTTTGCTTACGTACATGCAAAAATATGAATGATGTTTTAAGGCCGGGTTGTGGCGCAGCTTGTTTGTACTGTTACACACACACACGCACGCACGCGCACACACGCACGCACGCTTCCCATGACAAGTTTCCCCTTCCTGCCATTGTCTGCTGCGCTGGCAAACATGGAAAGATGGAAAAAGGGTGCAGCAGAATTCCAAAAAGCTCCATGCGCTCAACAATCGATGCGTTCGAGGACCTTTGCCGACGCGTGTAAAAATGTGAGCGCACGGTTCTCCCTCACGACGACAGCAGTGAGCAGCTGGACTGTGATGAATGCTTCCGTTGTTTTGCGAAAACACAATGTAGCTGTTTGCGTGAGTCATTACCTCCGCCAAGCATGAAAGGCCTGCGGCATTAGCCCCTTTCTTACCTATGGCAATTTTTTATGCAAAAACACACCACAATGAGAATACATGAATATAGCTTGTGTGTGTGTGGGTGCGTCACCTACATGTGAAGGGTGGCCCGTGGAAGTGTGGATTTTGGCACTGGCGTCCCCTCCGAGGTCAAAGGTGCTGAGGTGAGCAGCAGGTCACGAGGTGTTGCCGTTGACCCCTGGAATGTGTAAGCAAGTGTAGATGGGAAACGTTTGTAAGAAGATTTTAGAACGGTTCCTGACGGAGGATAGAACCTCAATACTCTGAACATCTTTGGGTTTTTACACCACGATGGGACAAATTTAACCCGTGTCGTCACTCAGTCGCTTTCTTTACATCTTTTCATGACCTGCATACAACAACTGTTAGTCAACTAGTGAGTAAGTTACTGGTTAGTGGTTAATCAGTCAGTTGGTCGGTTGGTTAGTAAGTTAGTTATCAAGGCAGTTCATTGAATTAGTTGGTTGCTTCGTAAATTAGTTGGTGAGTCACTAAGTCAGTTACTGCTGTCCTTTAATTTGTGAGTCGGTCTGGTTGTTAGTTAATCAGTCAGTTCAAATGTTAGTTAGTCAGTCAGTTATTTAAGTATTCAATCACTCAGGTGGTTGATTGGTGGGTTGGTTAGCTAGTTAATTGTTGTTGACTGTTATTCAGTCCAGTTGTTAATTGATTAGTCAGTCAGTAACTCACTCAGTCAGTTACTGTAGTTAGTTACTTATTAAGTCACTCAGGTAATTAGTTAGTAGGTGGTCAGTTAGTTTATTAATTAGTCAGACAGTCTCTAACCAGTTGGTTGTTAGTTTATCTAGTTCGTAAGTCTGCTAGTCAATAAGTTGTTTGTTTGTTAGTGAGTTGGTAAGTCAGTTACTTTAGTCAGTTGTTTAATTTGACACTATTTGACACATATTTTTGATAGTTTGGTAGTGTAGTTAGTTACAGGGTCAGTTGTTGGGTGTGCTTAACCTCCATCTTTGTGAGAACAATTTTACACAGCAGCTCAGAGAGGCCAAGGCAGCGCTCCATGTTTATGACCATACAAGGTCTCGACACATTCCTCACTCCCCCATGGACACGCTACTACAGGAGGAGGAGGAGGAGGAGGAGGAACTTATCTCGTGTGCACTCATTAGTTTGTAACAAGGGATGAGCCGGGGTCAAAGGTAAACCGGAGCAGGTCAAAAAGACGCTTCTGGAATGACAATTCTCCTTCTGGAAGCTTCCTCCCACAAACACTTGAGGCGGATCGAGTGCTTCTCGTGGTGTTTTGCATCAGCAAATCCTGCAGAGGGCGCCAGTAGTAGTGAGTCGACTGGGAAATGATGAATTCAACCAAAATTGGTGCATCAGGGCCCTTACAAATGATTCAACATTTAGCCGTCTTTGTCTTTTTACACAGACCCCAGTGAACCAAAGCGCTGAAAAGAATTGGGCGGGAAAAGTGAGTTTCGGGTATTAAAATGGAACGGCACTATGACCAGACCTTTCCTTTTACACTGGCATTGTCCTACCTGTGTTACTGTTGCGATCCTATCTTCAAAAGTGAAAAATGGTTTACATGGAACAGCAAACCGGGAAGAAGGCAGAAAAATGACGGCTGTGTGAAAGCCTGTTTCACACAGAGATCCTGCTAAATTGCTGTAAAAAGAACTGCAACAAAATGCAGACTTTGCGAAAGCCTCTATAACAAAGAGATGGCACAACATTTCTGGAGAACATCTTGCATTTATCTGCTTTTACCTTTTACACAGGCACCCGCTGTCTCTGCGATTGTGGAACAGTGACAACTGATTTCGAAAGTGTATGAATGAATAGCTTTCTTCACAGTCTCAATCAGGATCTTGTATGGAGCGTGTATATTTTGTTTACCTCATTCCCAGCATGCCTTTTAGGTTTACGTCTCGTGAGTTTTGGCCAAACCGGCTCTTCCTTCGCCTCCTCCTCCTACTCCTCCTCGCAGCATCGCTATCATACCTGCAAGCAGACGGGATGGTGCCGCCTAGTTTTTGTAACGTTTAGGGGCACGGCCGCAAAATCAACACTCGCTAAGCTTGTATGTTTTAGTTTTAGTGACAAGTGGGAGAACAAACGTGGGAAATCCAGGCGTTAATCTTAAAATGTTACCTTAACCTGAGAGTTCAGTTTAGGGTTAGGACGGGGTTTTGGGTTCGGGGTTAGGCCAAGGTTCGCATTTCGGTTACGAGTTAGCTTTAGAGTAAGGGATTAAGTTAGGGGTTACGGGTAAGTAAGCGACGGATAGGATGTACTGTAGGTCTACAAACAGACATAAATTCATCCAGTGAGGTCGGTGGGTCATGATTCTTATTTGAGAACCAGACCGAAAATTGTTATATGCACCCCTGTTAATTGCAATAAGTCTGCATAGATTCTCAGTCATCCAGCTCATCCAAATATGAAATATTGCGTGCCAACTTGGTCATATGATTCCTGACCAGCCGTTCCAGGCAGCCAACTCCCAAATTAATTGGAGAAAAAAAATCTCATCTCGGAAAACAAGACTTTCATTGACACTTTCCACAATGTGACCAGCACAAATGTACAAAGTGAATGCCCACACTTGAGATTTGTTGACGTGTAAAGGCTGTGCCTCAGGAAAACAACCTTACCAATGAAGTCATCCTATTTTTTTTCCACTCACTGGTGAGAGGGGAGGGAATTGTTTGGAAAATGGGCTACTTAGTCACTCCCGCTAATCCGGAGATGTCACGGCGTAACCAGTTCAACATTGGAAAATTCCTCCACTGAAGACATTCCTAAGCCCACCAGGAAACCCCTCCCACCACACCCCCTCGCGTTTTTTTTACCTTCCCGTCTCCAGGTGGTACCGTGGCAGGCGGATGTTGCGTTGAAACAAAAGTAGCGATGACCTGAAGCAGATGCATGTCTGCTGTTTGCTTCGCGGCTCATGTCATGTTGGAGATCTGACTATTTCCAGGGAGACGCACCTGAGCCAACTCCTTGGATTATTAGAAAGTAAAAGATGTACTTAAATAACCATATAATTCAAATGTATTGCACCTACAGTAAGTTAAATAAAAGTCGTACCTAATAAATGTTGGAAAACAGTTCTAAAAGATGAAATACAACTCTGTTGTACTTAACAGTTAAACACAACTGAACTGTACTAACAAATGTACAATACCGGATTGGGGAAAAAAGGTTAAGACCCTGTAATATTGTGCACAGTTTGAATATTTAATTCAGTGATTCTTTTTGTTCCCACGAGAGGGAACCCACATACTGCTAAACATTTTGAGAATCACTACACGAGACAAATGGGCATCGATAAATAGCCCAGCTTGAGAGTTTTCGTCATCGGACGTGGACGGAACTTGGCATGAAATACGCTACAGCCGTCATCCAACTCTACCGCCAAGCTCCATCCACACCCTATGATAAGAACTCACAAGATTTAGCCTCGTGCACGTCTGTCCAGGTTGCAACCCTAGAAATGGCCAAAAATGCTAATACACCAGTAACTTGACTCACGAGTTTCTCGAGTCACTCTGTGTTGTGCGCGAAAATTTGAGATAAGTGCAAGCTCCAGATACGCCTGTGCTGTCTCTCAGACAGCCTGAATGTTGTTCACGCCGTGCATGATATATTTCACACACAGAGGTGTATCTTTTTTTTTTTTTTTTTGCTGTAAATTAGCACTCAGTATGGCTCTTAAGAAAGTGAAAAATAGCCCTGGAATGTGTTGCGGTTACGTTGGCGTCCAGTGAGCTTGAGAAGGCAACTTAGTTTTGGGGGTGGAACAGATTAATTCTATTTCCATTCATTTTAATTGTGTACATTGCATTGGTTTGTGGAAATTTCCTATTGTGAAAGAATTCAGTTCTACTATACAGTCATTTTTAAGATACATAGTTTTTTTAAGCAATCACTTTTAATGGGGTTTTACGGTACACTTACTAGAACGTGTCCCCCCTGATAAATGGGGCTTCACTGTTTTTCGAATAGAAGGCAACATGGTGGCGTATTCATTCCTATGTCATTCAGAATGAGAGTAGTAAGTCTTTAGGGCATGAAGGGGAGGCTCAGTGCTTCTGTCAGTATCCACTTTGGCCTCTCGAATGGCTCCAATAAATACCACCAACTTCCAAAGAGCAGCTCCACGGAGCTTCACAAGGAATGTGTATGTGTGTATGTGTGTGTTTGCGTGTACTGTGCGGCCATTGTGTGAGTGTGCGAGCCCCGCCCAGTCTCTCATCTCCACACATTGTTTCAGCTATTTTCCTTGGGGCCTGTCAGAACATTCCAGTGCTCAGGTGCTCGCTGATTATTTTCCCCTTGAAGACAGAGGCCGTAGCTTGATGTACAGCGTCGTTTTATGAGACGATGTGTAGCTACACAAGTGGAAAATGTTGATATGAACTTTTCTGTAAAAAGAGTTTCGATCTTTCTTTACAGAAATACTCTATTGTGATGTATTGCGGAATCACTGTATCGTGATACTGATATTATCTGTATTGTGTACAATATCAATATTTTTTTGTAACAAATAAATCTGATGTATCGGCAAGAGCACAATCGCTTTTCTTATCTGCGGTTACAAACATGCAAATACATATATCGATTATCACCGTGTCATGAAAATGGTTTCAACGTCAAAATGTTGTCACATCGTATCTTTTGCTATCTGTTCGTTGTGTTGTTTTATCAATGATATCATGACCAAGTGACAAAATATCAATATCTTGATATGATACATAAGCATCGAATATCGATACAACGGTTATTTTATTTATTATTATTATTTTTTTGTGTGTGTAAAAATTTATCGATCTGTGGTTACATACTGTAGATGTTACGATATATCGGTTATCACACAATGGCTGTATTATGATATCGTGAGACTTTCGGTATCCTTGTCTAAATAACCTGATATTTGAAAACTTTACAAAGTAATGATATTTTACTCATACAGCCATTCCCTTGTAAAAAACGTTTTCTGATCTCTGGTTTTATATCGTGGTATTGTGATTTTATTGGTATCGTTGGCAAAATATCCTGATATCGTTGTACAGTACGTCAAATATCAATCAGACCATTGTTGTTGAAACTTTTCTGATCTCTGGTCACGTAGATGTTAGGATGCATCAGTTATCGCACAATGGCTGTTTCATGATATTCTGTATTGTTGGCAAACAAACTGTTAGCTGAATACTGAATACACTTGGGTAACCCTGCGGCCGTTTCTTTGCAAGAAATATTCCGATCTCTTTTTTTTTATCGTGATGTTGTGTTTCTATCATTGGAAAATATCAAATATGAGCATAGTTTACCAATGATACCTTCTTGTTTATCGATACACAAGCATCAAATATAAATATGAGCGTTTTTGGGTCAAGTAGATATGGGGCAGTGGTGTTTATGATGACCTGCAATACAGCGGGATAACATTGTATACCAATTATCGCACGACTGCTGTATTGTGATAGCATTCGTGTTAACCTTCCCGTGTATTGTTCCTGAAGTTTTGGCATTTTCTTCTTGTAGGTGTCCCACTACTTTTGTCCCTCAGGGGGGGTCTTTGGGATGTTCTTGTGATTCTTTTTTTTTTTTTTTTTTCCCCAAGCATCACAACATTCCAGCCTTTTGCTCTCGGCAGTTGGGATGTTTGTCGGGATATTATTTTCCTTGCTCCAACAATAGACGGAAGCGGCCAGCTGATTCCCGCGTCTTTAAACGGGACCAGGAGGACCCTCTCTGGGGTGTCGTTTTGGCAGATGGAGGCTCCGGAACGCACAATAGTCAGGACACGGCGGAGACGAGGGCGTGTGAGGAAATCCCTGAATTTGGCGTTCCAAGTGGCCTCTCCCAGGGTTTTCCCTCTTAATGGACCAGATGTGAGATTGTGTCAGCCAGTGTGTGTGTCAATGCACGTCTTTATGTGTATATGTGTGTGGTGAGTGGCTTTGGAAGGAATTCCTTGGGATGAGAGGGTTTCCCTGTCGGCCCTTTTGACAAACTCTGCCTCGTTTCCAAGGCGGACGGAATTCCCGCACGCATGTGGCGAACGACATCATTTTTCATTTCACTCCCAGTGCTTCACGTTAAAAGATTTTTACTGAAGAGTTTCGAAAAGGGTTTCGCAGGATGATTCGGAAATGTTTTGGGCTTTTCTCCTGAAAAATGAGAAACATCATTGCACAATTGCTTTACCGTGAACCCCCATTCATCGTAAGGTTTCAGAACCACCCCATAGGAGAAAATCCGCAATATGGAGACCATATAAAGAAACTTATTTAAGATGAGTTTTACCACACTCACACACTTTCAACACATGGTAACTTATTAAAACACACTTGTCAAAACGCACTTTTTCAAACAGTTTTTAAAGTTCACAGTCTCTCACTCACAGAGTTCTTTAAATAAGTTTATAACTTTTTATTTGTTGCTGGTTTACTGTAAAACTGACAAATAAAAGAAAATATAATTAAACAGTGGATATTTAAACACCAACATTTTCAATCAAACCATAGAATTTTGCTTAGCAAAAGTTCGCTAACTTAATGCTAACATATGATGCAAAAATCAGAGCAAAAATTAGCATAGATGTTACAAACAACTGCTACTTTAACACACACAGAGAAGCAACACAAACAAACAGAGCATACAACAAACGTGAATAAAACATTCAGATCAGATTATTGTCTCTCAGTTTTCTGACCTCAGGTTATAAAGATCATCGATTTATATCACAATCACTGAATCGTGTTGTACGGTATCGTTGCCACTCATACACAATACTTTGTTGATACACAAGCATTGATACGCAAGCGTCAAATATTGATATGACCGCCTTTGTAAAACAACATAAAACAACAAGTCAACATAAAAGGTTTTCAATATGAAAACACACCTAGTTCTACTATATAGCACAGCCACAGAACTACCTTACAAGAGTCATGTAGCTTAATGCTAACACATAAGCACATAAGCACCATAGACGGGCTAACGGAACTAGTATTGATATTGCGCTTGTTATGAAACTTTAAGCAATGGGTATTTGAACACAAACGGTAGCAACTCTTGCAGGCAGATAATATAAAAATACTCACAGGCATATATTCTTTATCTTCTTCAAAAAAAATGACTAATATTAATTCAGCTGGCGGCACGGTGGCCGACTGGTTAGAGCGTCAGCCTCACAGTTCTGAGGACCCGGGTTCAATCCCCGGCCCCGCCTGTGTGGAGTTTGCATGTTCTCCCTGTGCCTGCGTGGGTTTTCTCCGGGTACTCCGGTTTCCTCCCACATCCCCAAAAAAAACATGCATGAATTGGAGACTCTAAATTGCCCGTAGGCAATTTGAGTGGGAATGGTTGTTTGTTCCTATGTGCCCTGCGATTGGCTGGCAACCAGTTCAGGGTGTACCCCGCCTCCTGCCCGATGACAGCTGGGATAGGCTCCAGCACGCCCGCGACCCTAGTGAGGAGAAGCGGCTCAGAAAATGGATGGATGGATTAATTCAGCTTGGGACAGTCTTCTGTGTTTATTCATCAATTCTACGTGTAGTATTTATGTATTATTCTGCCTCCTGGTGGCCAAGCCAGATGCACAATACCAATTGTTGGTGTATGCAATCATGATGCTCAATATTTATTCTTTACATTCTTTTTAATTATGTCATTGCTGTATGTTTTCAGAAAGAACAGTACTTATTAAAAACATGTTACAACATTTTATATTGTTGTATTAGAGGGGCCTGGAACAGATTAATGGGATTTCCATTCATTTCAATGGGGAAAGATGATTTGAGTTATCTTGAGTTACGAGTGTGGTCACAGAATGAATTAAACTCATAAGTTAAGGCACCACTGTGTTAGAAAACCCCTTTTTATGGATGTCTCAAACAAATAGTGCTTAATGTAACTAAATTAACTAAGTAATTATCTAGATAGATAGATAGATAGATAGATAGATAGATAGATAGATAGATAGATAGATAGATAGATAGATAGATAGATAGATAGATAGATAGATAGATAGATAGATAGATGGATATTAATCTACAGCAGGCATAAAAAAAAAACACTCTTATGTAATCTCTGATTGGTTCCCATTATCATGGCAACCGCATCACAACAATCTCCCAGTCAGCAGGATGGAAGAAAAAAAGTGGGCAGCAGAGGCATGAGCCTGGCGCGTTCGCACTGACATCAGCTGAAGGGAATGCGTGTTTATGTAAGTGTGCGTGTGTGACTTACATCACTTTGGTGTTGCTGTTCAAGTTTGGGAGACTAAATAAATAGTAGGTTAATATATGTAATGTACAGGTGTGTGTGGGACATACACACAAGGCAAGCGTGAGTCACTGAGTGGAAAGTCGCATGATGACTAGTTTTAGTTTTTTTTTCAAAACTGTGGTTTAAATATAAAATATTAAGTGTTTGGGCCCCTTTCCAAAACTGGAGAGCTATGTTCAGTTTTTGAACACAAACGGAGTGTCCGTCTGAGGTTAAACAGGAAATAGTGAGAGTTGACGCTGTCATGCAAGAGAGATGCTTTGTCCAAATACGGGAAGAGGTGAAGCGTAAAGAAGGCTTTTACTTTGTTGTAGAGAGTGGACATGTTCATACTTTTATTTTGTTGAATTACTCACTGCCAACACGGTAGACAACTGGTTAGCACAGCGGCCTCACAGTTCTCGGGACCGGGGTTCAAATCCCGGCACTGCCTGTGTGGGGTTTGCATGTTCTCCCCGTACCTGCGTGGGTTTTCTCCAGGTAGGCCAGTTTCCTCCCACATCCCAAAAACATGCGTGGTAGGTTGATTGAAGACTCTAAATTGCCCGTAGGTGTGAATATGAGTGTGAATGGTTGTTTGTTTCTCTGTGCCCTGCGATTGGCTGGCGACCAGCTCAGGGTGTACCCCGCCGCTCGCCCGAAGATAGCTGGGATACACTCCAGCACGCCCGTGACCCGAGTGAGGATAAGCGGTACGGAAAATGGATGGATGGACGGTTAGGTGCTGCTCAGTATTTGGCTAGCGTTCCAGCAGATGTTTTGAGGACACACCCAGCAGGTCTCCCACGTAGAGTTAAGAACAACAAGGGAGAGGTCATCTCCTCTTTTCCTCGGAATGTTGCTCACAAGCATGCGGAGGAGGAGGAGGAGGAGGATGACCTCTGAACCTGCACTTGACTCTGCTCCACCAATGAGCTCCTGAAAACATCAGCACGAGGCCTACAAAATAGAAGCATAAACACCATGACGACCAACAAGACCATGAAATAAGTCTATCATGTGAAATTCGTGTTGGAACGCTATTGTATTCAATTAACGCAATGACTGATTCAGCAAAATAAAAGCACAGACACCTCAGCTTTATGATGTCCGATTCAACATAATAAAAGCTGAAGAATCAACATGATTATTTACCAATTTCTACTTCATGAAAGTCTGAACATTCCCACTTTATTGTGTCTAATCCGACAAAATAAAAGCATGAACATTCATGCATTATGATGCCCAATTCAAATAAATAAAAGCATGATCATTATTTTACCAATTTCTACAAAATAAAAGGTTGACCATTCACACTTTATGGTGACCAGTTCAACCAAATAAGACTATGAGTAATGAGTAATGACTAATTCAACAAAATAAAAGCATGGACATTCCAACTTTTCAGAAATTATTCAACAAAATAAAATCAGAAACATTGGCACTTTGCAAAGAGTAATTCAATAAAATCAAAGCCTGAACATTCACACTATATCGTGACTCACACTGCAGGAATTCACACGCACACACAGACACACACACACACACACACACACACGCAGCTTTCAGGAAGTGTGCAATAACTCCGATAACGAGAGTGTACGTTTGTTTTTGTGTGCTAATGGCCCGGCTAATTGATGCTAGCAAACAGGAAGTGCGCGCTTTGTTGTCATTGTTGCAAGTGGAGGCTTTATCGCGGACTCTCGGGTCCCCCCGGCCCCTACCTCTGATACTACCTCACCGACTTGAACGCTAACACCTGTCGACAGCTAATCCGCTAGCAGCATGACATGACATTTCCTAGGAGGAAAATTTAACCATTAACATGAGTTAAATTGCTTTTATACTGTTAAAAATGTGACTTAAAACGTTGCCTGTACACTTCATTAAGCTTCTATGACAGCCCCAATTTGATTTCCATTATCGCCTATGGGAAACCCTCTAATAGTTATCTTCTTCTTACACCTGCAACGCTACAACGTTCCAGCGCATTGTGGTCTCGCTCGCCTTCTTCCCAGCATCCCGGTCGAGTCGGCGAACGCACACTTTCCTGGCGCGCGTTCAGGAAGCGCTCGCTCCAAATAAGGCGGAGGAGCAGCGAGCAGGCAGGATGGAAACCTTGGAGACGCTTCCTTGGAGACCGGACCACCATAATAAAACACTCCCTCCGTGACTCCCGGCCCGACCGAGGAATTAGCGCGAAGACACAAGTGTGGGAATACTGTCGTCTCAGAAATGGAGCAAGTATGGACCAAAGTATTGGGACACACATGTTGTTGGAATTCTGACACAGAAATGCAGCAAATGATGACAAAAGACATATACAAAAGTATTGGGACACCCCACAGAAAGTGGCTAAAAGGTCTATTGTTTCCTACTTTTGGAAAAACTTCAAGCTAAGCTCCATGGAGGATCTCGAATTATCCTGGAATTCCCTCACTCAGCACTAACAGGGAATTGCCCCCCCTCCAAATTTAACCGGATGGGACACCAGTACGGTGTATTTTAAGAGGACAGTCCATGGTACCTGTGTGCGTGTTTGCGTGAGTGTGTGAGTGACTGCGTGAGACAGAAAGAGTAGGTGCATGTGTGTGTTGTGCAAGTGTGTGTGAGTGAGGGTGTGTGAGAGTTTGCGAGATGAGCGTGAGAGAGTGAGTGTGTGAGCAAATGTGTGTGTTTATGCATGTAAATGTGTGTGCGTGTGTGAGAGTGAATGAGTGCGTGTAAGTTTGTGTGAAAGTGTGGGTGTGAGTCAGTTCGTGTAAATGTATATGTGTGTGTGTGCGTGTGTGTGTGTGTGTGAGTGTGCGAGTAAGTGTGTGTGAATAAGCAAGTTTGGGTGAGCGTTCAAGTGTGTGTGCGAGTGTGTGTTTCTGAGCGAGTCTCTGTGTATGTGTGCGCCTGTGTCAGAGAGTGTGTGCGAGTGTGTGAGCATGCAAGGGAGTGTGTGTGTTTGTGTGTGTGTGTATATGTGTGTGTGAGTGGTTGTGTGTTTGTGTGAGCGTGCGAGTAAGTAAGTGTGTGTAAAAATAATAATAAATAAGTACGCGAGTGGGTGGCACATCTGCCTCACAGTTCTGAGGAACCGGGTTCAAATCCGGCCTCGCCTGTGTGGAGTTTGCATGTTCCCCCCGTGCCTGCGTGGGTTTTCTCCGGGTACTCGGGTTTCCTCCCACATCCCCCAAAACTCTAAACTACCCGTAGGCGTGAACGTAAGTGCGAATGGTTGTTTGTTCCTATGTGCCCTGCGATTGGCTACCGACCAGTTCAGGGTGTACCCCGCGTACCAGCACGCCCGCGACCCTAGTGAGGAGAAGCGGTACGGAAAATGGATGGAAGCATGTGAGTGCGCGTGTGTGAGCAAGCGAGTGTGTGTGATTGCGGAATGATGACTCATCATCATAATTACAGAGCAAGTCGGGACATTTTCATTCCGAAGACCCCGTGGCCTGCCGGGAGGAGGAGGAGAAGATGGCCGCCACACCCTCTGCTCCTCCTCACCAGGGGATTCCTTCGCCCGACGGGGATGGCATTCCTGTCACAGCGTTGCCATGGCTACCAACCAGGAAAGTCCAAAACACAAAGAATATCCCAGTCAAAATCAAATTTGATGGGAAAATCAAAGTCATTAGTGTAGTTTTGCCAAATTTGTGCATGCTTCTTCTTCTTCTTCTTCTCTTTCCTCCTCTTCTTCTTCCTCCTCTTCTTCTTCTTGACACTCGAGGCTTCTACGGCGCACGTTCACATTTTCTGCAGTGCCTTCAAAGAAGCTTTGTGCTCCTTGGAGACTCTTCCAGACGGACAAGTGAAAGCAGCATTCACCCGCCTGGATGGTAGTCCTGCATGTGGAAAACTACTCTGCGTATGTGTGCGTGTTTGTTATATATGTGTGTGTGTGTGTGTGTGAGAGGCTATGTGTGTGGAGGGGGGGGGGGGGGGGGTTGTTAGTTGTGTGTGTGTTTGTGTGTATTTATATATTTATAAGTGTGTTTTTGTGTGTGTGTTACTATGTTGTATTTAACTATTAACAGTGGTTGACAATATCTCCACTTGTGTTACCGTTAATCGTGTTCGAATGTGACTTGTGCACACTTAATGAGTTTATGATGGCCAAAGTTTGACCCTGGGAGTGATTATTTTTATTTTTATTATTTCCCATGGGGAAAATGTAGCCGTTAACTGTGGTTCACTTCTTTTTACACTTGTAAGACAGTTTGAAAAAAAAACAGTTAGCGTCTTACTGCACGGCCTTTGTGCTCCAATCACAATAAAACATGCTAGTCCATTTCATCCTCGACCATTGATTTTCTTTTCTCGTCACTTAACGTTATTATTTTGTGCAAAGCGGAACATTCCAGTGATAGGCTCGTGCCGCACGCGCGCGCACAGACACACACATACACACAGTCGCTGTTTTTGCCAAAAGAGAGCCAGCCCGGCCCTACATGCATTCCTGTGCCTGCCCCAGGCTGACTGAAGCAGGAACAAGAACATCTTTAAACAGTCTTCTGCAACAACTCTGTGTGTGTGTGTATGTGTGTGTGTGTCAGGATTAAGAAGAATTGAGTAAAGTGTAAAGATCCTGAAGGACGCAATGAAGTTTCTTATGGAAAATATGTTTGAGTGACAGACGATAATGACGCAGCGTACGCATGTTGTAGCTTAGTGCTACATTGTCCAAATATTTCTTAAATTATTATCCATTCACTGGTGTGTTTTACCTCACTGGATTATCCATGTAATAATTTATTTTATTACTTAAATCATTACATTAAATTGTCATAATTTAAATAAATATTTGATGTTTTGTAGCCTGCAGATAAATTGTTTTGTTATTTTTCCTGCAGGAGTGATACAGTCAGATTGTCCATACAGATATGGATTTTTTTTAAATTATTTATTTGATGGTGTGTTGTACCTTGCTAGATTGTACATAAAATTATTAAATTGTTACTTTAAAAATATAATTTATCCACTGGTGTATTTCAGCTGGCTCGATTGTTCATATAAATATTATTCAAATATTAATCAAATGATGCATTTGCTCCTACATTGTCAAAATAATAACAACAATAATAATAATAACTGATATTATTATTAGTTAATAGTATTATTATATCAAAATAATAATATTACTAATAATAATTATTATTACTATTGTTATTATTATTACATCAAAATAAAAATAATAATAATTATTATTATTATTTTACATTCCTTGATCCTCCATATAATGTACATAATTAAATTATTATATTAATTTATATTATAAATAATATAATTAATATTTTAATTATCATATTAATTTATATTCTAAATTATAATAATGCTATTATTATTATTTCAAAAATGTACATATGTTATTTTGGCAGTAGTAATACAGTCTGATAGATTATCCATACAGTTTTTAAGTTATTACTTTAAAATTTATTTATTGGTGTATTTTAGCTTGCTAGATTTATTACACAAATATTATAAAATTATTATTATTTCAATGATGTATTTACTTGTATGTTGTAACCTGTTATACGTTGTCCATAAAATTTGTAAATTACTATTTTTTAAATTATCATTTACTTTTGGGTGAGTTGCAGCTTGCTAGGGAGTGTCCAGATAATTATTATTTATTATTATTAAAGTGGCAGCACTTTGGACAACTGGTTAGAGCATCTGCCTCACAGTTCTGAGGTTCGGGGTTCAATCCCCGGCCCCGCCTGTGTGGAGTTTGCATGTTCTCCCCGTGCCTGCGTGGGTTTTCTCCGGGCACTCCGGTTTCCTCCCACATCCCAAAAACATGCAGGTTAATTGACGTCCCAAAAACATGCGTGGTAGGTTAATTGACAACTCTAAATTGCCCGTAGGTGTGAATGTGAGTGTGAATGGTTGTTTGTTTGTATGTGCCCTGTGATTGGCTGGCAACTGGTTCAGGGTGTACCCCGCCTCCTGCCCGATGATAGCTGGGATAGGCTCCAGCACGCCCGCGACCCGAGTGAGGAGAAACGGCTCAGAAAATGGATGGGTGGATATTATTAAAGTGTGACTCATTCCTTGGTGTACATATGTCCGGATGACTATGAAATCCATATTAATTGACATGCTTATTTACTCACTGGTGTTTTACATGCACGCTAGATCACAGTGTAAATGCCTTCAAAATGGTGCAAAAAATACTGGATTGTATGTCCCGACAGTGTGACACAATCAAATCATTGAACTTTTGCAAGAATTCTGGCCACGGGATTTGGTTTCATAATCGTGTTGCTGCAACATGAAAAGCCTCCGAAAGGTCAGAAAGAAACAATAACAGCAGAGCGAGCACATCCACAAACGAATAAAAAGTCATATTTGCTCTTATTGACAAACATTTATGAGCTTGGCCCATCAGAGACGCTTAAAAGGTGATGATGAAGATGAAGGCATGTGTCCCGAGGCCATGGAAATCCAGCGCAAGAACTGACTGACTGACAAGACGCGTTGCGGCACGCCGGCTCAAGAACGTCTTTGGTGGGGAAACAAGCCTCCGCAGCTCTCAAACATCTGATTTGGACTTTTTTTTTTTTTTGCATGTGAAATATGAAGCAGCATCACCATAGAAAGTCACACAAGCAAAACTAATCACGATGCTAAGCTAACGTGGCTATCAGATCACAGAGGAAAAGTTCAATAGATGACAATATGAAGGAGTAACACTTTTAGCTGTCAAATTACTATTACCTAGCACCAACCTTGCCTTGTTAGCTTATCTTCGTCAGTTAGCATAATCACCGCGTCAGTAGAATTTTGTTAGAATTTTGGCTAACAAGCGATACAAAAATGCTTGGTGAAATTCTCACTAAGGAATTGTGAAAATTCAAGTCATGGGACCTTGCTGAAGTGTACACAGAGTTGACTGGCTGGACATTAAGTGTGGCAAAAGTTATTGGGGAACCAAGTGGACCCAGTAAGCAATTGTCCCTGACAAACAACTAGTTTCTACTTATGTGAAAGAAGCTTTTACACTGACGGCATTCTTCCAACTTCACTGGGTTCTGTATGAAAGGCAACGGTAGATAAGTCTTGCATCTTCTGTTATGGCTCTGATGCGGCAATTTTACAGGAGGTCTGTGTGGAAGGTACTTCTATATGGCAAGTTTGTGGGATTTCTGTGGGAAAGAGGCTCTGATAAGGCAATTTGCTGAATCTTTCTGTGAAATAGGCTGTGGTGTGGCCATTTTACATGAGCTCTGTGTAAAATAGGCTCTCACAGGGCTATTTGCGGGATCTCGGTTTGAAAGAGACTCTTATGTGGCCATGTTTGGGGTTCTCTATGTGAAAGAAATGTGGCTGTTTTTCACGATCTCTGTGTGAAACAGACTCTGAAATGTCATTTTTGTTTGTTTGTTTTTTGTGTGAAACATGCTCTGATAGGGCAATTTTGTGGGATCCATGCGCGAAAGAGTATCTTATGTGGCCATTTTGTGGGATCTCTGTGTAAAAGAAGCTCTAATGAGGCACATTTGTTAGATCTTTGTGTGAAAAAGGTTACGGTGTGGCCATTGTATTTTATCTCTGTGTGGAACAGGGTCTGCTAGGGCCATTTTGCAGGCTCTCTGTGTAAAACTAACTCTGATTTGGCTTGTTTGGAGGAATCTCTATGTGAAAGAGTCTCTGGCATGAACAACCCCCCGTTGGCCCACAACCCTGTGACCTACAAGAATAGATCCACCCCTGCCTTGAGCAAATCTCCCTATTCTGAATCAGAACAAAAGCAAACTGTTATAAGATGACATCGTTAAAGCAGTATTCACTTGAGGATCATAATTAATCAATAATGTGATATGTACACAAATGGGGCCTTGAAACAAAGCATAAAGTAGATGAAACATTTTTTGATTCTGAAGCTTATTTTTATCCATGAGGCATTATGAATATAAACCGTTACTCTTTTAGTTTTTATGCATATGTAAAAACTGTATATAAAACCAGTTTATTAGTAGTTCTAAATGAGTTTTTAAGGTGATTTTTGAACAGATGGAAGGAGCAACGGGCCACGCCGCACACTCCCCTCACACACTCGTGTCACAAAGTGCATTTTGCGCATTAATCTAGCAGGATTTTGTTCTTCTATTGTTCCCGTTGGCCGGGTTGAACCTGATGAATGTTTGTCTGATGTATTTCTGCTTAGCTGACTCACACTGATGGCCCACTTTTGTGACTAGCCTGCCCCAAAACACCACACACACACACACACACACACACACACAGCTTGTTCCAGATTGTGGCGTCTACGCAAAAGCATGTCGCGTAAACAAATGTTCTGATTCTATTAAATGTTAGGACTATTGTCATGAGATTACAACTTTTTTCTTTTACTATTAAAAAGTGACACACTTTACTGGGGTGTACATGGTCAGTGATAGCAATTGAGATGTCGCCATGACAACACTCCTTGTTTTAGTCTATTTTAGTGTGTGAATGTTGTCTGTTTTAACAGTTGAAACTTTGTGTTTTAAGTTGCTGTCTTGGCCACTCTTCCCTTGGAAAAGAGATCCTTGCGCCTCAACTGGGCTGACCTGATTAAGTAAAGGCACAATAAAAATGTAAAAATCAGAACGTGCTGGAAAAAATACTAATATATTTATATTTACATAAATCAATTAATTAATAAAGTCCGTATTTGTATTCCAGTTTTTGTTATTTTTTGTTTGTTTTTTTGTACATGGAGATGAATTCCAAAGTGAAAAGGATATAACGCGTGTTTTCTGAAGCAAGAATAAAGTTGGAAAATTATCAGGAAAAAATAAGAATAAAGTAGTAACTTTCTGATAATATAGTGGTAATATGCAAAAAGTTGGAATTTTACAAGGATAAAGTAATCATATTCTCATATATATTGTCGTGATATGGTATTACGAGAATAGCATTGCAATTTTAAGATTTGCTTTAATGAAAATATGAGAATAAAGTCATATTTTTCTAAAAAGATGTAATATACCAAGAATCGGCTCGTGGCTATTATGTTGAGGAAAACGTCATCTTATCGGTTGCTGCTGTCCTCAAGATCCCGTCGACCCACTTGACCTTTTCCAGAAGATCATTTTAATACTATTCTACTGTCAGCCTGATGGTAGAAATGACAATGTCAGGGCATACAGAGAGTTTTAACATATGTGTGTGTGTTTTTAAAAAAACTGTAAATGTTCCCTTTAAGTGCACGAGTTGAATCAGTACTTCTCCCTCTACCAGAGTCCTTTTATAGCCAGCAGTGGTCCTTCAGTGACTGCACACGCACACGCACACGCAGAGCAGAGCAGCGTGCTGTCGCGCGGTTGACGGTCGACCCCACGCTGCTTTGCAGTGAGCGGGGCGGGGGTGGTGCCTGCTCCTGCTCCTGCTCCTGCTCCTGCTCCTGCTCCTGCTCCTGCTCCTGCTTCTGCTCGTGCCGCAGACGAGCGGAGCGGCTCGCTGACTGCGCACTCGAACCACAACTCGAAGTTCCAAGTGGGGAGCGAGCGAGCTAGCGGGCGACAATGGGTCCGGAGAAGGAGAAGTCGGACACGAGCATCATGGTGGACGAGGACGAGTTCAACAGGTCAATCGTACCCATGCTGGCCCGGAAGGAGGACCGGTTGCCGTCCGCGCAGGAAGACCGAGACCCCGACGACGTCAACGCGCACCTCAAGGTAAAACAAAAACAAACCGGAACTAACTAACCCAGCCTTCCATTGTTTTCAAGTCACCGTGACGCAGAAGTGGGGGGAGTGACGTCATTGATCACACAACCGTTGTTTTGTTAGCGCAGGTGTGCTTCTTCCATCACCGCCATCTCTCTCTCTCTCTCTCTCTCTATCAAAAAATACGACACCGCTGAAAAATTACCAATGCACATTTTTGTTTTAGTCTATAAACTAGAGACAACCTAGCCCCCAAATAGGAATATTGTCATTGACAGCCTTTATTTGCAAAAAAATGAAAATTGCTTAAAGTACCCAAAAAGATAATTTTTTTTTGTTTGTTTGCGTTGTTTTTTGGTGTCTTAATTTTTATTCTCGGAGCTGTATTTATAAAATGTTAAATATATCCAACATACAGACATATGTACAATCCTATTTATTCAATGTAGGATTGTACATGTATACCTGTTATGTTGGATATCTAAATAGAATATTTTTTAAATTAAAAAAATGCGCACCAAAAGGAAAAATAATAATGGTGTGTATAGCATTTTATCCCATATTTGAATTTTTTAGCCCCAAAGAATAAAAACAGTGTCTTTCTGGAGCCACCTTAATTTTTATTTATTTATTATTAGCCACCATCTGTCGCATTTTTATATTAAATATTACATTTTATATTTTTTCATATTTTTAAAAAATCTGAATATGGACATTAAGAAGGACAAATCATAATTCTCTATCACATGCCATCATTTATTTTAATTGTGCAAATAAAAATTGGAAGTAAAACATATTTTTTCGATAGAATTTCAATATTTTCCTTTTTTTTTTAGTTCGTATTTTTCTAAATATAAAAATAACATTGTACTTCCATAAACACGATGAGCACACTCGCGCAGGAGCTGCTGTGTTCCACAGCTCACGCCCAGCCACACACGTGCAGACGTCACGCGGCACGCCACCAGACCCCGCCTCTTAAAGGCACACGACAAGCATGTATCTAAGAGACGCCACAATACATACAGTATTTTTTCTATATTTCAGTTTAATAGATTCAAATGTGGGAGGGGTAAAACTATCTCAAAAATATATTTTTCTTCAAGTCACAATTACGCCCAAGTCAAAGTAGCGATGAGCGACTTTCTGTTTGTTTTTTGCCGTCAGGTGGGCTTCGATGATGTCATCGCCGAGCCGGCATCCGCTCGGACCTTCGACCGGGTTTGGATTTGCAGCCACGCCACTTTCGAGGTGGTCAAATTGGGCCTGTACCGGCTTCTCGGGGCGCTGTTGGCCGTGCCCCTCGCCTTCCTCCTCGGACTCGTCTTCGCCGCTCTCAGCCTCGTACACATCTGGTAAGCGACCACTGAGCGTCAAAGGGTTAACGCTGCGCTTTTTCTTTGGCTTGTGACAACGAGAATATGCACAGAAAATAAGCGAGTTCACGTTCAAAGCGGTAAGACTACTTTTTTTAATGTAAATATATACTTGTATGACAGTAACGGATGCACAAAATGAGACAATAGAGACAGGGAATAAAGTTCAAATATTACAAGAAAAACGTTTTTAAAAAGATAATGTGATTTTATGAGAATGATTTTTTATTTTAAGAGAAGATAGCTGTCATTTGAAGAGTTACATTGTACTACCGCTGGGCAAAGTTGAAATTTTATGAGATGAAATTAAGCAAAAAAAAAGTTGTCATATTATAACAATCAGGCTATAATAATATTAGGAGGAAAAAGTTGTAATTTTTCAAGAATAAAGTCGTAATATATTTTCGAGACAAAACTGGTCATTTCACAAGACTAGAATTATAACAGAAAAAGTTGTAATGTTACATGAACAAAGTTTGCCAAGAATAAAGTCGGAATATTATGCAAAAAAGTTTAAATAATAAAGGAAAAAAGTTGTAATTCTATAAGAATAAAGTCATAATTTTATGAAAAATAAAGTCTGAATATTATACAAAGATATGGTAATATTAAAAGAAAAAAAATTGTAATTTTACAAGAATAAAATTACATTTTTAGAAAAGTTGTAATATTTCGTGAATATAGTTGGAATTTTAGAAGAAAAAGTCATCATTTTACAAAAATTAAGTTGTAACTTTATACTAATTTTTTTGAATTATAAATGAAAGAAGTTGTAATCTTACAATCATAATATTCTGCAAAAAATAGAATATTGTAAGCAAAATTTTGTAATCTAATGACAATCGTCGAATTATTTTCGTAAAAAAATGTAATTTATGAGAACGAAGTTGTAATTTTTCAAGAATCAGGCTATAACATTATTCTGAGGGGAAAAAGCTGTAATTTTGTAAGAATGAAGAAGAAATATGCAAAAAGGTTAATAGTAAAAGCAAAAAGTTGTAATCTAATGACAATAGTCCTAACATTTAATAGAATCAGGCTTTAATATTATTGTGAGAAAAAAGAATTTTAGAAGAATTACGTCAGAATATTATGCAAAAGAAGTTGTAGTATTACGAGAATAATGTCAAAAAACAGTTGAGATTTTAGGAAAATAAATTGATAAATTTATGACAATAAATATGTAATACTGTATTATGCAAAATCAGTTGTCATATTACATGAAAAATTTCAATTTCATGAGTAAAACTTTTATTTCTTTGTATTTTCAGAAACATTTGATCATAATTGAACAAGAATCCGGCTGTGATATTATCGCGAAACAAAAAAGTAGTAACTTTACCGGAACAAAAGTGTAATATTACAAGATTTAAATCATAGTTTTACAAGCTAGTTGTAATATTATGCAAAGAAAAGTTGTACTATTACAAGAAGAAAAAAACCAAACAGAATATGATCCAAAAAGTGTACAAACAAGGAATTTAGGCAAATGTGCTCAATGCCGTCATTTGTTTTAAAAATAGTCGAGAGCCGACGCAGAAATGAAAGTGAGTTCGAAAGAGCCCGACAGACTATTATGGGATGTTTGCAAATGCTCCCAAGGCAAACATTGACACAAGCAATTTATACAGATGACGTCACTTTGCAAAATAGTGAGCCCTTTTCTCCCTAACTCTTATTATGATCATGCGGTGTGTTTTTTTTCTTCTATTTTTTACTGCTGACATCATCACGTGGGCCACCTGGATGCTGTTAAGCAGCAAGCTAACGAGCATATGAGCTAACAGGCAAACGGGCTAACCCAAAGAGAGCGCTCATTGATGGGAAATGCTCGTCGCCACCTGCCAAAAAGTGAGTCCGAGGAAAGTTGGTGCAAACGTGCCAAAAAAAAAAAAAAAAAAAGAAGAAGAAGTTCCACTGAGGATGGAGCGGGAGGAAAAAACAGACAAGATGCTTGACATGCTCTTCAACACCGGCGTGGTATATTCTTCAGACCCTCGGCGGCCATGATGGAGGCAGGAAGTTTCCGCGGGGAGGCGGGAAAGCGCTTTAGGCTTTAGATCGGCCATGTTCGGCCACCTCTGACACAAACAGGAAGTCCAGGTTACAATATCAACAGATTCTTGCTTTGAAAAGAAGTTTTCATCATAAAATCTCTGCTATGTAATGTTGGATGCTAGTAAAAATCAACAGATTCTTGTTTTGACCATAAATCCCTGTCAACATTTGTTAGATACTATTGAAAATCAACAGATTCCTGCATTCACAATCAGTTTTGAACACAAATCTCTGCCATATTGTGTTGGGAACCTGTTCAAAATCAACAGTTTCTTGTTTTGACAATCTGTTTTGATTGGTAACCCCGAAGCCACCATCTTGAGTTGAATAGCATTTAAAAATCAACAGATTCTGGCATTCACAATCAGTTTTTGACCATAAATCTCAGCCGACTTGCGTTGGCATTATCTTAAAAATCAAGTCTTGCTTTCACAAACAGTTTTGACCATGCAATCCCCATCAACGTGTTAGATACTATTAGAAATCAACAGATTCTTGTTTGACCATGCATAGCTGTCATCTCGTGTTAGAGAGCTTTCAAAAGCAACCAATTCTTGCTTTGAAAATGACTCGGTGTTGACTGCTTTGCCGTCTTGTTTCGAATTCTATTCCAAATCAACAGATTGTGTTCCCCATTGTAACCTTTGTCTTTTTTTTTTTTTTTTTTTTGCCCGTCCCAGGCTGGTGATGCCGGGCATCCGGAGCTTCCTGGTGGTTCTGCCGTCCCTGCAGCTGGTGTGGACGAGCCTGACGAACATGTTGGTGGCGCCGTTCTTCCGCAGCCTGGGCACGAGCTTGTCCTCTGTCCACGTCCAGCACGTGGACCAATGACGCACACGAGACGGATTCTCGGGGTCTCCGTGGAGATGTTGCCAAAAAATTGATGTTTGGACTTCTAGCGCAGTGCTTGTAAAACTGGGGCCCACCGGGGGCCTGCGACCTATAGTTTGGGGGTCAACTAAATAATTTGCAATAAATTATTGTGTGGCATCATTTAAAAAAGTGCATTCCGACACATCGTTAGCCTAATAGCGTAGTCGCCTAGGCAATTAGGCTAACTATATGGATGAGGAACTTAGCTTTGGGCCAATTAAAAGCCCTGATGCGAGTGGGACATCAACACATACATCTGAAATCCTTGCATGAACAAAGTCATCTTTTTATTTTTGGAACAAAAGCCTTTTTATTACAGGAATAAAGTCTGTTTTTGTTGAAGACAAAGGGCATATTTTCTCGAAAAATAAAGTCTCATTTTTTGAAGGACAAAAGTATTTTTTTCTGAGAAAATAGCCCCTATTTTATTTTCTTTTTTTTACAATAAAAACATCCAGAACAATACATGTAATACTATGAAAACAAGTTGTTGTTAAAATATGACTTTCTCCCCTCATTAAACTTTGACTTGAATATCATAATATTTCAACTTTATATCCGAAAAATATTTTAAAATATATTTAATAGTTTATTCTTGTAAGATTATGATATTTTTTTTATACCCGTAAAATATGTTGTAAAGATGGATTTTGTTTCTTGAAAAAATATGACTTCATTCCAAAAACATCCCAAATTTTTATCTCTTAAAAATTTGGAATTTGTTTCTGGAAATTGGCAATTTTCTTTTGCACTTTTACAAAATTTCTACGGCATTTAAGGGTACGCGTGGTAGTTGTGTTTAATTGTTTGAAATGACAAGGGTCATCATGACTTCTCAGTGGATATAAGTGGAGAGACCTTTAAAGTTTGAATATAATATCACAATATTACGACTTCATGTTCGAAAACTTCAACTTTATTCTCACAAGATAATTACTTTTACACTGACAATACTGTATCAGTCTTTGTTCTTGTTATGATGATTTTTTTTTTACCCCCTTGGAAAAAAAAATGCCTTCTTTTAACATTTCAACTTTTCCTTTTTAAAAAATAGGAATTTCTTATCATAACAATGAAATGAAAATAGGCCTTTTTTGCAATTAAAGAAATCTTATTGCATTTAGAGGTACACGTGGTAGTTATGTTTAATTGTAAAAAAAAAAAATGGTCAGTGTTACTTATCCATAGATTTAAGTGAAAAAAGCCTTTTAACTTTGACTTTAATATCATATTTTGACCTTATCTTGGAAAAAAATCTGACTTTATTCCTCGTAAGATTATGACTTTTTATTGCAATAAAATTTTGCGATTTAAGTGAAAGTCTTTTGGATGAAACATCTTTGTGACTAGACATGTCCAATTTGTGCTCAGATCAATTCTGTTTGGATACCAGATTGTTTTTGTTTGTTTGGTTTTGTTTTTAAAACTATGAACAAAAGTACGGGGATGCATATGCAGGTGTCCCAATACCTTTGTCCACATGGTGTCGTCTAACAACACAGGCTGCGGAGTGAGACATAATGCTGAGTCATGTTATGTTGGTTTTAAATATATATTGTAAGACGAACGGGGAGGGGAAGATGTATGCTTGTCGCACGTTTACGGGCTGCTTCTTTTTTGTCTGCTTCTGAACATCAAACTAATATAAATAAATATGATTGTTCTATGTCTTCTCGTCAATGACTTGAATTCCACATTTTTCCTTAAAAATACCTGTCTATAGTCGTACAATATGGAAAAAAAATAAAAATCTTGTAATGTTTATTTGGGGCAATGTTTACTTTTTTCCCTTTTTTTGGCACTTTTTGGGGCAAAATATGATGAGTTTAATGTCATAACATTACAACTTTTCATTTTGTAACATTGCAACCTTTATTGTGAAAGTGGACGTTCTTTCTTTAAATATTATGCCATTATTCCCATAACTGTACAACTTTTTCGTAATATTTCAATTTTACTCCTAAAACTACAATTATTTTTTTTCTAATATTGTCATTGAATACTCATACAAATACAAAAACTATTCTCATTAAATTAAGATACTGCAACATTTTGTTCTCAAAAATTATGACTTTATTCGTGTAATGAACTTTATAAAACATACCACTTATTATAACGGGTCTGTTTTCACACCAAAAAGCAGTCATGCAATATTAACATCATAGTCATCATCATCATCATCTTGTAATTACCGGCAACAAGAGCAATAGTGATGTGTTCACTCATCTGTATTATTTAGATATTACAACTATTTGCAACTGTCAGTGGTGGGGCAGCACCCTAGCGCCCTCTATTGACCAGCTGTCACTGTATTTAACAAGTTAACAAGATATCTTTGCAGTTTTCCATCAACCTGGTTGATGTTTATTTTAATTTTTTAAATTGTTTTTTTAGGGGTGGGAGGGGGGGGCACCTTGGTCCCTCTTTCCTGGGGCCCCCAGAGGGTCTAGAAATGCCCCTGCTCGCTAGGGGCTGCTGTAAGCCCCAACTCACACCCAGACGCTCACACGCAGACTAACCGGCCAACCCAACGGCAGCTGGTGACGCCACTCAGTAGGCCACACCCATTAAAGGCACATATCCAACAAACGAATACTACAGTGCGTACAGTAATTACACTTTGTAAAACCCCTTTACATTGTTTTATTGTGATTTATACAACACAGTGCTATTTTTCAGGATTGTTTGTGATTGTTTTTTGTTTTTTTAATCTGACATGCAAGTAAACTAAATTACGATCTGGAAGGACTTAAAATCCAAAATCGAGGCACCACTGTAATTGCACTTTTTTTTTTTTTTTTTTTAATGCAACCCTTATACAGCTTGGTAAAAGTCCACTGATGAGGTGTATCCCCCCGCCCCCCACCCATTTGGGGGAATGCGGCAAAGTGTTGGCTCCACTTGATCTGGCTTGTGCTGAACGGCGCGTATATAAACACCTTGTCGCTCCCAATTATCGCCCAGCCCTCGGCCGACAAGAAGCCTCTTGTACTCCTGCCTGCAAGTCATTCCACGCCACACCAGCACCTCTCCACGCGCACGCGCACGCTCACTTTTGACATCACAGATCACGACACATCAACTCCCTCCTGCAACCTGGAAGCTCCTCCACATCTTCTCATTCTAATCACGTTCGCTGAGGGGGAAAAGGTCGGGAGAATAAATCACCGTGGGAACCCCCCCCCCCCCCCCCCCCCCCCCACCCCATACACACCCACCTCCTTCCTCTTTCCCCAATTTAGCTCCACGCCTGGCAGCCGCCGGATTGCTGTTTCGTCGCTAGAAGGACGACATCATGGCAGGAGGACTGAAGAGCACCGAGCCTGAGGAGGTATACGAGTGGGCTACGCCTGGTTTTTGTTTTGTTTTGTTTGTTTGTTTGTTTTTTATCGTAGAGTTGCGTCTTTGCACTGCATTTTGTGTGTGTGTGTGTGTGTGTGTGTGTGTGCCTCGCGATCTCTAGCACCAGCCGATTGAATGTGTAGGACCCCCGGCGCGTGCGCATTAGCGGGACCGTGCGACATTTAATTCCCCCGCGCGGAATTTTTGCGCGTGAACTTTCCGTGCGTAAAAGACGTATTGCGCACGCTGTGAACGCAGTTTGAAACTTACGTTAATGTCGCTCGCCCACACACACACACACACACACACACACACGCACATGATAAACACAAGACACACTTGATGACGTCAATTTCCAACTGGCACTGGTGCGACTGGCAGCTTTTTCGCCACGTGCTTTTGAGCACTTTTTCTAGCATTTACTGCACAATTAGGCGTTTGTGCCTGTGTGTGTATGTTTACTAACTTTTAGTTCGGCGATTCTCCAAGTGTGGAAAGCATGCCACTAGTGCTGTATATATTATTTATGTACAGAACATGTCTACTTGAAAAGTACAGTACTTCTTTTTTTAGTGCAGCTCAGTTGTATTGAACTTTTAGGAACAATACATTTGCATTTAATCTTGAAGGTTTAAAAAAGAAATTTCCAATATTATTTTATTTCACTTTTATGGCCAATACCTTTTCATTGAGTCATTACTTGAGTAGTTCTTTATAATTTCTAATATTTAAGTGCCGTGTTAATGTTCACAGTATGCATAACGTTAAAGCGGCTTACAATAATATTAATACATATACTTTTTAGGAATAAAACTTTTTCGCTTTTATGAACACTTAGGCCTACTACGTTACCTTATTTTAATGTTGGTCTTTTATATCATATCATATCATGCTGAGTTTGTGCGCACGGGAGGTGTTTCCGGGTGCGTAATTACGCACGGACAAGGCACGTCCAAGCCTTTTTGTGAGGGGAGGGGGTGTTACTGAGGACCCCTTGTGGCTGTTTGGTGGGGTGTGGCAGCGCTCCACCCAGTGCAGCCACTCCACTCTCTCACTCCTTCCTCCTCCTCCTCCTCCTCCTCCTCGTCCTCCCTCACTCCCTCTCCGTCTCGCGCAGGAGTTTGTGCGCTCGCCCTTCATCCGAAAGCAAGGCAACATTTACAAGCCCAACAACAAGAAGCAAACGCACCAGGACGGCGGCGACATGGACAACGACAGCCTCAACGAGAAGTCCATGATGGACGACGTGCACACCAAGGAGATCGACCTGGTCAACCGAGACCCCAAGCACATCAACGACGACGTGGTCAAGGTATTCCAATTTTTTTTAATGTACATATGACGTCATATTAATTGAGAGAGAGTTTACTATGTGGGGGGTAAAATGCAGCCAAGAGGAAACATGCTCAATTTCCTATTGTTGGAGCAGAAATTTCTTTCCACAAGGCTCTTGCACTGTTTATTTCATTTACGTTTGTTGCCCCTAATAAATAAAGTGAGTGGTGGAGTGGCGCCACCTGTTGTCAGCCGGCAGGGATGAGGTGTGTGTATATAAATGTGTGTGCGTGAAAAGCCTGGAAAAGCAGGGAAACACCCTTATTGTGGACATGGCATCCCTACATAGCCACACCCCGCTCAATTTCCAGTCGACTCCCGTCCCATGTGACCATAGCTTTAGCACTACTGTGAACCCCCGTTTATCGTTTAACATTACACACTCACTCGCATTAGCTGAAAAAAAAATCTGCCATGAGACCATGCAAAAAAAAAGAAAAAAAAGTTATGCCCCTTACTCACGCTTTAAACCTATTGGAACACATTTTTTAAACACACTGTAAACATATTTGAACGCCCAAAACAAATTTCAAGCGTAAAATATAATGAAAATACTGTACTTATTAAAATGCTTGTCCATGCATGTGCTCTTTAAGAGGCGGGGCTTGGTGGGGAGGCGTATGAGTGTGAGCTGTGGTCGACAGCAGCTCCTTTGTGAGAGTGTGCTGTGTTTTACTGTTCTCCCGGCCTTCACTAAGCGGCTGAAAGATGCATCGGTAACTGTGGCTCTCCTTTCCCACACGTGAGATAGTACTGCATACTATAAAAAGCCCATAAAAAAATAGTTTTAACTTTACAACTTTTTTCTTGAAATATTTTAATATAGATTTATATTCATATTATACACTTTTTGTAATGTTTTAATTTGTGTAACAAGATTTTTTTTCTCGTCTATTTTTTTTTTTTTTAACATTATGTTTTTATATCATTTTCAAAACTTTTATTTTGTACTCTACCTCTTATAATGTTTTGAATGACATTGGAGCATTTAGGGGCATTCATTTAAATACATTTAGAAATATCGTTTTGACTTGTACTTATTTTATTTTAAAGCTGAATAATTTAATGCACGCAATGCTTTTAATGCATATCTTTATGTTGTATGATATGATCCCGTACTGTACGACTTTAACACTGGTTGATACATTAAAGCGTATCATGCAAATATGCCAGTATTGTGGCAGACAATATGATCTTTCGGCATTGCCATGACATCATTTCTTGTGCTTTTCAAAATATTCCTGAATATTTTAAAAGAGAAGACAATTAGCACATACACGCATTTTGTCACAACGTGCAAGTCGTTTATGTGTAGAAATGATAAGAAGTAAAGTTGAATCTTTTCACTTTTCTGCGTCTCTTGAGAAATGAGTCAGACTCTCCGACCTCCTCCACAATCGGCCACAATCTTAACATCCCCAGTGGAAACATTCAATTACGCTCGTTACTCTGTCTGTAATTATATGTAATACAAAACATTCTGAAACCCGAGAGGCGGGGTCCAGCCCGGACTGGTCGCCAGCCAATCGACTAGTTGCAGATATCAACAACCAACACTCACATTCACACCTATGGACAATTTAGAGCCTTCAAAAAACCCATTCTTTGGAATGTGGCAACAAATTGGAACCCAGAACCTCTCAACTGTGACACAGATTTGCTAACCACTAGGCTGCCATGCTTTCACATTTTGGGTGTAAAAACACTCTTAAAGGAATTCCTTCAGGCAAGCATTTAGAGGCGAGGAGCACCTTTTGGGCTTTCCGCCCGCCCAACCTCCGGACGGGAACGTCAACTTTTCCACATCGTTGCTTGGTGATTTGAGGTCACTGACTCAACTCTGCCACACGCACACACACACACAGGGAACCCCTTCCAGCAAGTTACACACACGCAAATGCAGGGCGGTTGAAGGGAGCTGCAGCTTCCGCAGCTGGTCTCAATCACCGCGCCGCATCAGAACCACGCGTGCCGCTTCGGTTCACTCGCTTGTGACTTTCCATTCAGACGCGGTGTTTCCATAGCTGAGAGCAGCCACTTGCGTGCAATAGAAGGTCTGTGACGCAGCCGCTTGTTCATTGTGTTCTGCTCGTTAGACTCACTCAAAGTGGTAACAATGGGTGACACTTGGCAATGATGGACGGGTGGTTTTTGCATGTGTCTGGCTCATAGTTCTGAGGTTCGGATCTGGACTCAGGCCTCCCTGTGTGGACTTTACGTGTTCATCCTGTGATTACATTCCAAAAATATGCATGTTAGCTTCACTGAAGACTAAATTTCCCATAGGTGTGCAACCAGTCCATTATTTGTGTGTATGTGCCTGGACATTGGCTGACAACCAGTCCAGCGTGTACCCCACCTCTCAGCTGTGATGATAAACTTCATCTTTCTCATGACCCAAATGAGGACGAGCACTACGGAAAATGGAATATGGAATAGTCCTATAAGTTTTAACCACAGTTAATGTTAACATGTAAAAACAATAAAACAATCTTAATGCCGTTGAAAAGTAAACAAAGTAGGAAAAAAAGAACAAAATCACATATTTTATTTTAAGGCCCAGGTGGAAGGTTTGTTGCATTGTGTTGTAAATTTTCATTATTTTATTGTGAAACAGCATGTGACCCGAGCTGACACTTCCTGTCACATGCGAAGCCCCTATAAGGGACACAAGAGTCCATTAACATGCTTCTGTCCCACTTTGTTTGAAGATAGCGCTCTAAGAATAGCACGTCGCTTTTGTTGTTGATGCAAAAATAGGGTTGCCAGGGCGACACGCGTGGGGGTGGGAGGGGCTCACATGCTTCCACGAGACTCCAATTGGGCCTCAGAAGAAGCTTTTCGATGTTGCTGATATTCACGGGCTTTATTTGTTATAGTGCTATCGTCTGGCCTCTTAAAAGCGCCAGAACAATAACACACATCAGAAAGAATTCGCTGTGAGATTTCCAAATAAACACTCAAGTGTTTTAACAAGCGCTTTAAAGTGAAAAAATAGCCTTACTATGATGATTATTATGAAGAGCCCTGCTGCTACTTTTATTCAAGAGGCCTCTTGTACTCTCCTAGTTCAGTGTACTTCTGGAAAGTGGCTCTATGAAGCTTTAATAATGTTACTGTAACTATTTTAAAAACGTGGGAATTTGCATAGTTTTACAATGGAAAGGTGAAAAGTGTATCGTATCGTCAGGGTGCTGAAAAGACAGCACACTATTTCTTACATTAGAAACGTGGGATAATTTATACCAAACCCAACTGAATTGAACAATACTGGTTGGTGGAAACAAGACTTTTGTCTTGTGATTGTTTAAGTTGTTGACACTATATATTTTACATAGGTCTTTATTAAAAAGAGGTCACAGTGTTGTTATTTTTTAGTACATCCAGTCCTGATGCGAAGCTAAGCTAATGAAGATGGATCTACTTATCAGAAAAATTTGGAGCTCCACCTAAGACCTCAAACATTAGCATTGTGTCCATGCATTTAGACTAATGCTAATAGTACTAATGTGCATTAGATATACATATACAGTAGTAAGTCCAGTTTTTGTGCTAAGATGGCACAACTGAACTCGATTTACTTGACAGAGGCATTAGGATTGATCTAAAATGTTATCTTAGTGTACATGATGCACGATACGCATGTAGAGAAATGCTAATGTATGTTCACTAGACGTTTTTAGCATACCCAGTCCTTATGCTAAGCTAGGCTAACTAAGCTGGATCTTCTTGACAAAGGCATTAGCAAAATGGGCGTGTCAATACTTAGGGTATATTCGGAAATTCAATCTGACGCCCAAACTCAACTTTGACAGTGCAGTGCTCTGAGAGGCAAAACACGCTCCCTTTCTTTGAATTTATGAATGACCGCCTTGCCTGAACAGCTTCCATACTCGTCCTGCCTGACGGTGTGATGCTCTGTCTCCCCAGTCAGAGCGGCCAGAGTGCGCTCTGGCAATTTCAGAGTGTGGCGCTCTGAATAACCGAACAGCACATTCCCACGACGCTCTGAGTTTCCGAAAAGGCCGGAGTGTACTGAGCGCACTTGGAGTGCATTTCCGAACGTACCCGTAGTGTACATGCTGAACGACACACATTCAGACCAATGCTAATCTGCGTTAGCTACAGAGCTAGCATGCCTAGTCTTTATGCTAAGCTAGGCTAACCGTAACTCAACTCAATGTACTTGACAGAGGCATTAAAAGACAAGTACACAACTTGGTAGAGAATATAGTATTATTCTTTTCTATTCTACTGTATTAGGAATTAATCCAAAGCGTTATCATAGTGTACATGTTAAGCAACATGCATTTTGGCTAATGTTAATGTGCGTTTGGTCCTTATTTCTGCCTATCTTATGCTAAATTAGGCTAACTAAACTGGATTGACTTGATAGCGTTATTAGATGGGTTCATCTGAAAAGTCCAACTTTATCATAGTGCACATACGTAGACATACATTTAGACTGCATGTTTTTAGCAGTCTAGTCCTTATGCTAAGCTCACTAAGCCAAATCCACTTGACAGAGGCATTTGGAGTTCATGTAAAACCTCACGGATGTTGCCTCCATGAGAACAATGTGAGGTCTACAAAGTTGAGAAGGATAAATATTGACGGTGAGCTCACGAAGCAGGCGAGAGGAATGACAGGGAGTGTCGGTGGTGTGTTGACGCTTCAACGTGACCTTCGCGCTTCCAAGCGGGATGATCCGCTTGGAAGCGCGAGGCCACCTAAAAGAAAGGATTTTACCTTTGCTTTTTACTACTTAAGTCAACATTTTCTCACTTGTTTTCCCCCTCCATGTAAGGTGCCAACGTAGAATGGGGGTGTAGAAGTTGATCCACCATTGTCACCAACGCGCTGACCTTGCCATATGTCAAATTTTCCCGCACTGGCTGTGTGAACGTACAATGTCTCGTTTTGGCGAGTTTGATTTGGTGAATACAATAAAAGCTGGTTCTTTTCAGGAAGGTTCCAAATCAATAGTTTGTCTTCTTTTTCAGAAAGTTCCACTTCAACCATTTGTCTTCTTTTTGTGGATGTTCCACATCAATCATTTATTTTCTTGTAGGGAAGGTTTTAAATCAATAGTTTGTCTTCCTTTTAGGGAAGTGCCACATCAATACTTTTCTTAAATAAACGACCAACACCAATAGTTTGTCTTCTTTATGGGAAAGTGCAACATCAATAGTTTCTCGTCTTTTAGGAAAGAGAAACACCAAGAGCTTGTCGTCATCTTATCTTTTTAAGAAAGTACAATGTTAATAGTTTGTCTTCTTTTTAGGAAAGTGACACCATCCATAGTTTTTCTTCTTTTTAAGAAAGTGCTAAATTAATTGTTTTTTTTCTTTTTTTTAAAAGAAAGTTAGTCTACTTTTAAGGAACATGCTACAGCAATAGTTAAAAAAAAATTTTTTTTTTAGGAAAGTGCAACGTTAAACGCTTGTATTCTTTTTCGGAAAGACTCACAAAGAGCTAATCTTTTTAGAAGAGTGTACAATCAATAGTTTGTCTTCTTTTTAGAAAATTAATGACGCAGAAGATTGCAAAAAGTATAACTGATCAGTTTGAAATCACTCTTTGTTAATCGTAAAAATGTAATTCACAACAGCACACTCTAGTGGATTAACTGATAAACCATCCATTCCCACTGACAGTTCTATACCCTTGTCACTGGTCTTCTTCAATCCCTCAGGTGGACTTCGTGGACGTGATCGCGGAGCCAGCGGGCACGTATAGCTTCGACGGCGTGTGGAAGGCCAGCTTCACCACCTTCACCGTCACCAAGTACTGGTGCTACCGCCTGCTGACAGCACTGGTGGGCATTCCGCTGGCGCTGGTGTGGGGCATCTTCTTTGCCATCCTGTCCTTTGTGCACATCTGGGCAGTAGTGCCCTGTATCAAGAGCTACCTGATCGAGATCCACTGCGTTAGCCGCGTCTACTCCATCTGCGTGCACACCTTCTGCGACCCGCTCTTCGAGGCCATGGGAAAGTGTTTCAGCAACGTGCGGATCAGCACCACCAAGGAGGTGTAGGCGCCATACTGAAGAGGATTCATAGGAATTCATGGGGGTGTGGGGGGTTGGTGGGACAGAGTCTGATAGGACATTTTCACAGGTTGGACATTCCAAGTTGAGGGACTGGGAGGGGGGTGGTATTTCTTTGTGTTCTAGACCTTTCCCTCATGTTTTAATCTATTAAAATCCAAGTGCACACAAAAGCCCCTCCACGCTGGCCATCGAAACTGTCTTTTTCCCAGCTCGTTGTCCTTTGTGTAAGGTAACGGATACAAGAAGGGTGTGTGGTGGGGTGAGGGTTGAAGTTGACCTGCAAATTGGCCATCTTCGGGTATAGTATCAGAGGAAGATGGTGTCAACTTTACCACCCTGGGCTTACTGGCCACGCCCCTTTGTGCCAACGCAATTGTGGCTATCCCAGACACATCTTATTTATCAGAATGTCCCTCAATGTTCCAACTTCAGCGGGTTCTGCCTTCAAGGCACACGCAAATAAATGACGAATAAATAAATGAATTGGCAGGAAGCTGGTATGAATGTGGCGTAAGAGAATTGGTCTGATTTTTAGCCCAATTCCCCCCCTTACTAATAAAATCTGCAGAAGCAAGCTTTTGACATAGTATTAGAAGCGGATCGCTGGAAAAGTGTTAAACTTTTAATGCCACAGATTCATTGGCCACACCCCTCCGTGTCGAAAGCAGTTGTCGCTGTCCCAAACACATCTCATTATCTAAATCTATTAAGTTGCAACAGCCCTGTATACGCACAATTTCCCCCCTTCTGAGGGTTGTCTCTGAGTGGCTGTTAGGGTTATGCCTCCGATGTGCCAAGTTGTAAGGCATTAAGATAACCTAGCCGATTTTGAGCTCGATTCTGCCCCCTTACAAACATAATCTGAATAAACCGGCTTTTGACATAAGGAGTATTGGAGGTGTAACTCGGAAGTCAAGGTACCATTGAAAGCTGCAATGGTTGTGTGAACGCAAAATTCGTCTCGTTCTGTTTTAAAGGCAGATGTGAATGAATGCCAGTACTTACCGTTATGTTTCTGATGTGACAAAAGGTTTAAAAATGTCCGATTATGAACCCGGTTCCGGCCCTTCTGTACAAAATCGTCAAAAACCAGAATATTGGATGTCTCTTCAGATTATCCTGCGGTGTGAGGTGTGTTGAAGTGTGATTTTTTTTCCAACAATTTACAATTAAAAAAATCCTGCCGCAGACAACAGGTAATCAGGAAACGAGCCAAAGCCGGTTTCAGCTGCAATAGAAGTTAAGGAGTTAGCTTAAAGCTAGCCCAACGTCTTCTACTTCTACTCCGACTCTTGATTGTGGTTGATTGATTTTTATTCTCATTTGTGGGGTCCCTTTATGTGTGTACCGGGTTTAGACAAACCGACATTCACCTTGTTCATGTTTGCTCATGGAAGGACGGTGGTCGCAGCGCTAGCTCGGCGGTGGCCCGAATCCTGCTGACACCAAACAAAACCAAACAACCATTGATCCTTTTGCCCCCGCTGTGACCTCAGAAAACCACCCCCCGTCCCTCCGCCCCCCGACCTGGCTTTGCTGCAGTCAGACACACTGAACCCGCCGCCACCCTTTTTTTCGCCGTCCGCCACCCTGGAGACCAACACACCGCCTGCACTTATTCACTTGCTTCAGCTTATGAAAAAAAAAATGCAATTCACCTTTGCGCTTCCCTTTTTAGCCTCCTGCTTGAAAACACGAAGAACTTGGGGCGGCTTACTTTAGCGGCTAACTAACATACTGTACCTGCATACTGCCATTATTGCGTATCAACGTGAACAATATGCAATAAAACTGAATGTCGCTGCCTGCTAACGGTTTGTTTTAGCTTAGCATAGTCTGCTAGCTCGCTAGCTAGCTAGGTGACGACTGATTTCTTGTAAAGACTTGACTTAGACTCTCTTTGCTTTTGAGTTGTTTTCACATACGACAGAAAAACAACGTTGGTGATTAGCGCGTTAACGTTTTTCGTAAAGAACTAACACTTTGTTAAAAACGTAAAAAGCTGACACAAAGTGGGAGGTGCTTTTTGTGTTGCCATTTAAGAACTCAATGTGATATCTCCCATCAGGCAAGGGGAGGGCTCAGCTTTTCACGTTTGCATGCTTTGTCTCTCTTTCTGTCTACCTGCTGTCTTTTTTCCCTCTCACAGGAGGCTCAAAAGGTGATATTTTTATATATAAAGTTTTTCACCTTGCTTTAATTGTACAATACCATGCTGTGCACATTAAAGTTGAATATGACCACGTCTGTGTGTGTGTGTATTTGTGTCAACCTCACGAGGTTATCTTCTTCTTAGGAAAGTGTAAAACCAATTGTTGTTCTTCTATTTTGGAATCCATCCATCCATCCATCCATCCATTTTCAACACCGCTTATCCTGGTTAGGGTCGCGGGGTGCTGGAGCCTATCCCAGCTGACTTCGGGCGAAAGGCAGACTACACCCTGAACTGGTCGCCAGTCAGTCGCAGGGCACATATAGACACGGACAACCATTCGCACTCACATTCATACCGTCACTGAGTGGGAACTGAACCCACACTGCCTGCACCAAAGTCAGGCGAGTGTACCACTACACCATCAGTGACTCTATTTTGGAATGTTCAATATTAATAATTTGTCATCTATCTAATCAAGTGTACTATCACTAGTCTGTCTTCTTTTTTTGGAAAGTACCACATCAATAATTTTGGGGGGGAAATTCCAACATCAACAGTTTGTCTTCTTTTTAGGAATGTTCCACATCAACAGTTTGTCTTTGTTGTTTGTTGTGTCAGGGGTGTCCAAAGTCCCGCCCGAATGCCATCTGCACATTTTTTTAATTGATTAATTGCACTAATTGCAATTATTCTATTAATAAGGGTTATGAGAAAATGTTAAAATGTGAAACATACTACACTATTTTTGAAAGTCAATAAAGTAATGAGCGGCACGGTGGACGACTGGTTAGAGCGTCTGACGACTGGGGTTCAATCCCCGGCTCCGCCTGTGTGGAGTTTGCATGTTCTCCCCGTGCCTACGTGGGTTTTCTCCGGGCACTCCGGTTTCCTCCCACATCCCAAAAACATGCATGGTAGGTTAATTGACAACTCTAAATTGCCCGTAGGTGTGAATGGTTGTTTGTTTGTATGTGACCTGCGATTGGATGGCAACCAGTTCAGGGTGTACCCCGCCTCCTGCCCGATGATAGCTGGGATAGGCTCCAGTACGCCCGCGACCCTAGTGAGGAGAAGCGGCTCAGAAAATGGATGGATGGATAAAGTAATGAAAGTTGAATGTTTCAAACTATCTTTTCATTTTGAATTTTTAGAATTTCAATTTTTTTTCTTGGGAATTTGTCACAACATTTTTCATTTTTTTATGTGACAAGATATCACACTATTTTTTATTTAAAAAAAATAATAAGTTGAATGACACAGTAATACTAATCAATTTTTGCTCATCATCGATAACACCAACCTGCCATTTAGACATTAGTTTTCTTTATGTTCAACTGCCTAGCATATGTTGACCGACAGAAAATGAAATTGGTTTTATCACGTTTCATAAACGGCGGCACGGTGGACAACTGGTTAGAGCGTCAGCCTCACAGTTCTGAGGTGCGGGGTTCAATCCCCGGCCCCGCCCGTGTGGAGTTTGCATGTTCTCCCCGTGCCTGCGTGGGTTTTCTCCGGGCACTCCGGTTTCCTCCCACATCCCAAAAACATGCATGCATTGGAGACTCTAAATTGCCCGTAGGTGTGAATGTGAGTGCGAATGGTTGTTTGTTTGTATGTGCCCTGCGATTGGCTGGCAACCGGTTCAGGGTGTACTCCGCCTCCTGCCCGATGATAGCTGGGATAGGCTCCAGCACGCCCGCGACCCTAGTGAGGAGAAGCGGCTCAGAAAATGGATGGATGGATGGACGTTTCATAAACACGAGGTGACAAGGTTTGGTGTTTGGCTGCCAGATATAACCCAAAAGGTTTATTCTTTTATTCCTTGAAAGAAAAAAAAATCAAAATTAATCCAGCGAAACCTGTGGATGAGGAGGACAAATTGATTGGCTGTCGTAAAAAAAGTTGTAGATAGCAAGACGTCTTTTGGACCACTACTGCCTCCATCATCGGGTTTGTCGAAGGCATTTTCTCACAGATACTTGTAAAATGTTTGGTTGTATTGTCTTTAAATAATTTATCAAAACATGCCAAACGTTTTAAAACGTTTAGCGTACACGTACACGTATTACGTACATGCTAACATGCTAGCTAATAAGTTCGAGTTTAGCACTCATTTTCACAGCATCTCATTACAAAGCTCACCTCTTCTCTCCTTCTCAGAAGATCCACCAGATAATCAGGATCTATCTAAGTACAAATGAATCCTCGCATTGCATCCTTAGCTTGATAAGCATTGGGGGGGGAAAAAAAAGTGCTGGCGGTAGTGTTCTTTTTTTTTTTTTTTACACAATGTAACACTTCCATCTAGTGGATAAAATGGATACGTACAAAAGATAATGGACACGGCAAAGCACAGCACTGTAACTTTTTCAGAGCCTAATCTTGCCCTTTCTGGCCAAATATAGAGTTTTAAAGGAAATTGTTGCCTTTATAAAGGGTGAATAAAGGGTTAAGCACACATTTATCATTTTAACTGCACCATACAGTCACCATATAGTCATTAAGGCAATGTAATGTTTTTGTGGCAAAATGTATCATTTTCAGCCTAATGTAGCCCTTTGTGACTATTTTAAAGGAAAAATGTTTGGATGTTTAGTTGTTTAAAGCACAAATTTATAATTGTAACTGCAACATAAAATCTTTTAAGTCAAACAATGTATTTGTGGCATGATATATCCCTTTTTTTTAACAGATTTGTGGCAAATTACAATATAACTTTCTAATAGCCCGATGAAGCCTATAGAAATATAGTCTTTTACAGGCAAAATGCTTCATTTACAGGCAAAATGCTTCATTTACATGTAATAGCATATTTTAGTACATATTCTGATCATTTTACTGCGCCATACAGTGCTACCTTGAGATACGCATGAGTCAATACATTCAGTGACCACGCTTGTATCTCACTCGTATATCGAATCATCTTTCCCCATTGAAATGAATGGAAATGCCATGAATCAATTCCAGCCTACTGCCCGAAAACCACCAATTTTTGTATTTGTGGTTCTTAACACAGAAAAATAGCACTCTCCGTCTCTCTCATGGCAAACTGTGATAGCTATTGCAAATGACCCAGTAAAATGCTGTATTATTTGTCATTTGTCATAGAGGATAAAGATTATATGCCTGTCCGAATTGTATTACTCTATTTTTATGTGTTTCTCCACCATTCGTGTTCTTCTAAAACTGCAACAATCAATGCTAACCATTTGTATGTCAGTGACGTTTTGCATTGTTTGTTGGCATTAAGCTAAGCGGACTGTCCTAGGGCAAGACTAAACCTTTGTGGTTGTTTTGAATTCACAATGCGTCATTCTCTTTGTTTTATGTTTAGTTTGACAGTTTACTTCAACTGGGAGCCTTTTAAGGCAGATATATTGTTTTTGTCAAACAATACATCGTTTTCATAGCCTTATTTAGTCGCTTTATGGGCAAATGTAAAGTTATAATGGCAGAACATTCCATTGCCTGAAAAGAAATGCACCAAAACATCATTTTTATTGCTTAATGTAGCTCTTTTTGAGAATAAATATCGTGTTTTTATGGAAAAACATTACATTTACATTGTAAACTAGTGTTGTAGGGGGAAAAAAATGACATTTGATGGTAAAATAAAGCCTTTTCACTCAAAACAATGTTTTTGTGGCCTAATAGGCCTTTCCTGAACAAATCTGAGGCAAAACATTTTTTAACCTAACATAGCCTTTTTGTGAGCAAATGTTTTAAAGTTATTTACTTGGGCAAACTAACACGTTTATGAAAAAAAAATCTTATTAATGGCGAAATACCTTATACAGTAGCTTTTTAAGTCAAAATGTAATGCATTGTGGCAAAACATATTTTCATAGGCTAATGAAGGCTTTTTGTTATCAAATATGTTTCAGTGGCAAAATACTGCACTTCTGTGGAAAACTGCTACTTTCCTGATAAAAAATATAGTTTTTTAATATGTTGCGTTTAGTTGAGGCCATGTATTACATTACTGTGCCAAGATATGACTTTTTATGGACAACCATTGCATTGATGTGCACAAATATTCCACTTATGTGGGAAAATATGACCATAATTATTCCCAAAACGGCTTTGCAGTGTCTTTTATGCAACATTGCTAAGCTTCAGGCTGTATGGAAATCTTTCTATTCAAAACATCCATCCATCCATCCATTTTCTGAGCCGCTTCTCCTCACTAGGGTCGCTGGCGTGCTGGAGCCTATCCCAGCTGTCATCGGGCAGGAGGCGGGGTACACCCTGAACTGGTTGCCAGCCAATCGCAGAGCACATACAAACAAACAACCATTCGCACTCACAGTCACACCTACGGGCAATTTAGAGTCTCCAATTTATGCATGTTTTTGGGATGTGGGAGGAAACCGGAGTGCCCGGAGAAAACCCACGCAGGCACGGGGAGAACATGCAAACTCCACACAGGCGGGGCCGGGGATTGAACCCGGGTCCTCAGAACTGTGAGGCTGACGCTCTAACCAGTCGTCCACCGTGCCGCTTCTATTCAAAACAAGAGTAGTTATTGTAATCATTAGAGTAGGAACTGAACTAATTTGTTAACATTACGATGTCATTTTAGGTGCCTCTGCTCATGTGGCCGAATAGTAAAAAAAAAAAAAAAGGTTGGAGGCATACAATTGTACCAAATGTAAATTGATTGATACAATAGATGTGTCTCAATACTTTTGTCCATATAGTATCAAACATTGAATGATTGTGTTACTCTCCAAAGACTGAAGTGGTGCTCGTCTGAGCAAGAACTTTATATTGATTTTCTTGATATCCGCTCCAGTTGCTGCTATCAGTTCGTCACGTGGATATTGGTTGATGCGCTTCAGACATTGAAGATGTTGCGTGAGATGAACCGCGCTGTTGATTTCATTTGACGTCTACGGCATAAGGCGTCCGTCTTGTCAGATGCAGACGTAGGTTTGGATGCTGAGGCCGAGTCATTTCCTGTCATGTGTGCTATTTGTCTTTCTTTGATTTCCTGTTACTGAGAAGGAGGGGGATAAATCCAGCAAGTCAATACTGTCACTTTTAGATAATCAAAAACATGCATGCATGCATTTTCTATAGCGCTTGTCGTCATTATGGTGGAGGGTCAGTTGGAGCCTGTCCCATCAGAATCAGAATCATCTTTATTTCCCAAGTATGTCCAAAAAACACACAAGGAATTTGTCTCCGGTAGTTGGAGCCGCTCTAGTACGACAACAGACAGTCAATTTACAGAACACTTTGGAGACAGAAAGACATTGACAAAAAAAAAAAAATAGTCACTGAGCAGTAAAGGGTTGCTAGTTATCTGGTAATGCCGGTATATATATATTTTTTGACAATTGTGCAAAAAGATGCAGACTCCTCTAGCACTTAGAGCAGTTCGAATGACTAATATTGCAATAGTCCGGTGCAATGACCATTGTGTAAAGGCCGCTGAGACTTCAGGGAGTTTATGCGGTTTAAAGTGACGAGTAGTGCGATTATCTGGGACAATGTGCAAATGTTACAGATACTCCTCAATCAGTGTGCAAATGGAGCAGATGCTACTCTGGCATGAGTGGCCAGTATATGCAAATAGTGCAGCATGGCGAGACAACTACAGTGAGTGCACGAGTAATACATAATTGGCCCCACAGAAATGTGACAACGAACTCAAGTCAAAAAATTGCCAGCATTTTGTAATGGAATTGTAGGTCAGGTGTTTACGAAGTTGATCACAAGAGGGATGAAGCTGTGAAGCATCCCTTCACACCATCCATCCATCCATTTTCTACCGCTTATCCGGGTCGGGTCGCGGGGGCAGTAGCTTTAGCAGGGACGCCCAGACTTCCCTCTCCCCAGCCACTTCATCCAGCTCTTCCGGGGGGTATCCCGAGGCGTTCCCAGGCCAGCCGAAGGACGTAGTCTCTCCAGCGTGTCCTGGGTCGTCCCCGGGGTCTCCTCCCGGTGGGACGTGCCCGGAACACCTCACCAGGGAGGCGTCCGGGAGGCATCCGAATCAGATGCCCCAGCCATCTCATCTGGCTCCTCTCAATGCGGAGGAGCAGCGGCTGTACTCTGAGATCCTCCTGGATGAACAAGCTTCTCACCCTATCTCTAAGGGAGATCCCGGACACCCTGCGGAGGAAACTCATTTCGGCCGGTTGTATCCGGGATCTTGTTCTTTCGGTCACGACCCACAGCTCATGACCATAGGTGAGGGTAGGAACGAAGATCGACCGGTAAATTGAGAGCTTCGCCTTTCGGCTTAGCTCCTTCTTTACCACAACGGACCGATACAAAGTCCGCATCACTCCAGACGCTGCACCGATCCGCCTGTCGATCTCCCGTTCCATTCCTCCCTCACTCGTGAACAAGACCCCAAGATACTTGAACTCCTCCACTTGGGGCAGGATGTCATCCCCGACCTGGAGAGGGCATGCCACCCTTTTCCGACTGAGGACCATGGTCTCAGATTTGGAGGTGCTGATTCTCATCCCAGCCGCTTCACACTCGGCTGCGAACTGCTCCAGTGAGAGTTGGAGCTCACGGCTTGATGAAGCCAACAGAACCACATCATCAGCAAAAAGCAGAGATGCAATACTAAGGCCACCAAACCGGACCCCCTCTACGCCTCGGCTGCGCCTAGAAATTCTGTCCATAAAAGTTAGGAACAGAATCGGCGACAAAGGGCAGCCTTGGCGGAGTCCAACCCTCACCGGGAACGAGTCCGACTTACTGCCGGATATGCGGACCAAACTCTGACACTGGTAGTACAGGGACCGAACAGCCCGTATCAGGGGGTTCTGTACCCCATACTCCCGAAGCACCCTCCACAGGACTCCCCGAGGGACACGGTCGAACGCCTTCTCCAAGTCCACAAAACACATGTAGACTGGTTGGGCGAACTCCCATGCACCCTCGAGGACCCTGCCGAGGGTGTAGAGCTGGTCCACTGTTCCACGGCCAGGACGAAAACCACACTGCTCCTCCTGAATCTGAGATTCGACTTCCCGACGGACGCTCCTCTCCAGCACCCCTGAATAGACCTTACCAGGGAGGCTGAGCAGTGTGATCACCCTGTAGTTGGAACACACCCTCCGGTCACCCTTCTTAAAAAGGGGGACCACCACCCCAGTCTGCCAATCCAGAGGCACTGTCCCCGATGTCCACGCGATGTTGCAGAGGCGTGTCAACCAGGACAGCCCCACAACATCCAGAGCCTTTAGGAACTCCGGGTGAATCTCATCCACCCCCGGGGCCCTGCCACCGAGGAGCTTTTTAACTACCTCGGTGACCTCAAACCCAGAGATAGGAGAGCCCGCCTCAGAGAACCCACACTCTGCTTCCTCATGGGAAGGCGTGTCGCTGGAATTGAGGAGGTCTTCGAAGTATTCTCCCCACCGACTCAAAACGTCCCGAGTCGAGGTCAGCAGCGCCCCATCCCCACTATACACAGTGTTGGTGGTGCACTGCTTTCCTCTCCTGAGACGTCGGATGGTGGAACAGAATTTCCTAGAAGCTGTCCGGAAGTCTTTCTCCATCACTTCACACCTGTTAGACAATTTCTTTAATCAACCCAGGGGTGGAAGTGGACTGGCTATCAGGCACATTTTTGTCCGGTCTCAAATAAAATTAGCCTATTGTTAGTAAAATGTACACTATACCCACATTGGATAAGAGTAAGACATCAAATGCTTTTAAGACATAGCTGCTTTGGATGAGTTCATAAAGCAGCCCTGTATTTTTACCCTGATACAAATGCATGTTTCTGTATTGCTTTGTAAAGGAGAGAGCACCTTTTAACCTGAAGCTATAGCTGCTATATCAAGGATGTTAAGAAAATGTTGTACATAATAGACATGATTAGAGTAAAAGGGATAAAAGAATCAATTGAGCTAAACAGAGCAACAACAACAAAAAGAAAAAGTGGTGTAGTTTACAATTGATGCTACATTTCTGGTAGGTTGAACTGAATGTTGAGTCAATTTACTTTGCTCACCACAGCTGTTATTTGATAGGCTTGTAAAGTCATGATCAATTATAATGAGCCTAAAGGCCAAATCTAGATATTTTTTTCTTTTTAAACATCATGCTGCTATTATTTATTTGGCTATAAGCATGTCTGAAGACAACTCCAGCCCTTTCTGTTTGGTTATCATGGTTGGTGTTAGTCATGACTAGGAGCCTTTTCCAATTATGACCAAAAAATAAAAATGTAACCTTAAGACAGTGAATAGAGCTCAATAGATATAACCCAATGAAATAAGAGGAGCAGTGAGCATTATAGTAGGATATTCGAGTCCCGTGTTGTAATAGCATTGAAATGGTTTTTAGAATGTTGCACAATTTAATAATCTCTCTATATATTTTTTAACAAGTATTCAACTTAACACTTTATAAATTGTGATAATATCTCACTCATTTCCTGTCAAGTACAGCCAGTTGAAGAGAGAGAAGAGAGTACATTTACATGTTGCATGACATACTGGATACCGTTATACACATCACCACAATAATTAGAGTTGAGTTTAGGATAATAGTAAAATACATTACTTCCAGGAACACATACCGTACATGAATTACTATTCAGTTGTGCTCTGCTAATTATGAGGCCGATTTTGTTTGTCCCAGTCCAGTCCTGAATGAACGTAGCATGCATGTTAATGGAATGTGGGTGAAAACTCATGTTAACTTTTGAAGAGCATGCAAACTTAACACAAAGACGTTCCAATGGAAATTCAAACTGACTGTGAGGCAGACATGCTCACCACTACACTGCTGTGAGCCATGAGGCGCCTTAACGATGCATTTTAGATGATTGGGAATGTCCTTTTGGCAAGCTAGATTCAAAACATGTTTTGCAAAAAGTGATGTTTGTAAGTTAGCACAAGAAAACAAGCATGGTTCAACTTGGGTTCAAATTTGAAAATGATCTTTTTATTCAAAACTGAATGAGAAGATGTACGCATATGGGATGAGGACAAGAGGGTGTTAATCAGTTATTTGTCCTCATGGAGCACTTTTTAAACAACTTGATTGATGTCATCAACACTGAGTGCAGCTAAATACCATGTCGACCATACCACTTTTGTATTTATTATTATTATTATTATTTTAAGGCTATAATTGTTCATGGGTTTTGACAGCAACTGTCGACTATAATCTGGAAGAAGCAACATATCCACCAAGATGGCGCAAGACTAACTTCCTTCAAGGCACTTTGTTGGATTAAAAAAAACAAAAACAAAAAACTGCGCACAAAATATAGCAAGGTTGCGGAAATAAACACAATACATCTTTTTTAAACAATAGTATAATGGGTTTTTTTCCATGCCATAGTACACCACATTATAATTCAGAATTAATACTTACAGGGATTTTTTTTTTGCTTGAAAAAATGTTATATGTTACATAACCTGGACCACCTTAACCTTTTAATGACATCATGAAGGTTTTTAGTTATCACTACCAAAATCTGCACATTTTGACATCTTTCTTATAAGGAAAAATAATGAGTTCATTACATACAAACAATCTAAGAGTTGTAAAATCTGGAACTCATTGCCATCAGAAATAAAATCAATTTTAAATAGTCTGTATATTGTGTAGGAGAGTGACTGAATGAAGGTTTTATATCATATAAATGCAATATTGAATTACTGAAGTATGTGGTATGTTTTTATTTTTTTTTAAACTGATTTATGTTTTATATTGTATTGCAATGTTGTGGTAGAGCGCAACCGGGGACTGAAGTTGGCAATTACACCAGCTGTAAACTGTATATGCATCACATCAGCTGCAGACTTGTTTGACTGCATTGTCCCTGTCAAATAAATAAATAAATACATACATACATACATAAGACAAAAATAAAAATTTTAAAAACTCCAACCATCCATCCATTTTCTGAGCCACTTCAACTCAACACGGTCACGGGCGTGCTGGAGCCCATCCCAGCCATCATCGGGCAGGAGGCGGGGCACACCCTGAACTGGTTGCCAGCCAATCGCAGGGCACATACAAACAAACAACCATTCGCACTCACATTCACACCTACTCATAATGAGAATATTTTACTGCATATGAATTCAAATATTGATGGGATTATACCATAATTAATACACACATTGATAAATAAGACATACATATACAGTGTCAACACCCACCTAATAATCTAATACAGTAATTACATATTTACACATTCCTTCCAGTTAATATAAAATTACTGAACAATGAGTTAAAAAAGACAACCAAATAATGATGACATTTATTTGCCTTTCTAATATATATTTTTTTATTTATAAAAAAAAAACCTAGTCAAATTTCTAATGCTAAAAATTCATATTAATAATGGGTAATATTAAAATGTGGAACTCTACATAAGCTCAACAATTGTAATGATTGTATTCTATTAAATGTTTGCATACTCAAATATTACTATTTTGTTAAAAAAAATCTTCCTGAAAACTAAAAAAAAATTTTTTTTTATTGGTGTTAAAATGAAAATCACAAAAGTACAATACTTGCATATACAGTAAATCCTTTTCATTGGCAGCAATGTAGTTAATACAGAGTCGGCCTTTTTTTTTACATTCATAATTTTTGCTTTCCATAAAAACAAATACTGCCACGTAAAGTGTTGTATACATTGTAATGCATATGCCTCATGCGTTGTTATGACATGCCAGCTGCACGCACAGAAAATAGAACGCGCGCATAGCTAGTCGTGTTGCAGGTGCTGCGGTCGCAGGACGGCGTGCTGCGACCTCAGAACCAGAACCAGAACCGCATTTTGAGCTCTTTTACATTCCGACCTCGTCGTCCTTCTTCCTTCTCGCTCTTAAGCATAACAACGCTCATAGCCACAAGAGCCATGAAGACACACCCATTGGGTGCACAAACACACACACACAGACACACACACAGTCGACACACCCCTGTGTGTCCAAGTGTGTGTGCCCCGAGGCCAAGCAAAACTGTGCTCTCTAATCAGACTGACAAGCAAGATATGAAACGTTTTGGCTCGTTACTGCAATGCCAGTGATTAAGCCTCCACCGCTTTTCTGTGGGAACATGCGCCTAAAAAAACAAAAACAAATGAAAAAATTAATAACTCTATGCTTGCAAACATGTTTACTGATTACACTTTTTTTCAACCTGCCTGCGTCACCTGATATAATCATCGACCTTCACCGCAATGCTTTGCCCAGACGCAGTGACGAAAACTCAAATTCCTCGCAATTTAGAGGCGTCTATTAGTCTAGTACAGGTTCGTTAAATTTTGTAGCAATCGGAGAAAATCTATAGGATGTGTTCATCTTTATGCCTGCAAATAAGACTAAAGTTGCTGCTTCAAACCAAAATGGCAGTCTTCCTGTATTTTTTCTAACACGACTTCTTGAGACTTTATTGTGGCTCTACTCATGAAAAACCTATATACCAAATTTGATATTACTAAGTGAAACTGACTTGGGGGGCTGAATTTCTAAATGGGATCGAGACAAAACCTCCAGGACAAGTTTGCCTTTGAAGGACCCCTGGCAAAGAGCCTAAAATAGCTGCATCAAACCAAAATGGCAGACTTCCTGCGTCTTTTCTGGGATGGCTTCTTGAGACTTTAATGTTGGTCTGCTCATGATAGACATGGCTCCCAAATTTCTTGTTGTTAAGTGAACAGCTTTGTGGGCTTCATTAAGGCAGGGTAAGTTGTTTTTGTCAGTGTTAGCTTAGCGGGGCTAGTTGTGTATTTTGGAGGCGGTTACCAAACATAGCTAATCTAGCTCATGCTAATCCAGAGCTAAACATTCGCGTTGCTTGTCATAAAAACACACACACTCATTCTTCTGACACTTGAGGTGCGCTTCAATCATTTAGCACTCTCGCTAATGATGTGCATAATGCACTGTTTGTCCTCGTGGGAGCTATACAGTTAATTAACTAACATCTATTGATAAAAAATTAACGGTGTGATGCTGAGAGTCAAGCATAAACATTAACACTGAAATATTTCAAAGGAATGCTGAGAGATAAATATTTGATTCACAACAATGCTGTGTGTAGGGCAAAAATATTTTTGCCGTCAATACTGACTGATTGATGGTCAAACATATGGTGATAATGCTGAGAGACAAGCATGCACACAAGTATTACAAAAGCTGTTGGTCAAAAGAGAGTCCTCAAGCAATTTAGAGCAATTTAAAATGACTAATAGTGCAATGATCTGGTCCAGTGAAGATTGTGCAAATGGTGCAGAGCGTTCTCAAACACATAAGTGACCAGTAGTAATCAACAACAGTATGCAAATAGTGCAGTGTGATAAAACAATGAGTGTATGAATAATGTAGAAGTGTCCCAACAGAGGTGTACAAAACTGGCAGCATGTTGCAATGAAATTGTAAGTCAACTGTTGAAGAAGTTAATGGCAAGAGGGAAGAAGCTGTTGGAATGTCTGCTGGTTTTAGTTTGCATTGTTCGATAACACCTAGCTGAGGGAAGGAGCTGAAAGAGGTGGTGACCAGGATGTGGAGGGTCCAAGAGGATTTTTCACACACTTGTCTTCTTTGTTCTGGGAGCGTGCAAGTCCTCGAGAGTGGGTAGGTGGGAACCAATAATTTTTCAGCAGTCTTGACTGTCCGTTGCAGTCTGATTTTGTCCATCTTTGTGGAAGTACCAAACCAGACTGTGATGGATGAACACAGGACTGATTCAATGACTGCTGTATAGAACTGCCTCAACAGCTCCTGTGGCAGGCCGTGCTTCCTCAGAAGCCATAGGAAGTGCATCCTCTGCTGGGAGTTTTCGAGGATGGAGTTGATGTTGGTCTCCCACCTCAGGTTCTGAAAGACTGTAATTCCCAGGAACTTGAAGGTCTCGACGGTTGACACAGGGCAGTTGGACAGCGTGAGGGGCAGCTGTGGCGAAGGATGTTTCCTGAAGTCCACGATCATCTCTACAGTATTGAGCGTGTTCAGCTCCAGGTTGTGTCGGCCGCACCACAGCTCCAGCCGCTCTACTTCTTGTCGACACGCAGAATCGTCACCGTCTTTGATGAGGCTGATGACTGCGGTGTCGTCTGCAAACTTCAGAAGTTTGACAGCCGGATGCGTTGAGGTGCAGTCGTTCATGTAGAGAGAAAAGAGCAGCGGAGAGAGGACACATCCTTGGAGTGCCCCGGTGCTGGTGGTGCGTGTAGATGAGGTGGTGTCCTCCAGCCTCACCTGGTGTGTCCTGCCCGTCAGGAAGCTGTAAATCCACTGGCAGATGGCAGACGAGACGCTCAGCTAGGGAAGTTTGGAGGAGAGGAGTTTGGAGATGATGGTGTTGAACGGAGAGCTGAAGTCAACGAACGGGATCCTCGCGTAGGTCCCCGTGCTGTTGAGGTGTTAAGTGCAGTCCCATTTTGACAGCGTCATCCGCAGACCTGGTTGCTCGATAGGCAAAGTGCAGGGGGTCCAGCAGGGGTCCCGTGATGCTCTTGAGGTGATCCAGCACGAGGCGTTCAAAAGACTTCATGACCAAAGATGTCAGGGTGACAGGTCTGTAGTCACCCATTCCTGAAATTGCAGGTTTCATGGGTACTGGGATGATGGTGGAGCGCTTGAGGCAGGATGGGACTTCACACAGTTACAAAGATCTTTTGAATATCTGTGTGAAAACCGGAACAAGCTGGTCCACACAGACTTTTAAGCAGGAGGGGGACTGTATAGTTATACACTTTTGTAGCGTGTTTAAAAAAAGACAATGAGTAACAAAAGAAAAAAACAATAATCTCTCAAATTTTAGGGGTGCTGGAATTCAATTTAGTGGCGCTTGAGCAACCCCCAAAATAGGCTAGTAATGCCTATAATTCACACGAAGGCTATTCAAAAATATTTAGCAAGTGAGTGTTTTCAACATTTACACCAATGCTACTGTGGCTAAAAAAAAAAAATAATTAAACAAATAACACTAAACGTCCAATCATCGTTCTTTCACTGTTCACATCCACTAGGGGGCACATTGGAATTGAATCGGCAAGTTTGCTGTGATATGCTTGTCTCTCAGCATTCATTCATTTTTTTCTGCATGAATGGATGTTTGTAGTGTTTGAGGGAAGCTCCCAGGATATCAGGAACCGAAAAAAGAAAGAGGAAACTATTATCTTAGCGACACAGGGAGGAGTGACATGTGTCATTTTACACAGAAACCGTGACAACATTCAATCATTTCGACACTGGAGCTGTCATCGGCATGCCGATCATGGAGGCCGTGTGCGTGTGTGTAGCCGTCGTTGCTTTCTTTCAGGAAGTGGCACAATGGAATGTTTGGCCGTGATTCACTCCACTCCGCGGCTACGCAGCTCGTTATTTACGGCCCGGCGAGTCGTCGCTACGCGTGTGACTCAGTTTGTGGACGCCGGCGTCAGGTGCAGAGGAAGTGACAATCACTGTCTCTGTGCTTCATGTTAACCTGTAGCGTTTAACGCTCAACTGAGCTGTAGATCAACTGGACAAAATATGTAGGGCACGTTTTTTCTTTTTGGAGGAACCCTGCAAATGGCCCGAGATGAGCCGAAAATGGCCACTTCGAACCAAAATGGCAAACTTCCTGTGTCTTTTCAAGCATGGCTTCTTGAGACTTTTTTATGGGTCTGCTCTTGATAGACATACATACCTGCCAAATTTCATCTTGCTAAGTGCAATTAGTTCTGGGGGCTGAGTATTTCTTTAAAAATTGGGATAAAGTCTCCAAATATTCGCTTTGAAAGAATCAGACATGACCCCAAAATGGCCACTTCAAAATAAAATGTCAGACTTCCCATGTCTTTTGGGCCATGAGGTTTTGAGATTTTTTGGTGGGTCTACTCATAGACATGTACCTAATTTGATTTTGCTAAGTGCAACTGGATTTGGGGGCAAAGTTTTTTTTTTTTTTTTTTTATTCTGGAGTGCACTACAGCTGAACTAATGGTGAGTCATCAAACTTTGCCACCATAATCCGCAAAAACTAAAATATTTCTCAATTTTGAAATTGTCGCAAAAACACATTCTTTACATTCTATTTGATCATGTTACAACTGTATGTTTTTATACAGTACAGTGCTATTTTTTTATTTAAAAAACAAACACAATTTCTTGGGGATGGATTGTCATTTGTTTCAATTTGCGATATGGGTGATTTGAGTTACAATCATGCTTTATGGAATCAATTAACTCGCAAGTCAAGCTATCGCTGCATTTTATAAAGCAGTATTTCCCACTAGTGGGTCCCAGCCTCCCTCTAGTGGTACACCAAAGAATCACAGCCTAATTAAAGTTCAGTTGTATTTAACTTTGAAGTCAATACATATGCATTTCATCGATAAGGACTGTTCTGTTTTTAAATGTTTACAAATTTTACTTCACTTTTATGTGCTTTTATGATTCATTTGAATTAAATCATTAAGTACAGATTTTTTTTAATATTCCTATATTTAAGTGCAGTGTGGATGTTCAATCTGGCATAATGTTACAGTGGTTTACATCCATCCATTTTCTTTACCGCTTATCCTCACTAAGGTCGCGGGCTGCTGGAGCCTATCCCAGCTATCTTCAGGGGGGAGGCGGGGTACACCCCGAACCGGTCGCCAGCCAATCGCAGGGCACATAGAAACAAACAACCATTCGCACTCACATTCACACCTACGGGGAATTTAGAGTCTCCAATCTACCTACCACGAATGTTTTGGGGATGTGGGAGGAAACCGCAGTGCCCGTAGAAAACCCACCCAGGCACGGGGTGAACATGCAAACTCCACACAGGCGGGGCCGGGATTTGAACCCTGGTCCCCAGAACTGTGAGGCAGACGTGCTAACCAGTCGGAGTATTGCTTGTAAAAAGTATCAAAAGCAAAAATGTTTGAGAAACACTGTTTTAAAGTGATATGAAACTAAATATAAGAAAATGTGACTAATAAAACAGTTAACAGAAAAGTAAAAAAAAAAAAAAACGTTTCACCTGAACAGACATACCGAGAATAAAAAAGGAGGCTGGGCACCTGCTGACGTCACAAGACAGGGGGCGTGGCTTGATTGGACGCGTGCGGAGGGGAGCGAGCGCGCACGCAGCGGAGCGGCAAAGCGGCAGCATCGTGTCGGCTGCGCGCACGCATCGCGCTCGCTCCTCACTGGGGAAAGAACGTCAACAAACTGTTTTTGTTTGCTTTTTAGTCACCAAAAAGCAAGAAGAAGAAGAAAAAGGACGCGTTGGAGAAATTGACTTTGCTTTACTTCTGTTTGGACTTACTTGGTGAAGTTTCTTGCCCTGAATATGATTTGAACGCCAACGAACAGGTGACTCCTACCGCCGCTTTATACCTTAAAATTATGATGAATGCTACACTTTGTGCTCGTTTAAGTGGCTTCAATCAATTTGTGTTGTTGACTTCGCTTTGTGTGCGCGCGCGTGTGTGTGTGGTTTTGCTTCCCATGCAAGTGTGTGTGTGTATGTGTGTGTGTACTCTGCATGACTCACTTTCCTCAATTCGCAAAATTTTCACAATTGTGCCTTTGCTACGCCACCATTGTGTGCGTGTGTGTGTATTGCAGGTGCACCCCTGACCCACACACACATTTTAATGGTGATTGTATTATTTCCTTTTTCTTTTTTTTTTTTTTTTAGCAACAAAAGTGACTCCTCGCTGAGCCTCTCTTCACGTTAAAGTTGCCTCAGAGTAATATTGGTGATGCAGTCAATGTAAAAGAAAAAAACAGTTCTTATTTAAGCATTTCTGTGCATTCATTTCATTATTAAGTCTTGCGTGTGACAGTCGTTCCTCATAAAATGCTGCCGACAGAGTCAGGGGCCCCGATGATATTTTTGTCCCCCCCTCCCGCACTATATGTATAGTATATACAGTATATCAATCAATAAATAATACATCCCATCAACTCCGTCTATTCTTAGTCTTTTTAATACACTTTATTACAAAGCGACTAGCTTCTTGTAGTATTAATCCATTTAGCTCATTTATATTTGTAACCATTTTTGACCATTGTAATGTTTTGACTTTATGTTCAATGTTTTCAGCATAGAAACGATGCACTTTTTTTGTCCTTTTCAGTTCCATAAAACAGCATATAACATATATGATATTGTTTTAGATAGTTTACATTTATTTTGTATTATACAATTTATTATTTTTAAATTTTAAGTATTATATTTCATTAGATATTTTGTATTATATTTTATTATTATTATTATTGTTATTATTATTTTATCTTTTTGCATGTATCAATTACTTTATATTTTCATCATTTTTGACCAGTGAGATGTACATGTATGTACAGTATTGTACTGTATATTTTTCGTGATTGAGTGTTGTATAGTTTATATACAGTATGCAGTACATTTTATTCGTATGTATTATAAAATACATCTTTAAGTTGAATTAGAACTACCCACATGATTATATACAGTACATATATACAAAATGAGTGAATAAGATTATTATTATATTTGTATTTTTTTTGTTGTGTATTTATTTTGAAAAAAGTTAAAATTTGTAATGTCTACAAGCCACTTTATTTTGTTTAAGCTACATAAAAACATCTACTATAACACGTGTATTTTTTTTCACAATTAAGTGATATTTTCATTTTAAAAAAATTTCAAGCAACTGCATTTTTTTTTGTCCATTTTTTTTCCGTATTCAGTCAGTCACATAACAAAAATCCTAAAATGGTCTGGGGCCCCTATAGTTTTTAGTGTGCCATTGACATTTAAATATTTAAATCAAATCAAAAAGGGGGTTGTTATTTTCTTAATGGCCATGAGGCCAACCCCCCCCCACCCCCACCCCCTCCCCTTCCAGCATCCACGGGTCCCCTACTCGTCTTTACATGCATTGAAACCACAGAGAAAAAGTCGGCGTCCGTCTCCGTCCCTGGTACTAAGATAATGTGCTGCTGTTGTTTTGATGACTTTCACTCTGCATGTGTCACAACCACATCAAGCTCAGCCAGAATCCAAAAGCACATTTTGCAAATTCTACGGCAGTACCGCAAAGCAACAAAATACCCCCACCCCAAACACACACACCCTTTCCCCTCGCCTGCCGTTATTGCGTCGCCGGGTGATTTATCACGTCCCACCGCCTCTTTGCTTTTAATTGCATTTATCTTAATGCTTCTCAGAGGCCTCACTGTCTTTTAGGCTTGAAGTGCTTGTGTGGCTTCGTAGCCCCTTTCACACAGACATCCCTGCAAAATGTCCGCATCCCGAATTGTGCCTTTCACACCGAACCCAGCAAAGGTGGAATGTTGACTTGTGCACTTTCACACAGAGGCATCATGTATAAAATAGTTGTCGGACAGCAACAATGGCTTTCAAGCAACAGGGCAGGAGAAGCCAGTGTTAATTTTCACTTCTGTGTCCCCGCATCACGGAATGAACGCAACACACAGGCACCGGGTCGACGTCCTTCCCCGATTTGGTGTCAGGGCATCAAAGCCGTAGCAGAAAGTCCTGCATTTATCCACCTACGCCTATCTCACTGAACCCAGTGAAAGGATGTAATCTTGTGCACCTTCACATAGAGACATGGCATCCTGCAATTTAATTGAAATTTTGGAAATATTCATGAGATTCTTTTTCTAAATATTTATTATTAAATTGAATAATGATCATTTCTGTCTGAATCTCTGTTTAGCATTACATTAATTATTTTTTTAAATTTCTGTGTGAATTTTTTTTCTAATTTGATCTAACTTCAATTGAAATTCTGGACATTTTTGTCTGAATTCAATTTCGTTTTTTCAAAATTCAATTAAATGTTGAAATCTTTAGTGTGAATTTATTTTCATCATCAGATTGTTTTGAGGGGAATTGTATGCCCCAATTTGTTTTTGGAAATAGATCTTATTTTATTTTAGATTTTGGTGAGGATAAATGGATGGATTTTGGAAATTTTCATCGGAAATTCTTTATGGACTGTATTTAGATTTTTTTAAATAAAATTAAATATTGATGAGTTCCTTTGAAATTATTAAGCTTTCTTTTATTTTGAAATTTTTGAATTTTCTTTCCAAATTCATTTTTGTAATTTGATTGAATTTTTTTTATTGAGAAATGTTCTTCAGAATTTCTTTTTGTATTATAATTTTTAAAATCAAATTAGCTGTTGAAAATCTCTGTCTCGGGGGGGAATTTCTGTCCGAATTTGTTTTAGTAATTTAAATCTAAGTTGTTGCATCAGAGCCGTAACAGAAAAGCCGGCATTTGTCCACCTTTGCTTTTCACGCAGAAACCAGCGATGGTGGGACGTGATTGCATGGGCTTTCGCGCAGAGACACGGGATCCCGCAATCAGATAATTAGATAACATCAGTGTCTGGTGTGACGTATTAAATAAAAAAAAAGGCTGTTAAATAGTGACAATTGCTTTCAACACAACAGGGACGTATTAAACTTCACACCCCTGTCCCTGCATTGCGGAATTCCCTTCCATGTAGGCACGTTCCGCCTCTAACACTTCTGTCCGATTTTCTGTTGATGCACATCAGAAGATCCGGCATTTACACTATCTGCCCGTGCCTTTCACACAGAGCCAAGTGAGATGCTGACGTGCGCTTTCTCACAGACACGGCGTCCAGCAATCACAAGCACTTTTTGTGTTCCACTTTTCTTGTTCTGCTTTTTGTGATACACGTTTTGTGTTTTTGTGTTCAACTTTTTTTGTCCTTTTGCATTATTTCTTTTGAATTCCATTTCTTGTATTCCACTTTTTGTTGTCCTCTTTTTGTGTTCCACTTTTTGCGTTCCCCTTTTTTTTTATGTTCCGCTTTGTTTTCCACTTTCGGTGTTCTGCCTTTTGTGTTCCACTTCATGTTCCCTTTTGCATTCCACTTTTTGGTGTTCCATTTTTTCATGTTCTTCACATTTGTACTCCAATTTTTTTAGTGTTCCACTTTTAGAATGTTCCACAATTTGTTTTCCACTTTTGGTGTTCTGCCTTTTGCGTTCCACTTTTTGTTCTGCTTTTTTTGTGCCACTCTTTTTAAAGTTCCACTTTTTTCGTGTTACACTTTTCAACTTCCAATTTTTTTGTGCTCCTCCTTTTTATGTTCCTTTTTCTTGTGTTCCACTGTTTTAGTGCTCCACTTGGTTTTCCACCTTTGTTTTGCTTTTGTGTGCTCCTCTTTTTTTATTCCCCTTTTTCATTGTTTTTTTTTTGCTCCACTTCATGTAACCTTTTGCAGTCCATTATTTTGTGATCCATTTTTTTGTGTTCTTATTTGTGTTCCACTTTTTTAGTGTTCCAATGTTTTAATGCTCCACTTTGTTTTCCAGTTTTTTTGTTCCACTTTTTGTGTTACATTTTTATTCTGCTTTTGTGTGCTCCTCTTTTTTGTATTTCCTTTTTTCGTGTGACCTTTTTCACTTATTTGTGTTCCATCCATCCATCCATCCATTTTCAACACCGCTTATCCTGGTTAGGGTCGTGGGGCGCTGGAACCTATCCCAGCTGACTTCGGGCGAAAGGCGGACTACACCCTGAACTGGTCGCCAGTCAGTCGCAGGGCACACATAGACACGTACAACCATTCGCAATCACATTCACACCGTCACTGAGTGGGAACTGAACCCACGCTGCCCGCACCATAGTCAGGCGAGTGTACCACTACACCATCAGTGACTATTTGTGTTCCACTTTTTCAAGTGTTCCACTTTTTTAATGTTCCACTTCTTGTCTTCCACTATTAGAGTGTTTCACTTTGTTTTCCACTCCCGGTGTCCTGCCTTTTATGTTCCACGTTTGGTGTTCTGCCTTTTGTGTGCCGCTCTTTTTTAATGTTCCACTTTCTTTGTTTTATACTTTTTGTCTTCCACTTTCTTGTGTTCCACAGTTTCAGTGTTCCACTTGATTTTCCACTTTTGTGTTCTACTTTTTGTGTTCCACTTTTTGTTCTACTTTTGTGTGCTCTTCTTTTTTGTATTCCCCTTTTTTCGTTATGCTTTTTTGTGTTCCACTTCACATGCCCTTTTGCACTCCACTTTTTTGTATTCCATGTTTTCGTGTTCTTCTTACCTGTGTTCCACTTTTTTAGTGATCCACTGTTCTGATGTTCCAGTTTTTGTGTTCCACTTTTTGTGTTCCACTTTATGTGCACTTTTGCATCCCACTTTTTGTGTTCCAGTGTTTCAGTATTCCACTTTGTTTTTCACTTTTTGTCTTTCACTTTTTTGTTGTTTATTTCTTTGCATTCTCCTAATTTGTGCTCCATTTTTTAAAACTAATTTCAATCTTTTCTACTTCCTTTTTCGTTCCGCTTTTTGTGATCCAAACGTCTAACTTCTCGTGTTTTTCCATCAGGATGAATCTGCGCTTCGTGCAAACGCTGCGTGCCGTGTCGCTGTTGTGGTGGTGGCTGTGCTCGCCGGGGGCGTACGGCCAGTGCGACGAGCCGTCCGAGTCGTCCAAAGTCAACCTTTCGTCAGACCACCGTCTCCCAACGTTCACCGCCGACTTTCCGGTCCAGAACATGGTGACGCTTGATGGTATTGTCTACGTGGGCGCCGTCAACCGGATCTACGCGCTGGCGCCCAACCTTACCAAGCTGTCAGAGTATCGCACGGGGCCGCTGTTCAGCAACGAGACCTGCGGGTCAGGCGGCGGCGGCGGCGAGGTAGACAACCACAATTTAGCCCTGGTGGTGGAGAAGATGTACGACAAAGGCTTGTACAGCTGCGGCTCGGCGGACAACGGCGTCTGCCGCCGCCACGTGCTGGACGACGACGTCAGCCCCAAGACGGTGGACGAGGACGTGTACTGCTTCGCCTCTGAGGTGGGGCTGGGCAGGGGGACACCGGCCGACGCCGACGTGGTGGTCGGTTCGTCGGGCTCACGGGTGCTCAGCGTGGAGAGCAACGTCATCCTGTTCTTCGCGGGCAACTCTGAGATTCCCGGTTCGGGAAGCCCGCCCGACGCCGCGGCTCGACCTCACACCGTCTCCCTGAGGAAGATGAAGACGAGCCAGGACGGGTTCACCTTCTTCTCGGGCCTGTCCCACATGGATCTGATCCCGTCGCTGCGTGGCAAATACTACCTGCATTACGTCCACTCCTTCCACAGTGGGCCCTTCACGTACTTCCTGACGGTGCAGCAGGTGAGTCGGCACTCGCCGTCTTTCCACACGCGGATCGTGCGGATGTGCTCCTCGGATCTGGTCATCCGCCGCTACGTGGAGCTGCCGCTGGAGTGCATCAGCACTGACAAGCGCCGGCGACGCTCGGTCGAGGATGTCAAGGTGTTCAACCTGCTGCAGGCGGCGCACGTGACCAAGGTGGGCGACGACGTGGAGCTGCAGCGCCATCTGAAGGTACGCATACGTAGCTTTATTGTGGGGTTAGATTTTTTTCTTGATTAAATTAAATAGGACGGAAGACTATTTTCGCGAACCGAAACAAAAACATGAATGTTAGGTTCATTGAAGATTGTAAATTGCCCAGGTGTAAATGTGAGTGTTGTTTGTTGGTGTGTGGTTTGTGATTGGATGGCGACCAATCCAGGGTGTAACCCGCCTCTTGCCCAAAGTCAGATGGGATAGACTCCAGGTCACTCTGACCATAATGAGAATAAGTGCCATAGAAAATGGATGGACGGATTGAAAATTTCCACCAGAATTTGGTTTTATAATTAATTTTTTTTCTTGTTAAAATTTTGGAATTTTCTCTCCCAATTTTTTTTTCTGTAATTTTATTTGAAATTTTAGAAATTTTCCTCAGAAATAATTTTTCAAGGTAGATTTCTTAAATTAAATTAAATATTGAAAATTGTTGTCCACATTTCTTTTTATTATGTGATTTCTACTTGAAATTTCTGCCTGCATTTGTTTTTATAATTTGATCTTATTCTATTCAAAAATGTAGACATTTTCATCTGAATTTATTTTTTGTATGCTGATTTTATAAAATTAAATGAATTTTTGAAAATGTCTATCCGAATATCTATGTTAAATGAGATTTATTTTTAATTTGGGGAAATGTCTGTCCAAATTATATTTCTGGGAATTTGACCCTATTTTATTTGAAATTTTGGACATTATCAACAGAATTTATTTTTGTATCTTGATCTTGTCAAACAAAATTAAACATTGAAAATTTGCATCCGAATGTCTTTTTTTAGATTAGATTTTGTTTGCATTTGCATTACAATATTTTTTAGTTATCAACATTTTTTAATTAGATTAAACATTGAATATTTCCATCTGAATTCCTTTATGTAATGTTTTTTTTAATTTGAAATATTGAAAATCTTTGTGAGAATTAGTATTTTTTTGCAATTTGATTTTTTTCAATTAAATGTTGAAAATGGCCGGCACGGTGAACGACTGGTTAGCACATCTGCCTCGCAGTTCGAGGGACAGGGGTCCAAATCCCGGTCCCTCCTGTGTTTGCATGTTCTTCCCGTGCCTGGGTGGGTTTTTTCCGGGCACTCCGGTTTCCTCCCACATCCCAAAAACATGCGTGGTAGGTTGATTGGAGACTCTAAATTGCCCATAGGTGGTAATGTGAGTGTGAATGGTTGTTTGTTTCTATGTGCCCTGCAATTGGCTGGCGACCAGTTTAGGGTGTATCCCGCCTCCCGCCCGAAGATGGCTGGGATAGGCTCCAGCAGCCCGCGACCCTAGTGAGGATGAGTGGTAAAGAAAATGTATGGCCAAATTTATTTTCTTAATTTGATATTTTCAAATTTAAATAAATATTGAAAATGTTCGTCCTAGTTGCTTTCTATATTTTTTTTATTTAGAAATTTTGTGTCGAAAAATTCTTTTTTGTAAAATTTTTTTATTCAATCTTTCTGTTGCTGTTGAAATGGTTGTTGGAAATTCTTTTTGTAATTCGATTTGTTTAAATTAAATGGAATATTGAACATTTTTCACCAAATTTCTTTTTGTAATTAAAGTTTTAATTATTATTATTATTATTTTTGTTTAAGGTGGAGGAGGGTGACGACGTGCTCTTCGCTGCCTTCGCGCGCGGCAAACCCGACTCCAGCGAGCCCACCGCCAACTCGGCCGTGTGTGTCATGAGCATCAAGCACCTCAACAACATGTTCCAGATGTACATGCAGAAGTGCAACACAGTGGACCCGTACCATTTCACCGGCTCTGATGGCAGGGCCTGCTACAACATGGTGAGTGAGTGACCGACATGCAAGCTGCTGGATCGCCATCAAGGACGTTTTTAAACACTTGTGGGTTTGCCTTTGCGTCTTCTCAGCGAAAAACATTAATTTGAAGCAACGTAAACTAACCATCGAACTAACACGATCCATTATCGACGAGTAAGTGTCGCACAAGGTAAAATTAAGTTAACCACTGTTAAGAGTAAAAAAAACAACTCCATTTGAATATTGATAACACAATGCAACGGTTATTTCCATCACATTTTTTTCTACCAAATGCACAAATGCAGAAAAGAAAAGTTAGCCACTGTTCTTTTATTTGTAAATGGTAAAAACGATAAAGCAGCCAAGCTCAACTTTGACAGCAGGTTAGGATCATTAATATGGTAAAAAAAAAATCAAAAGTTGTAAAAAAAAAAAAAAAAAAAAAAAGGTGTACGTGAAATAATATCCTTTGCTCGCTGACCTGCGCTCTCGTGGCATCTCACACAGCCTCATGCAAGATGGCAGATAAAATGCAGAAATTTTGTGCAACTTTAAAGGTGGCTTTTTTTATGCAGTTGTTTTTTTAATTATTAATTTTGAATTTTAAATGTGTAAAATTTCTGTCTGAATTTATTTTCAGAATTAAATTGTTTCATTTGAAATATTCATCCAAATTTATTTTGGAAGTTAGAATTTTTAAATGAAATTACATATTGAAAATTTCCCTTGAATTTAGTTTGTAATTAGATTTTTTTTCCAAAAATGTATTTTTAGAATTAGAATTTTGATCAAATTAAGTTTTGTAATAAGATTTTTTAGCTAATATGTATTTTAAATTTCTCTTCAAATTATTTTTTTGTAATTATTATTATTATTATCCATCCATCTTCTCTACCGCTTCGCCTCACTAGGGTCGCGGGTGTGCTAGAGCCTATCCCAGCTATCTACGGGTAAACCCTGAACCGGTCGCCAGCCAATAATAATAATAATAATCTACAATTGGCTGGCGACCGGTTCAGGGTGTACCCCGCCTCTCGCCCGAAGATAGCTGGGATAGGCTCTAGGATGGATTATTATTATTATTATTATTATTATATTTTTGTATTTGAAATTTTAGAAATTTACATCCAAATTCAATTTTATAACGAGTAATCTGAAATTTGGAAAATTACCATCAGAATTTCTTTTTGTAATTCAAACCTTTTCAAACTTTAAAAATATTGAATGAAAACATCTAATTACAAAAAATTCACATATTTTTAAAAACTGAACATTTTGAACTTTTTCACACAAAATATGTCTTTCATTCCCCTTTAACAGCTTTAACCACATATGTTTCCACAAGAATTAAAACAGCATTAACAAATAATAAAGTTCACTGATGTTCTCTGATGGGAATGGGAAATAAAAATTTCCCCAAAAAATGTTCCCACAAAGTCAAAACCAGCATACAAATGATAAAATGAACAATTAAGATTTAGAGCTGATCAGTCGATAGATTAAGTAAGAGCTTTGTCTCAATACTTTAGTCCATGTAATTGTTTACAGTTAAGGTTTTGAATGATATGACAATTATAAAACCGTGCCTGTTTTCATGCAAAACGTCTTTAGAAGCTTCAAAGTTGTTGCCGCAGCATGGAAATGTTGTGATTCAAAATGAATGCAAATGAGGTCCCTTGTCATTCTAATTATAATGTCTTTTTTAACCTTTTAGCCTAAGAGGACTACCAAATCTTTTTGTACCCGTTTTATCTTCCAGGATCTCGTCCTTTATCGCACGGATGGAATTTAGGAATTTTTCCACTTAAGACTTGTGTGGATGAAAGAGTGAGTGCGAGTTCAAAGTGCGACGCCGTCCGCTTTATCGACCATATTTGGTGAAGTTACCAGTTTTTTTTAATCCCTTCTTTTTTGCTCACATAAAGCATCCATTTTAGGATAAAGTATTACGGACTGCAACCAAAGCTCGCTGCTGCTGTCAGGATAGATCATGTGACCTCGAGGACGCCCTGTCATGAGGGTCCGGGCGGGTCATTCCATTATCGTTGACAAAGTTTATTTACACTGGACGTTTACAGCCACTTGCTACATTGAGGAAGCCCCTCATCTGACAGCAGCACCCCCCGCATCAATCAATCAATCAATCAATCAATCAATCAATCAATCAATCAATAATGATGTAAAGTTAACCAGTGAGCTGTGCAAAGTCTTCAGTCCACTGCACTCTCTATTATTCTTAATTGTGCAGGATGCTTTCCTGTGTCAGAACAGGCACAGAATGAATGGAAAGTAAAAATGAAGCAAAAAAGCTAAAAAAAAATATATTTTTTTTAAAGGAGCAAAAATATTGCCAAAAAGTTGAGGCCAAATGTTTAAAAACAATGCAGTAAAACAATTATTCCAGTTATTGCACCATTAAAATTAAAAAGAAAAAAACTAAAGTAAAATATTTAAGGAAAGTAAAAAAAAGTACAAAACAGCACTATTATCCACGTTTTTAGATCAAAAGTGAACAAATAAAAATACTACAGAAAACACAGAAACAACAAAAGTAAAAAAAAGTAAGAAAAAAGTCCAGTGAAAATAATTCAAGGAACTGCACCACTAAAGAGGGAAAATTCTCAAGAGAAAAAAGTAATGCACTATCTAAAAATATACAAAATAAAAATAAAAAAGAAGACAAAAGTCAAATTTTCAGACTTAAAGCATGAAAAAGTTCAGAAAAAAAGTAAGAGTTCTTTTTAAGTCACAAAAAATAAGAAAAAGTACTGCACCATTATCTCAATTTACAGATGATGAAAAGTGAAACATTAAAAACAAAAGAGCCAACAAAAGTAAACATTCAAATAGGAACAAAAAAACCCTACATCATTATCCAAAGTCGCAGACTATAAACAGTGAAAATAAAAGGACATAACAAAAAAGTAAAAAAATAAAATATATATATATATATATAACAATAATTCTAGAACCTGCATCACCAAAAAAAGTAAACAAAAAAAGTAAAAAAAAAAAAAAAAAAAGTATTGCACCATTATCCAAAATTAGAGATGAAATTTGCTGACGATCCATCCATTTCCTTTACCGCTTATCCTCACCAGGGTCGCGGGTTGCCGGAGTCTATCCCAACCATCTTCGGGTGGTAGGCGGGGTACACCCAAAAAAATGTAAACAACAAAGTGGAAGTAATTTGCCTGAACTGCACCACTGAAAATCAAAAAATTGAAATCGTCAAAATGAAAAATAGAAATTGAAACCTAAAAAAAAAAACTACCAAGTAAATATTTAGAAAGTACAAAAAAAAGGTTATAAAACAAAAACACTTCTGCATCACTGTCCAATATTGCAGACTATTAAAAGCGAAAATGAAAGTAGAAACTAATCCAAAGAAACATACACAAACCAACCAAATAACCAACAAAACAATTTAATAAAACACAGTTGGAGTTGTTTTCGGGGTTTTTGTTGTTCTCGATGACGACTACTATTACTGTACTTCTTTTGACGCGTGGCTCCTGCAGGTCGTTTATCTGGCGGCGTAAACACGTTACAAGGATGTCAGCGGTTATATTTTACGTCCATGTTCCTCTTCGCTGAGCTGAACACCTGCCGCTCTGCTCGTTCATCTTAACGAGTGTCCATTTGACTTTTTATGGAGCGTTTATCTCACTTTGAGTGTGAGGCTGTATGACTTATCAAGATTGTTACAGTACTGGATGCGGCAAAAACAATAGATACTTTGTTGGTGTACGTAAGTAGATTTTTTTCAGGCACCTCTACTTTACTTGAGTATTTATTTTTCTGACGACTCTTGACTTTTATTGGCTACATTTGAAAATAGATTGTACTTTGTAATCCTGACTTTGTCAAAATAGGCTCTTTACTTTTTCAATCTGTATAGATGACATAAAAACGAGGGAAAATCAAGAGAGCTAATGAAAGTCAAGCGAGGTTGAGATCTTGATTAGTTGAAAGCTTGGATCCTTATGAGGCGGAAACAGCTGAATACAGCAGCGACGTTGAGGGACATGTCTTTTTAAATCTTTTGAAAAGTAAATTGAATGGATGGCTGACGATACAACCAGTGGCGGTTCTGGGGTGAGCGTCAGGGGGGCCAGTGCCCCCTAAGCACTGGCCTTGGCCCCCCCTGTGGCCCCTCCTAAAATTGACAATCCCCTCCCAATCCCCTCCCACCGTCGATGCAATTCAATTGACTACAGAAATTTATTGTACAACGACTACAAGAGATTCAGTGAAGCAAGATATTCCCTATCTATGAAAGGAGGAATACATGGATGGACAGAGGCAGAGTACGGACACATACGTACGGACATTTCTGCCCCAGATATCAGACTGTCCAACTCTCCATCTTCTTGTGTGGCCTTCTTCGAGAGAATGGTTTAAAGTCAACAGCAACACAAATGGTTTTGCGGTGAATGTGCCAGCCTTAAAAACCCACCAGCTTTTGGTGTTCAAACATTCTCCAGCTAATCTGAAAAACACATACAAGTCAGGTGCATTTTTTCAGTCGTTATCATTAACTGATTCAGCATTTTTTGTTAGTCAGTTCACAACATTAGCTAAGTTATGGGAAAACAGTGTTTTGTTAGTCATTGTGTCAAAAGTCATTGTGTTGATTTTTTTTGTCAGTCCAATCACTGGTTAATGTCATGAAAAAGACAATTTTCAAGATATTAAAAGAGATATTGTATATAATTGACGATAACAATTCATTTTATTTCTGTAGTTTAGTACATTTCAGTTTCTCCTTCTTTTTTTTACTTCAGTAAAGGAGTTGAATCAGTACGTCTACTATTACCTGTTTTTTTTTTTTTTTTTTTTTTTTAATGATGCAAGTATCTACTTAAGTACAGAGTGTGAATACTTCTGCCACCTCTGGTTTATTACTCGTCCATCAAGCATCTGGCAAGTATTCGCTAGTCGCAAATATGATAAGCAGGCTCATAAATTCATAAAGATTGTTTGGAGCTGAAACTCTCCAGCACACAGAAACTTTTTTTGGTCATGTTTTTCTTTTTTTTTGCTGCTGCTTCAGGAGGGAGGAAAAAAAAGCCTCAGTAGGAATCTGGCGAGCACTGAAAGTACGCCGGAAAGAGCACATTTGAACTTTTTTAAGTGGCGGTTGTCATCGCCAGTGAGCCTCCTAATTCTAGAGCATGATGGATGTTTTTAATGATGACTCACACATTGCTCGATGTTTGGGCAACAGTGGTGCAACTTTCATTGAATTGAATAAAAAAAAAAAAGAGGACAAATCAATGACATAAAGTAGTCAAGGAAATTCAATTAAATGAAAAAAGGAATAAAAAATTCAAAGAAATTATGAAAAATAAACAAAACAAAAAAGCTCAACTAAATTAGGGATGTTTTTTAACAAAAGAAGAACATTAAGATACATTAAGAAAAAGTAGAAATAATTAAAAAAAAAATAAAAAATAAAAAAATTAAAAAAAAAAAATATATATAATTAAAAAGTGTAAAACGTTAAAATTATTTAAGAAAAACAGTAAAAATTAAAATAAATGAACAAAAAGCCAAAAAGCTCAAATAAATGAAGCCAAGTAAAAATAAAATAAGAAAAAAAAATAAAAGTTAAAATAAAGAAAGAAGGCAGTGTGGGAGTTTGCATGTATTTCAAAAAGCACATAAAAATAGCTCATTTTTAAAATAAAAGGTTTTTGTGGAAAAAAATATTTAAACAGTCTAACTAAATGAATAAATAAATAAATTTTAACGAACTTCCTCCATATGTCTACAGATGATGAAAAATGGCCAAAAAGTGAATAAAGTAATAATGAATAAAAGTTATTTCTTTTTAAACTATTTTGACAGTGAAGAATGTTGCTTAACTAAGATTTTATTTCCATGAGTTCCTCTGTGGAAAAAGAAACCCTCCCTTTTAAGGATGGTGTGTTTGTTTTTTAAGGACAAGCTACTAAGTGCGTGTGTGGTGCCAAATGTGAAGCCTGCAAATGTGTATTCATATTCCTTATGTGCATATCATCTAATTAGGAAACACGCTGGTCCAATACATCACAGCCGTGCTTACTTCTTCCTCGTAATGAGAAATGATTGTAGCCAGCGTGAAATCAATGTGTTGGCTATTTTGTCATGAAAAGCAGGGGCGGGCAAATTAAAATGGCCGTCGCTCAAAAAGTGGGACTGGTACGAGGGCGCCGTGTAATCAATCAGTCGGCAGATTGAATTTAAAAGTAATCAGCATTTTCTGGTTTTGCTTCCAATCCATGCTAATCTGATCGTCACTTTGACCTCGCATGTGGACGTGGATCCTTTTTTTCCCCACTGGACTTTTGGGAACGTTGAGCCACACCCGTTTTTAAAGGCACATTTATAGAAAGCTGTATGAGTATTTTTTCCATATCAAGGATGTCCGTCTTAACCCTTACATACGTACTGCTGAGGTCAAACTTCACCTGTTTTGGCATTTGACTGCAATAAAAATACCTTGTGTACTAAGTCTTTCGCCCTGAAATTTTATGTCTTTTCCAACAGTGACCCAAAATATAAAATAATGACAATATTTGAAACTGTCATTATTTTGTAAAGGTGCTACAAACCTTGTGTACACTGAGGCTGAGGATTTTATATACAACAACTTAGCCTTGCAGGGATGCTCCTTTCATACCCAACCATGAACCTGTGGAATGTTCAAAACAAGTGTTGTTGTTGTTGTTTTTTTAGCATTTCTCATCTTTCCTAATCTTTTGATGCCACTGCCCCACCTTTATTGGAACATGTTGCAGGCATGTTGCAATCAAATTCAAAATGAGTGAATATTTGCACAAAAACAAAAACAAGTTCATTGGTTTGAACATGAAATATTTTGTCTTTGTAGTGTATTCAATTGAATATAGCTTGAAAATGTTTTGTAAATCATTGTATTATGTACTTATTTACATTTTACATGACATCCCAACTTCATTAGAATTAGGGTAAAATTATAGTGATTTTATTTTTTTTTTATTTTTTTTACATTCTTGTGGAAAAGGTAAAAAGAATATTTAATAGTGAAACCTAAAAACAACGGAATAGTCTAAGCTTGACTTTGACAACCACTAATATAAAAAAAACAAAAACAAAAAAGGTAATCCGTCGATTTGCTCACATCTTTGAAGACATTATTTTTGCATTGGATCTCATCGGCTGGTGTACCCAATGGAGTATCGAGTGCGCCGATGATTCAGAGGAGTGTGTAGACGTCACAGCGGTTGCGTGCCCGTGCTTGTGCTTGTCCTTGCACCCCCAGCCGTGCTGTTATTGAAATCTGTTTGCCAGCCTGGAAAGCAGCTGTGTTACGTGCCGAGACACTATCTCATTCATGAGCTAAGCTAAGCGTGTTATAGTCACACACTCACACCTGGGGAGGCCCATGCGGTGGTGCGTGTATCCCGAGGCACACCACTGATTTCCACGACGTAACCTTTTAGCAATCATGAAAATTTGATGTGGGGTTTTACTTGATTTTTCAGATTAAACATGATGTCTTTATAAACTGTTAACATTTTCAGGGGGTGTTCGGGGGTGCAGTGGTACACCCCTCGGTGCATCACTGAGTTCCATGACCACCTGTATGTAGCATTTTAGCAGTCGTGAAAATTTGGTGCACAGTGGTACAACCCTGGGCACACCGCTGATTTCCACAACTGCACACCCTTGGATCACTTTTTGTTAACAATATAATCAAATCTTATATGGTGTTCTAGGTTAATTTTCAGGCCTGCATGACTAAACACGATGCCTTTATGGTTTAGACTTTTTCTTGATATGTGCGCGAATAAAGATGGCGTGCCAACTCTATCAACCTTATCCTGGAGCACATGAAAACAAATCAGATGTAGCACTGCTTTCATGGCAAATAGTTCCATTAAATCAGAGATTCCGAAACGGCAGTGCACGCACCCGCTGAGGTGCGTTAACTTGATAGTGAAACACTGATGTGGTGTTTTATTTTAATCTGCAGGTTCACGTCTTAAATCGCTATAAATATTGAGATATTTTGCTTTTTGGGGTGTGTGTGTGGTGTAAAAGGGGGAGGTTTATTGCTAAGGCCTCAAATTTTTTCTGTCTAAGATCCAAGCATGCCCCGGCGTGCCGTGCCAACGTTCAAGACGGGGCATTGGTGCGGGCGGTTCCTCGGCAGGCACAAAAGAATGACTGTTCTTATCCCGTCTTGTCCTGTCCTGTCCTGTCCTGCTTTGTTCCACTTATCGCATCTCTGCATCCAACCATCCATCTCCGGTCGTACTACATTAGCACGGTGGAAAATACCAGCTACTGTAAATGTGAGATTACACCATACAGTAAACAAAATGATTAACTGTGTGAATGCTGAAAGTGTTAGCTGCAAAAAAACTAGCATCACCAGAAGATGAAAGAACATCAGCATCCAATCAGATTTCTCTGATCTTATAGCCGCTAGGATCTGTTGTTGGCTAACGGTTAGCTGATGATGTCGTCGTTCAATAGATGAATTTCGACACTTCCTCTGCGCTTTTGTCTGTTTGTTTCTTGTATCACCAGGCATTTCCACATGAGTTGACAGTGTGGCTCCATTTGGTTAATGATCAATCCTGGGTGCTCGCTTTCTTTCTGTTGTCGCTGGAAAGACCAACGAAGAACAAACGGACAAACCTGCTATCTTTGTTCCCCTGATAACGTGTTGAGTTGTCAAGCTGCAAGCTGTCGGCCTCGCTGGGAAATGAGCAGCAGCCAGACGCACGACCACATGCAAAAAAAAAAAAAAAAAAAAAAAAAAGTTGTGGGGTAGGGATTAGGATTAGTTTTGGGGAGTTAGAGTTAAAAATTGGGGTTAAGATTACAGATTGTCTGTTGCTCAAATGCAGGAGTGCAGTCAAGGAATTGAGCGATCAATTATCCAGGAGCCTCTCAAATATCCACACTATATCCTTTATTTCTCACCAATTTCCTCTCTGTATCATTTTAATATAGCAACGTTGGTCAGGGTAATGTTTCTTCTCTGACAATCGCGTCATGTTGTTTGTGGTTAAATAAAAAATAATAAAGTACAATATATGGTCCCTCAAAACGCCGTTTCTCAATAAGAACACCAGGGGGTGCAGTTTTTCCATTGCAGTAAGTCTGTTTATTTGCGAGGGCTAATCGCCTGGTGTGCGGCGGATGTGAGTGGTCAACTGTACTTTTTTGCAATTGTCAAGTTCAGTCGCTTTTGTTTGCATCGTACGGGACTTGGGCTAGACGTTTGGGTTAAGAGTTAGGCTTAGAAATTAGCGTTGGAGGTTAAGGTAGAAGTCAGGTTTAAGGGGGGAGATCAGGTTTAGGTGGTAAATGCACAACGGTTAAAACAAACTCAGGACAAGTGTCATCCTCCCATCGTGACCAAAACTCCAAAATCAACCTCGTCTCGCTGACATGGGATTTCAGCCGTTTCCTGCCCTTTGAAAAAGTTTCTAATCACAGAGTCCAGTTCGGCGTGGAGGCCTGTGGCCAGCGAGCTTCTACTTCAACTACTAATTGAAAGCTTTGCAGGGACGTACGCACGTACACATACGTGGGAAAAAGAAATTTTGCTTTGAAGACGAAGCTGCAATTAGGACAATAAACTGGAGGATAGTTCAGGTCTTCTAAAGTCTTTAAAGCACTTTCACTAACTGTTAAGTGAAAATTGTGCAGGTTTTTGTCGCCTCTCGACCGATCACAATACTTCTCTAAACTCTCAGGGGTTGCTCTGTCACACTGAGAATCCTATTGGTTTTGAATGCTATCTGATCCAATACACTTGAGTTATCTCAGGGTCCGAGGTCACATGGGTGCGTGTTTTGACAGTCCGGCAAACATCTGCTGCAGACATCTCATTCCAACGTAATCCCAGCACAATGCCAGCACCCCTTATGTGTGTGCGTGTGTGTGCATATGTGTTTGCGCACGCTCAAGTCATGGAGGCGCACACTCACACAATGCATCCCAAACAAGAGGAGCTATTTCGTCTGTCCTTGGGTTTCATCTCCTCTCCCTCTTTATTCCTCCTCATCCTATGTGATGCCAAAGAAGGAAGGTTCCTGCTTGACGGGAACGCCGTTTTCCTCCAAAGAAGACAAACTGTTGATGTTGCAGTTTTCTAAATTGAAGACATATTTACTCCTTGTTGCACTTTCCTAAAAACAATCTGCAGTATTCAAGTTGTACTTTACTAAAAAGAAGACAAACTGTTGATGTGTCACTTTCCTAAAAACAAAACAATCTATTCAAGTTGCATTTTCCTAAAAAGAAATCAAACTATTTAAGTTGTGCTATCCTAAAAAGAAAAAAATATTGATTTTGCTCTTTCCTATAAGGAAGAAAAACTGTTGATTTAGCAATTTTCTAAAAGATGAATTCAATATTTAATTCAATTTTACTTATTTCTGTCATTTTTGGAGATGGTACTACTAGAATTTAGTGCACAAAAGAAACACATTTTTACGGTTTGCATTTTGTCGAGACCGCCTCGTCATTTGCATAAACATGAGTTCCAGCTAACCCCATTCAAATGTACAAGGCTGCGGAAAAAACGCATTCAGCTGCTGTGAGATCTGTTTGCATAAGAATGACCATGTAAACACACTGCAATATGTATGTGCTCTTTGCTGCTGTTTTTGTTAGCGTCAGAGTTTAAACAGGCTCTTAACTCCTCCATGTCCATCTGAACTATAGAGTCATGAGGGACTCAATTAGAGGGAAGCGTTGATTTGTTCAAGTCGGCAATTTAATGAACCTGAGAGATTGTTTGCACATGCTTCTGTCGGTGCTGCTGTTTTGGTTCGTAACAGAGATCAAACAGGCTCAACAGTAAACTATTGTCGATCTGAACGATAGCATCGTAATGGGGGTACCGCCTATTTCAGAGAAGTGTCAATTTGTTTATGGGGACCATTTCAATCACCTGAGATTGATGCCCGCCCAAGCCCGTTTGAAAGGCCCCCTGCGGGTAGATGACCGGGGCCACCGCACCGTCCGCCCCTCCTTTGCATACCCCTGCTTAATGCATTTTAACTTCTGGATCTGGATGTTAGCTCTGGATACCGGGTCTAACTCCTGGTTCTTGCTTGTGGTTCTCACATCTGTCTCTTGCTTCTGGTTCTGACAGCTGGTTCTTTGTTGTAGTTCTGACTTGTTTTTTCAAAATTATGATGTATGATAGGACTACTGGGTTTAGACCCGGGTCAGTTGAGGTTCATTTTTGGAAGGGAGAGTAGTTTTCTAGTTGTTTCTAATGGCGATCACATGCTTCTCTGATTAATGAATGAACAAGTGAATGAAAGGAGTGCACTTGGCTGAGGAGTGTTTGATGGATCAGACCTAAGATTCCGGCGCTCCCAAGCAGGACAATTTTTTATGTCAGTGTCAGTGACCTGCTGACATCCCTCATTTGCTTCCACGTCATTGGAAAGTATGAGCATGGAAAAGTTCCGGAATACTCGAGAGTCAGCTACAATATTCTTTACCCGCCACTTCATTCGGTAGAGCGACACATACACTGTGAATAAAAAATGATGGTGCGCCCTATTTGTGTTTGTCAGCAGTCCATTTCCTGGTTGTCAGAAATTGCCGTGAGATGACTGGACTGTACCATATTTCATTTCGATGCAGGGGGCACACAGCCGTAATGATACAAATGGATGAATTCCTCTAACAAAAGTGATATTAAAACAAACACACACACACCAAATTGGCCTAGACAGGACATGACCATACCGTTTTCATTGTAGGGTGCAGCCGAATTTTTCCATTGAAACTAAAATGGCAAAAAAGACTTTTCTGTTCATTGTATGGATTTCCACACAAGTTAATGGAAATCTTTTATGTTGTAATCCTGATAACTAACTGACTAGCTAAGCAGCAAACTATTTACTTAATTAGCAAAGCATCTCACTACCCATCTGATTAATTGACTGACAAACTAATTGACTAATCAACTAGCTAATTAACTCACAAACTAGAGAACTAGTTTGCTAACAAAGTAGCTGAATAGGTAACCAACTAATAAAAAGGTTACCCTTCGATAAAGTTTAAGTTACATTGCAATGCTGCTAATGAATGGTCAACTAACTGACTACCGAATTTTACTAGCTAACAGACAAGCAAAAAGGCTACCTACATACCTAACTACAGTATCTCATTAACTAGCTAACTACCCCAATAACAAATCTGCTAACTAAATAACAAGCTAACTAAATGACCAATCAGCTAAGTAATCAAATAATTTGACAAACCAAAAGACAAACTAGCTAACTAACAACCTCGATGTGTAATTAGCCTCAATAACACATCTGCTATCTGACTTACTAATCTAAATGACACATCAGCTAACTGACTGACTAACTAGCTAACGGACAACCTAACAGACTAACTAATTAGCTAAGTAGCTAATTGACGAATTAATGGGGCAAAAATCCTGGCGCTTGCTGAATTCTGCCTGGCAACAAGCAACTGTAGTGTACACAAACTAGCGCACTCCAAATCCTTCAAAATAAGCAACATAACGTTGTTGCCATCTTCAGAAGACCATATTGCACGTGTCTCCAGGCCGTTCGCTGGGCGGTGCGTCGGCGCCAGGGGGCAGAGGGCCGTTGCCTTGTTGTCGGCTTTTCTTGACTGACCCTAGCACGATGACAATGGCAGCACACACGCTGTGACAAATGCACATGTACTACGGTGAGAGTCTAGTTGCAGACGGACGTGTGTTGAGGGAGTGCAGGTGGACACGCACGGACACACGTGCACACACACACACAAACACATTTCACTTTCACACACACCCTCAAGCTAGCAACCTCTCTAGTTCACTGATCCCTAGGTCAAAGGTCACCCATTCCAGGGGGTCCACCGGCAATGACTATATTTAGGTTTAACGACGTCAGCATACCTATTGTAAGCATTTCAGCATTTGGGAAATTCTCATTTAGAATAATATCTGACTACATTATAAGGTATAAAGTACTTATCCATCCATTTTCTTTACCGCTTATCCTCACTCGGGTCGCGGGCTGCTGGAGCCTATCCCAGCTATCTTCGGGCGGGAGGCGGGGTACAGTTATTGCTCTACCTTAATGCTTTTCTTACTTAGCTTGCTGTCTTGCTACATGTATAGTCAGAGGTGGGTTGAGTAGCCAAATATTGTACTCAAGTAAGAGTACTGTTACTTAGCATAATATGACTCAAGTAAAAGTAAATAGTAGTCCTCTAAATATTTAATAATATTTAAGTTAGAGTAAGAAAAAAATCGTGAGTAACTTCTGATTGAAAATAAAACATCAGAGCACTCAGGTGCTCAGGTTGCTCTCTTGTTCTATGTTACCATCCCGCCTGTTAGCATGTTATCAGTTTATCATTAGAAACAGTACGTGACTACAGGGCAAGACGTACGTTAAAGGTGGGATGCCAGTTCAGCACTGAAATGGATCCTTGCCTGCCGCTGTTACGGCCATCTTGTGTGAGAAAATCAATAGTATTGTCCTGACCTTAAAAGTGAGTAAGGGGTCTTATTTTTTTACAACCATCCCGTGTGATATAATATCACGCTGGGAGCTATCTGCTTTCATATGTAGGGGGAGGTTGTGTGAGTCCTCCTGGCTTGCGCTAAGCCCCCCTTAGCTCGTCTTTCATCAGGCTGCGCTCGTAATGGAGAGCTGTACTGTGATGCATCATGGGAAACGGCCATGAAGCTTTTTTACCCATCGAGCGCTACTTTTTCGAGAGAGCGTTGCCGGTCCGCTAGCTGCTTGTTGTGTCTGCGCCTGCTGGAGCGTCGAACGAACGCAGTGAGCAGAACCGGAGTTTGATGTAGAAAACCCCCTCCGCACCCCCTTTATGCACCCACCTCCTGCTCTCTTTGTGTTTAGTCATGGCCTTCAGTGGCCGGCCTCGGCTTTCATTAATCATTAATGATCCACAAGGGGGGCTCTTAAGGTCCTTGACCTGGGCGCTTGACCGCGCCGCAGCTTTGCTTGTTTTCTTAGCTTCACTGCATCATGACCTCTGCACGGACGCACGAATGGGAAGGGGGGCTTACAGGTACTGGGAGAAGCCTTGATCTAAGGCAGGGTGGGCAAACTACAGCACAGACAAATGACTCTGACATATTTAAGTTTGAGCTAAAAATTGCTGCTTCCAACCAAATTGGCAGATTTATTGTTTAATTTCAGGCTTGGGTCCTGGAGGATCTTAGTGGGCCTACTCATGATAGACATGTCCATCAAATTCCATGTTGCTAAGTGAAATTGACTTTGGAGGCTGAATCTGCCCCACTGCCCCAATCCCGGGGGCATGGATCTCTGGAAACGATCCCTGAAATGTTTGCATCAAACCAAACTGTCAGACTTCGTGTCTTTTCAGGTATCGTATAGTCTTCTTGCAACTTTTTTTTGGGTCTACTCATGATCGACATGATTACCACATTTTATTTTGTTCAGTGATACTAGCTTCGGAACCTGAATTGTTTTACAATTCCAACAGATACTACCCAGCTGACAAGTTTGTCTTTGAAGGATCCCTGTAAATTCCTATTAAACCGTCCTTTTTAAACCAAAATGGCAGACTTCATTTGTCTTTTCGGCCACTGCTTTTTGAGACGTTTTTGTGGGTCCACTCTTGATAGACATGCCTACCAAATTTCGTGTTGCTCAGTGAAACTAGTTTTGGGGACTGAATTTCCCAAACATTCTGAAGATAGGGAGTCATCAAACTTCGCACCATGCTCCTCCACCCTCACCCGCTGACAATTAGTCAAGTGTTTCACAATTTAGTGTCATCCATTTAATTTATCGTTCCTCAAATTTGGAAAAAAAACTCTGACAAGTTTATCTTTGAAGGACCCCTGAAAATGATGAAAATGGGCCTGTAATGGCTGTCTCAAACCAAGATGACTGACATCCTATGTATTTTTCAGGCAATGCTTCTTGAGACTTTTTCGTGGGTCTACTGCTGCTAGGCATATCCACCAAATATAGATGCAAATATAGTTGAAACTGGATTCATTTTTTTCCTACCAATGTTAATTCTCACCTATGAACTTTGAATTGTCTCAAAGGCTAAAGGTCAGAGTTCATCATTATGTGTGCTGTATCATAGCACTTTGAACTGCACAACAATGGAGAGGGCATGTTTTTCCATAGGTTTCTGTTCTATGGTTATCTCACACACATCCTCTTTGCCATGATTCAGAGCTTTCTGTGTGTGATCTCTGGTCACTCCTATTTTTTTGGCTTATTGGTCTTTTAATGTTCAATATACATAAGCTAGTTGTAAATCTTGACTTATCATAGTGTTTGCAACTGCACCTGTACGTCTCACGTTTCTCTCAGGTTTGTCATGTGACAGATTGATGGCGCCGGGCCAGACTTATCCATGTTTTCGACCAGTTTTGGTTTTTTTTGCCTTTACCGCGGGCCCGTCACCGTACACTCCGGACTTAACTCGTCGCTATTGTCCCAACTACAATGGCGACATGATTGCATTTCACTTTTTACGCTCGCGGCCCGGCGTGTGTAAGAAGATACGCCGGGCTTTAATGTCAAAGACCAACAGAGACCCGCAATGACAAAAACACAACACCTGAGCCTCAGAAAAATTAACAGTGCTTTACTTTTTTTTACACTTGTGGGACAGTAAAGAATGTTTGTAGAACCAAACTGCAGCATGGATGTCAAAGTAAGGGATTTGAACTGAATTTTCAGCATTACATAGAACCCGTGTTTATCACAAGGGATATGTTCCAGACTTAATTGCAATAGGTGAAAATCTGCATGATAGTCCATTGGTAAGAAATATATATATTTACCAGTTCCACACGCTTTATATACATTTAAACTTCTTAAAACACTTTTTAGGGTGGCACGGTGGACGACTGGTTACCACGTCTACCTCACAGTTCTGAGTACTGGGGTTCAAATCCCGGCCCCGCCTGTGTGGAGTTTGCATGTTCTCCCCGTGCCTGCAGTTTCCTCCCACATCCCCAAAACATGCGTGGTAGGTTGATTGAAGACTCTAAATTGCCCGTAGGTGTGAATGTGAGTGCGAATGGTTGTTTGTTTATATGTGCCCTGCGATTGGCTGGCGAGCAGTTCAGGGTGTACCCCGCCACTCACCTGAAGATAGCTGGGATAGGCTCCAGCACGTCCGGGACCCTAGTGAGGATAAGTGTGACCGAAAATGGATGGATGGAAAATACTTTTTAAACACATTGTAAATGTATTTCAGCACAAAAAAACTAAAACAAATTGCAAGCATAAAACGTACAGGAAATACTGTACATATTGTCATGTGACGTTAGCGGCCTGCATGAGTCTTTGGACGTGAGCAATGGCCGACAACAGCTCCTCCATGAGTGGGCTCGTTGTATTTATGTGTTTGCTTTCAATAAATGGCTGAAAAGTGCACTATACTTATAAGTATACTTAAGTATACTTATACTGTAAGTAAGTTATACTTAAGTATACTTATACTGTAAGTATACTCAGATGTGGGAAAGGAGAGCCACCTTCTCCAGTATACTTACATACTGTAAGTATACTGTAAATCCCATAAGACAAGATTGAGTCAAAAAACATGATACAGTATAACGATGAACCATGGTGTAGCAGGGGAGCATCTGAAAATATATTATACTGTCTTAAAATGATATTGTTACAGTATGTCATGTTATCATGTCATGTTTGTCTATAAAGTAAGCCCCCAAATTATTCATTATCTGAGCAAATTTTGTGAATTTTGTTTTTTGAAGATATTTACAAAATATTAATGTAATATAATTTTTCTATATTTTTTCATTGTGAGTGTTATTTTGCTTCATTTAAAAGGAGCCTGCTAACAATAATCTATAGAGCCATAATTCTGATTTGGGATATCCATGTATTGAGGAATGAGTTGTTTTGGACGGAACCTTTTGTCAAAATGTTAACAAATATTATGAAAATGGCTATTAATGTAATGAAACGACAACTACAGTCATTTTTTTTTTCAATATAAAAGCTAGTCACTTTTATATAAAAACAACTAAAATAGATTTTTTTTATTATTATTCTAAAAAAAATATTCTGAACATCCATCCATTTTCGGAACCGCTTATCCTCACCAGGGTGGCGGACGTGCTGGAGAATGAATCGTGAAAATCAATACATCGACGTTCCAGCAACTAAAAGTTCCAGGAACTTCGCAGCCGAGTGTGAAGCGGCTGGGATGAGAATCAGCACCTCCAAATCTGATACCATGGTCCTCAGTCGGAAAAGGGTGGCATGCCCTCTCCGGGTCAGGGATGAGATCCTGCCCCAAGTGGAGGAGTTTAAGTATCTTGAGGTCTTGTTCACGAGTGAGGGAAGAATGGAACGGGAGATCGACAGGCGGATCGGTGCAGTGTCTGCAGTGATGCGGACTTTGTATCGGTCCGTTGTGGTAAAGAAGGAGCTAAGCCGAAAGGCGAAGCTCTCGATTTACCGGTCGATCTACGTTCCTACCCTCACCTATGGTCACAAGCTGTGGGTCGTGTCCTTTGAAAGAACAAGATCCCGGATACAAGCGGCCGAAATGAGTTTCCTCCGCAGGGTGTCCGGGCTCTCGCTTAAAGATAGGGTGAGAAGCTCGTTGATCTCAGAGTAGAGCCGCTGCTCCTCCACATCGAGAGGAGCCAGATGAGATGGCTGGGGCATCTGATTCGGATGCCTCACGGACGCCTCCCTCGTGAGGTGTTCCGGGCACGTCCCACCGGGAGGAGACTCCGGGGACGACCCAGGACACGCTGGAGAGACTACATCTCTCGGCTGGCCTGGGAACGCCTCGGGATCTCCTCGGAAGAGCTTGAGGAAGTGGCTGGGGAGAGGGAAGTCTGGGCGTCCCTGCTAAAGCTACTGCCCCTGCGAATCGACCTCGGATAAGTGGTAGAAAATGGATGGATGCATGGATGGACCTTTGTTTTTTTTATGATTACTATCGACAGTGCTTAACTCCTTTTTTACCCTTATATGACAATGAAGCATTTTAAAACCTAAGACGTTTTGAGTGTCTGATGCCTGTCGTCTCCCTGCAGAGCTCGTCAGACGAGTGCGACCCGCACGAGGGCATCCATGAGGGCAAGGAGGGCAAGTACCGCCTGCAGGTGACCCAGTTTGTGCAACGTCTGGAGTACTGGCACAAGGATCTCACCGGAACCCTGGTAACCTCCATCAAGGTGCTACCTGTCCACGGGCGCGCTGTTGCCTTCCTTGGCACCGCCAATGGACGCCTCATCCAGGTAAGGGGGGCCTGGGACTGAGGCAGTACTTTCCAGAGATCCAGGATCTTTTCGGGTGGGGTCTGCAGTGCTGAACATATCTGACTGGAACCTTAGTATTTAGTTAGTTAGTTAGTTTAGTATTTAGAAAAGCTCCAGCAACTTTTGGGACGTATGGTCTTTGGACTGTAAGAACTTTAACACAGAATGAGGAACCTATTATGTGTTTGCATTGTGTATTTGAACAGCAAAGAACTAGGGTAAAAATTTCCTCCTGGGTTTATGTATCTGGACTGAAGGAAGACTTTGCTATTGGGGTAGTACTTTGTAGAGATCCAGGAATCTCTGGAGTTGATGGTTTTGATAGTAGCATAACCTAACCGATGGATCTTTTGGAGGATCCATTCTGAGTTTGGACTATGGGAAGTATTGTCTCAATTTATTGACGGGTAAGTTAGCAGGGATAAAAGAAGAACCTGCTTGCAGTGGCATACTTTTGAGAGGTCGAGGAACCTTCTGGGTCTGCAGTGCTCAACATATCTGATCTGAACCTTTTAGTTCCAGGAACTACAAGCACCAAGAACTAGCATAACCACATATTTCAACCTCCGAAACTTTTGGAGACCTATTGTGTGTTTGGACCATGGGAACTATGATCTAAATTTAGTTCTGGGTTAAAGTATCAGGGCTGAATGAAGGCATTACTTGGAGAGTACCACTTTGAGAGGTCTAGGAACCTGTGATTGGTTGTTTTGATAACACCGTATTTCGACAGGAGCTTCACAGGAACTACAAACTTTTGGAACCCATTTTTTTCTAATTTAGTTATTGGGTAATATATCTGGGCAAAGAAATGCGGGCTGGGGGGTACTTTTGAAAGGTCTAGCAACATTTTAGACTAGGTTCTGCAGTGCTGAACATATTTGATTGGAACCTTTTCAATCCAGGATCTTCATTTTCCAACTTTAGTTGGAAATGTTTCATAGGAAAAAAAAATCACCCGTGCACACGTTTTTGGGGGATGACAGCCCTCAGCTTGATGTCCGTTCAGTGAGGCTCCGGTGTTGCTCCACTCACGCCATGTTTGGCGCGTAGCATGCAAAAAGCAGCTGTTTGTTGCCGTTCGCACCTGCTGCCTTTCTTTCAGCGTTTTAACGCATTTAAGTCAGGAAGCAGAAGTCATTCACTGTTGTTAAAGGCGTTGCAAGTTTGGGTAGGTTTGCACGACAAATCATAGCGTTTTGACCCCATGCTGTGCCCACGCGCAATGACCAAAACTCAAATGTTTAGTGTTGTGTATCTGTCTAGTAGACATGCTTTAGATTTGGTAGCAATCGGGCAAAATCTCTCGAACAAGTTCTTCTTGTCAGGACCCCTGGAAATAGCCAAAATTGTCCTAAAATGGCTGCTAACCCAAATGGCAGACTTAGTGTATCTTTTCAGACATTTCTTCTCAAGACCTTTTTTGTGGATCTACTCACCATAAACATTGCAACAAAATTTTATGTTGCCAAGTGAAACTGGCTTCAGGTTCAGCACTTTCCAAACATTCCAGGGGGCAAGGATCGCTACAAATTTGCATCAATTGTCCACTTCAAACTGAAATGGCAGACTTTGTGTGTCTTTTCAGACATTTCTTCTCAAGACTTTTTTGTGGGTGTACTCACCACAGACATGCCTAAAAAATCTCATGTTGATAAGTGAAACTGGCTTCATTGGAAGAATTTTCTGAACATTCCATGTGGCAAGGATCCCCTAGAAATTAGCATAAAATGTCTGCTTCAATGCAAAATGTCGGCCTTCCTGTGTCTTTGCAGGTCTACCAAACTTCATGCTGAATTTTCAAAATATTAATTGGGGCAAGGATAACTAGAAATTAGCCTAATATGTCAGTTTCAAACCAAAATGGCAGACCTTCTGTGTCTTTTTAGGAATTACATTTTGAGACTTCTTTTGTGGGTCTACTTGTGATAGACATCCTTGAGAAATTTCGTGTTGCTGAGTGAAATTGGCTTCAGGGGGTGAATTTTCCAAAACGTCTGGTTTGTGCCACTTAACCAATGACGAGTCATCAACCTTTGCTGCCATGCTCCGCCCATGCTCTCTAACCAAAACAAAAATCTTTAGCAAGCTGGCATTGTTGTTTATCAAGTAGGTTATACAGGCTACCAACATGGTAGCAATCAGACAAAATCTCTGGGATTAGTCCGTCTTTGAAAGACACCTGGAAATGTCCAAAATGAGCCTGACAATGCTGTTACAAACCCAAATGGCCTCTGACTGATTCTTTTATTGATGAATCTCGGTGTGTCCCAGTACTTGTGTCCTGCATGGCATAGATGGACAGTTAATTTGAAAGGACAGCTGCTGGAGAAAAACACACAGTAACAGCTGCATGGGACCCTCGCTGTGTTGGGAATGTTGTGCGAGGGAACGTGTCAGCGAAGACCGCCGCTAGGCCATTAACGTGCTGATCAGCGTGAACACCCCCCACCAGCAGCCCCACCACACCGTAACCCACCACTCACGCGTTCTACCATTGGTTATGCCATCCCGCCCTTTTCCGTGCAGCTGTCACCTCTTTCCAGCTCGTTTGTCTTTCACCAATGCATAAGCTTATTCAACTCCTACTCACCATATTGTTTTATTTATATATATATATATATATATATATATATATATATATATATATATATATATATATGTGTGTGTGTGTGTGTGTGTGTGTGTGTGTGTGCGCGTTTATGTATGTATATATATACACACACACACACAGCATATTAATTAAGTGGCAAAGTCACCAGACTCAAGCTTGGATGGCATAGTGAGGGATTTTAACTGTTTTTTCAGGATTATAAAATGTTACAAAAAGTCTTGAAATATTAGCATAACAATATGTTTGTTACACGTGCTACATAATAATTACAACAGGAACAATATTATTACTACTACTAATAGTATTAATAATGGCAATAATAATACCTTTCACTGCAAATCCTAGCTTCGCTAGTGTTGGAAAAAATCTTGGGAATACAGTGTCACCCATCTGTCTACTATACCTGCTTCCGATCGGGCTCATTTGGGCAAATTCCCATGTAGTAATACAAACCCTAGAATTTTCTCAAAATAGCAGTTCCAAACAGAAATGGCCGACTCACTGTTCAGTTTCAGGCATGGGTCCTTCAGACCTTTTCATCTGTCCTGTCATGATACACATCGACCCAATTCTGTGTTGTTTGGTGGAACTGGTGACGGGGTGGGATTTTTTATTTTTTTGTTGCCTAATTTCTTCTAACTTTCAAACAAAGCACAAGTCCTGAAATTTGCTCTAAATGGCCAAATTCATGTTCAAGTTAAGGCATGGGTCCATGAGATTTATTCGTCCATCCCATCGTGATAGACAAGTCCTCCCAGTTTCATCAGTGAACTTTGGAACAAAGCACAAAGCCTCAAATTCGCCCAAAATGGCAGCTCCAAACCAAAATGCCTGGCTCAAATGCAGGTATGGGTCGTTGAGACTTTTTCGTGTCCTGTTTTGATAAAACATGTCCACCCAATTTCCTGTCGATCGGTGAAACTGGTGAATGGGGATGATATTTTCCCCCTAACTTTCTTTCCAATTCCTGGAATTCGCTGTAAATCGCAGCTCCAAACCAAAATGGCCAACTTCCGGTTCAGTTCCAGGTATGGGTCATTGAGACTTTTTTGTAAGTCCTTTTATAATAGACATATCGACCCAATTTCGTGTTGATCGGTCAAAGGTCATCGGTCAGTGGCTTATTTATTATTATTATTTTAAAAAATATATATTTTGCTACTGAGTGAGTTCTGAGGGGGTCGTGTTTGGGACCTCTAAAATACATACATTGGTGAGTTTTCTGGCATTGTGTGTGTGTGTGGGGCGTGGGGGGGGGGGGGGGTGGGCGGGTCTCGTTTTCTGACGATGCGATTGTCTACATACTTCCTCATTCTCACACACATTGTAAGGCGTGCGACCTCCCCAGCGGTTCAACGTTCGCTTTGCAACAGTGAGAAATAATGGCCGCCTGGAGGAGTTAATGGTGGTGTGAATTACAGCTTATTGTATTAGGCGGCTTGGGGAAGGGGGGATGTGGGGGGGCTGGTGTTTGCCGAACAAACAGTGCGACCGCTGTGTCATTCCCACAGTGGACTCAGAGCGAAGCCGAGGGTAAAAATGTTTCCTGAGCGTGGTGACGGAGAGTACGGGTGAGCAGGAAACTGAAATACAGCAAAAGTTGACAGCTTCAAACAATGAACAACACTCATGCCGTCTTTTTGTCGTTTTGCCCAGTGCAGGTGGTCAAGAGGTTGCCAGTTCACAACACAATATTTTTGTACACAAAAGACCGGTTTCTCTCAAATTTTGTATTTGAAACCCTTTTGAAATTGGTTTTCTGAACCCCCCAGACCCACTTAATACAGTAAAACTGCACATTTTAGAGTGGCCTTTTATTGTGGGCAGCCAAAAGAATGCCAGCGCAATAATCACGCTGTCTAATCAGCATCTTGATATGCCACACCTATGAGGTGGATGGATTATCTGAACTCAACTCCATTTTTTTAGACAATGGACCCCCACATTAACGGATTCACCTATTCGCTGATTTAAAAAAAAATGTTTTGAATTAAAAAAAAATTTTTTGGGGGTGGGGGGGACAACCTACCTACCTATTCCCCGCGAATAGCAGGGGTCCACTGTATAGCGCTTTCACAACAACCGTAACTGTATCAAAGGGCTGGACACAAAACATAAAGCAATCATAATAATACATCCATCCATCCATCCATTTTCTGAGCCGCTTCTCCTCACTAGGGTCGCGGGCGTGCTGGAGCCTATCCCAGCTGTCATCGGGCAGGAGGCGGGGTACACCCTGAACTGGTTGCCAGCCAATCACAGGGCCCACATAAACAAACAACCTTTCGCACTCACGTTCACACCTAGGGGCAATTTAGAGTTGTCAATTAACCTACCATGCATGTTTTTGGGATGTGGGAGGAAAGCGGAGTGCCTGGAGAAAACCCACGCAGGCACGGGGAGAGCATGCAAACTCCACACAGGCGGGACCGGGGATTAAACCCCGCTCCTCAGAACTGTGAGGCTGACGCTCTAACCAGTCGTCCACCGTGCCGCAGGCACAAAACAATAAAAGCACTCCACAACAAGTCAATACAACATACAATTACAATTAAATGACAAAAAAGCTGGGAAATTACAAATTAAACAGAACAATTAGTGGAACTCTTGTCACAGGCTGCCAAGTCAATGGCACCATCTTTCAAAATCCTAGATAGAAAGATGATGGATGGATGGATGGACAGAGATAGAGTGATAGAATATAGCAATATAGCGCGATAGATAAATGGAAAATATAACAAAACAAGTACATGTAGTTGTTGTTGCGTAGGAAAAGCTATGTATTGTATGTTTTCAGATAGTCCCTGAATACAACACCTGACTTGGATACAAAAGATAGGTATAACTTAAGAGTTGTATTTCTCCTGTAAATGTTGTTCTAGTGTGTGTGTGTTTGTCACAGGCATTGCACACGTGAGCGTGCTCGTGTTCACAGTGTGTGTTTGTATGCGTTGATGCGTGGTGAAGAGCCTCTCACATGGTTTTGATATGTCACGTGATTATTTTGCTCTTCCAGGTTCGCTTCTCCCGCTTGGCCTCACCACACGTCAACCTGCGCTTGGACTCGCAACCCGTCACGTCCTCGGTGGCGCTGCTCAACGGACAGGACGGCGGAGCTCTGCTGTTGGCAACCGGGAACAAGGTGTTGTCATTGACATTCAAACCTAATTGAATATGTACCGACTTTGAGGAACTTGGGTTCAAAGTTGCAACTGGTAGATGACATACTGACAATTTCTACCATGAATGTTGACTCCTTTGAAATGTAAATTATGGTAGATCACCAAGGTTCCCCTGATTGGCCCAGGCTGCGGTCAGCTGACGACCTGCACTTCCTGTTTACTGTCGTCGCGGGTGACGGAGTGCGGCTGGTGTGATGGCCGCTGCACCCGAGCCCACCAGTGCCCCGTACCCTCCATCTGGACACAGGAGTACTGTGCGCCCATCGTCACCAAGGTAACCGCTGCAGGAAGTAACTCGCACCTGGAAGTAACTTGATATTGACTTCAAAGTAACAGGAAGTAACTTGGAGCCAGATCCAACTTGTGGTAAGAAGAAACCTGAGTAAGAAAGCAGACTCGAAGTTGCAGGAAATAACGTGAGCTAGTAATTAACCTAAATGCAATAACAATTAGCTTGTACCGGGAAATAACTTAGGAAGTAGCTTGAGTAACCTAGAACTACTTTGAGGTAGTCTCTTGCCGATAAATAAGCAAGAAGTAACTTTACCAAGAAGTAACCTATAAGCAACCTATAAGTAACTAAGGAATGACTTGAGTTAGTAAATAACAGGAAGTAACTTGCACATGGAAATAACTTCAGGTAAGAAGCAATATAAATTGTACCAGGAGGTACTGCATGTACCTAGAAAGATGATGAGAAACATAGAACAATGATAGGAAGTAACCTAAAGGTTACAGGAAGTAACTTGCACCTAGAAGTAGCTTGACATAGAAAATTCTGTAACCTCCAAGTAACTTAAAGTAGGAACTAACTTCAAGTATGAATTAACCTAAAAGTGATAGGATTTAACTTGTACCAAGTAGCCTGTGGTAAGAAGTAACTTGAGGTAGGAAGTAACATAGAAGTAACTTGTACCAGTAGGTAAATTAAAATAAGTAAGTAACCTACAAGTAACCAAGAAGTTACTTGAGTTAGGCAGTAACAGGACTTAACTTACGCTTAGAAGTAATTTTAGATAAGAAGTAATGTAGAAGTAACTTGTACCAGGAAGTAACTTGAACAAAGTAAGTAACCAACAAGTCACCAAGGAGTTATCTAAGTTATTAAGTAACATTGAGATGTAGCTTGAGCTGAGGAAGTTAACATGGAGGTAACGAAGTAGCAACCTATATCAGGAAGTTGCCTGCACTTAGAAGTAACCTGAAGTAGGAAGTAACAGAGAAGTAACTTCAGTTTTGAAATAACCTCATAATAAAAGGTAGTAATTTAAGGTAGAAAGAAAGTAGCTGAAAAGTAGATTGAGATTAAGAAATAAACTCCAAGTAACACGAAATAACTTGAAGTAGTAAGTAACCCAGAAATAACATTGACTCACTTGCACTTAGACATAATATAACCAAATAATAACCAGGAAGTGACTTGAGGTAACAAGTAACCGAGAAGTAACATTCACTTGAATCTCGAGTAGAAGTAAGCTGCACTAAGAAGTAACATGAGGTAAGAAGTAACCACTGAGGTAACCATGACGAGCACAAAATGGAGTTATTGTATGTATATGTGTGTACTGGGCAGCAGGATGTCTGTCGGTGTTTGATGTGTGTTGAGTGCAGTGAAGCGGCGTGATGCCGTCACAAAGTCTGTTCCCAACCGTCTCAGATGACCCGCGTGTGGAATGCTGCTTGTGGAAGTGTTTGGACAGTATTCCATCAAGTAGTATTCCGTGGCCCGTTTCCAGCTCTGATGGAGCTTCCCCACCGACGCCAGTGTTGTTCTTGTGTCGTCCGCGGCGAGAGAAGATCTACACGCCGCTGCTTTCTTTACGACCGCGAGAAAACCTGAGAAAACACTTTTCATCTTCTTTTCAAGAGTGGAATGTGCATCCAACATCAAACACACAACATTAGCAACACCTGCACAAGCTAATCACATCCAACTAAAACATATTTCAGTATTTTGTTGACATTTGTTCCGTTTTACCCTTTTAAGATGCTAGCCACAAATTAATAATACCATAAACATTTCAAAATATCACTTTATATGGGCAAAATCATTTCAGCAAGTAAGAACTTTAGGTACAAAGTAACATGAAGTAACCCCAGAAGTAGAAACTCGAAGTAGAAAGTAAAGAAAGTAACTTGAGGTAGTTAGTCACCTAGTAGTAACAGGAACAAACTAGTCCAAAAATTTAAGGTACAAAGTACTGTACCCCAGAAGTAACAGGAAGTAATTGCACCAAGAATTAACTGAGAAAGAGCCCCTGAAGAAACAGAAACTTGCACTCAAAATTAACTTGCAGTAAGAATTAACCTGAGGTAGGAAGTAACTTAGAAGTAGCAGGAAGTGAATTGTACCAGGAAGTAACTTGAGGTAGGAAGTACCCCAGAGGTAACAGAAAGTGACTTGCACCAAGAAGTAACTTGTGGTAGGAAGTAACTTAGCACAAGCCAAAACATAACTTGTACCAGGAAGTAACTTCAGGTAGGAAGTATCCCAGAAGTAACTTGTACCAGGGAACAACTTGAGTTAGGAAGTACCCCAAAAGTGACAGAAAGTAACTTACACTGAAAATGAACTTGCAGTAAGAAGGAAATTGAGGTAGGAAGTGCCCCGGAACTAGCCAAGAATAACTTTCACCCGGAAGTAACTTGAGGGGGGAAGTACCGCAGAAGTAACTTGTAACCCCTCATTTCTCACATGGTTTTGATACATCATGTGATTCTTTTGCAACAGTAACAGAAAGTAACTTGCACTGAAAATGAAGGTGCAGTAAGAAGGTAATTGAAGCAGGAAGTAACCTACAAGTAACAGGAAGTGACTTGTACCGTGAACAAACTTTAGTATTACTAGAAAGAATGTTACCTGGAAGTACGCCAGACGTAACAAGGAGTAGGAAGTACTCGAGAAGTTCCCTCATTAAATAATTCCAAGGTGTCTGATGGGAATGTGTCTTCCCAGGTGTCTCCGTCGTCTGGGCCACTTCGAGGCACCACCGTGGTGACCGTTTGCGGCCGGAACTTCGGCTTCGACCGGACAGAAAGCTTTAAGGCGTCGCTGGTGAGCGTGGAGCTGGCCGGCACCCCCTGCAAACTTCCCAAACAGGACAACCTTAACAGGTCCGTCTGTGTGTGTGTGTGTGTGTGTGTGTGTGTGTGCTGATGCGACAAAGAGCGCCTATAGGAGCAGCTTTAATGGAGCTTATTGTGTGTGTTAAAAAGGAATGTTAAGAAGCCCCCCAGAATCCCATCCCCCCGTATCCCATCCCAGAGTTCAACATTCAGCACATGACTCCGCTAAGTGGAAAATTGCTGGGAAAAAAACCCAGCATCCTGACTTTCTGCTCTTGTTAAAAAAAACAAAAATCAATCCATTAAAAAGCACACACTAAAAAAAACACAACTAAATACACTTCCCAGTCTTTCCCAGTTGCATTCCTCCAGGACGTGATGATGATGATTGGATTAGGAGCATACTAAGTCTTGTGTCTGGGGGGGGGGGGGTGTTGTTGTGTTTTTAGGTGGACTGAGATGCAGTGTTCCCCCACCATCGCTGGGAACTTCACCCCGTCGGGACACGCCGTCAAGGTCACCAGTGGACACAAGGTCGTGCACATGGAGGGCGCCTTCACCTTTGTGGTAAGAAGGATGGCGTCCTTCCAGAAAACTATTTGGACTCTGCTAAAATGTCTGCGTAAAAACCATGGATCTTAGAAGTAACTTACTTTCAAAAATAACTTAAATATAAACGTATCTGCATCAAGAAGTAAACGTGAATCTACAGCTAACTTGCATCTCGAAGTGACTTGCCTCTTGAAGTGATTTGAAGGTAGAGTAGCGTAAGTCTAAAACGCAACTTGTATCCAGAAGTGTCTAGTATCTAAATGTATCTAGATTACGGTAACTTGCATCTAGAAGTAACTCACGTCTAGAAGTTTCTTTCAACTAGAAGTATTTAAAATAAAAAAGTAACTTGAACCTAATTTGAATCTGAAAGTAACTTAAATGAAGGAATTAGTTGCATCTTGAAGTAACTTGCTGGTAAAGTTACTTAAATCTAAACGTAATTTGTACCTAGAAGTAACTTTGATCTAAAAGTCACGCACATGTAGAACTAACTTGAATCTAGAATTAACACATTTAGTAGGGACTTGCATCTTGAAGTAACTTGCAGGTAAAGTATCTTAAATTAGCTTAACTTACAGTATATCCAAAACTGGTCCTTCTAGGATCCAGTGATCGACAAGATCTTCCCGACGTTCGGGCCCAAGTCCGGCGGCACCATGCTGACCATCACAGGTTCTTTCCTGGACACCGGCAACAAACAAGAGATTACTGTTGGCAAGGCGGCCTGTAAAATCCAGAGGTGAGTGACAAACTTTATATACTGAGACGGATTGTGGTGGCTTATTTAGCATCCTTAAATACCACGTCAGAAAGGCTGGTGCACATCGTATGCCAGAAACAAGAATGATTGCGACGTGGTCTATTCAACGATGCAATTTTGGAGCTTCTGAATGATCTACGGGCTGACTTGGAGTCAGTCACAAGAAGGAGTCATGCCATATCGTATGGCAAAATTCCTGTAACAATTGAGACCAGTTTTGTGGGTTTGCTGTCCCATGTTTTGAACACACTTGGGACGAGTTAAATCAAACAAAACATGGCTTTTATACGCTTGCTGGCTTCCCCAAAATCATCTGAACAATGCATTTAAAGTATATTCGGTAGCTCAGTATGTCATGATGGTTTGCATGTTCAGAATCATCTTTATTTGCCAAGTATATCCAAAAAAACACACAATTTGTCTCCGGTAGTTGGAGCCGCTCTAGTACGACAACAGACAGTCAATTGACAGAGAACACTTTTGAGACATAAAGACATTGACAAAAAAAACAGTCACTGAGCAATAAAGGGTTGCTGGTAAAGCCGGTACAAATTTATTTATCCATCCATCCATCCATCCATTTTCTGAGCCGCTTCTCCTCACTAGGGTCGCGGGCGTGCTGGAGCCCATCCCAGCTGTCATCGGGCAGGAGGCGGGGTACACCCTGAACTGGTTGCCAGCCAATCGCAGGGCACATACAAACAAACAACCATTCGCACTCACAGTCATGCCTACGGGAAATTTAGAGTTGTCAATTAACCTACCATGCATGTTTTTGGGATGTGGGAGGAAACCGGAGTGCCCGGAGAAAACCCACGCAGGCACGGGGAGAACATGCAAACTCCACACAGGCGGGGCCGGGGATTGAACCCGGGTCCTCAGAACTGTGAGGCTGACGCTCTAACCAGTCGTCCACCGTGCCGCCCAAATTTATTTATTTATTTATTTTTGGACAATGGTGCAAAAGGTTGCAGAGTCCTCTAGCACTTAGAGCAGTTTGAATGACTAATATAGCAATAGTGCAATGACCATTGTGCAAAGGGCGCCAAGACTTCAAGGAATGTATGCAGTTTAAAGTGACTAGTAGTGCGATAATCTGGGACAATGTTGATTGTGCAAATGTTGCAGATACTCCCCAGTCAGTGTGCAAGTGGGGCAGATGCTACTCTGGCATGAGTGGCCAGTATTGGTCAACAACACATATGCAAATAGTGCATCGTGGGGAGACTACTACAGTGAGTGCACGAGTAATGTATAATTGGCCCGACAGAAATGTGAGAACAAATTCAAGACAAAAAAATTGGCAGCATGTTGCAATGGAATTGTAGGGTCGCTGTTTAAGAAGTTGATTGCAAGAGGGAAGACGCTGTTGGAATGTCTGCTAGTTCTAGTTTGCATTGATCGGTAGCGCCTACCTGAGGGAAGGAGCTGGAAGAGCCGATATGGAGGGTCAGAGAGGATTTTGCACGCTCTTGTCTTAGTTCTGGCAGCGTGCAAGTCTTCAAGGGTGGGTAGAGGGGTACCGACAATCTTTTCAGCAGTTTTGATTGTCCGTTGCAGTTGGAGTTTGTCCTTTTTTGTAGCAGCACCAAACAAGACTGTGATGGAAGAACACAGGACTGATTCGATGGCCGCTGTGTAGAACTGCCTCAGCAGCTCCTGTGGCAGGCCGTGCTTTCTCAGAAGCCGCAGGAAGTACATCCTCTGCTGGGCCTTTTTGAGGACGGAGTTGATGTTGATTGCCCACTTCAGGTCCTGAGAGACTGTAATTCCCAGGAACTTGAAGGTCTCGACGGTTGACACAAGGCAGCTGGACAGCGTGAGGGGCAGCTATGGCAAAGGATGCCTCCTGATGTCCACGATCATCTCGACAGTCTTGACCGTGTTCAGCTCCAGGTTGTGTCGTCCGCACCACAGCTCCAGCCGCTCCACTTCCTGTCGATATGCAGACTCGTCACCGTCCTTGATGAGGCCGATGACAGTGGTATCATCTGCAAACTTCAGGACTTTGACAGCCGGGTGCGTTGAGGTGCAGTCGTTCGTGTAGCGAGAGAAAACCAGCGGCGAGAGGACACAACATTGGGGCGCCCCAGTGGTCTGGAACTTTGCGAAGTACCATCAATGAACACTTCCAATTTCAACACTTCAAACTTCATTTTGCGCTTGCGGTATTACTTTTGACTACTTTTATACCTGCTGCCAACAGCACCCACAATCCATTAGAGTGAATCTACCCAGAATTTAGCGGCAACTAATTGTGATCTTAGTAAATCAGGCCCTAAATGTGGAATTTTGTCGTCCGCAGTTTGTCATCGGCCATGCTGACCTGCAAGACGCCGCCGCACGCGGTCCCGTCGGCACAGCCTGTCAAACTAACGGTGGACTCCGTAGAGCGCCACGCTCCCACCCTCTTCACCTACAACCAGGACCCTCTCATCAACAGCATCCGGCCGTCACGCTCCTTCATCAGGTGACGCACTTTATTATTATTACCAGGACCTCCACCAAGGAGGTAAAAAAAAATGCTTTGACTGCTGTCGTCACCCACTTCCATGCAAATTAATGTACAACCCCAATTCCAATGAAGTTGGGACATTGTGTAAGACATAAATAAAAACAGAATACAATGATTTGAAAATCATGTTCAATCTATATTTAATTGAATACACTACAAAGACAAGATATTTAATGTTCAAACTGATAAACTTTATTGTTTTTAGCAAATAATCATTAACTTTGAATTTTATGGCTGCAACATGTTCCCAAAAAGTTGGGACAGGTGGCAAAAAAGACTGAGAAAGTTGAGGAATGCTCATCAAACACCTGTTTGGAAGATCCCACAGGTGTACAGGCTAATTGGGAACAGGTGGGTGCCATGATTGGGTATAAAAGGAGCTTCCCTGAATTGCTCAGTCATTCAAAAGCAAAGATGGGGCGAGGTTCACCTCTTTGTCAACAAGTGTGTGAGAAAATAGTCGAACAGTTTAAGGACAATGTTCCTTAACGTACAATTGCAAAGAATTTAGGATTTCATCATCTACGGTCCATAATATCATCAAAAGGTTCAGAGAATCTGGAGAAATCACTGCATGTAAGCGGCAAGGCCGAAAACCAACATTGAATGCCCGTGACCTTCGATCCCTCAGGCGGCCTGCATCAAAAACCGACATCAATGTGTAAAGGATATCACCACATGGGCTCAGGAACACTTCAGAAAATCTATTTCAGTAAATACAGTTTGGTGCAGCTTGAAACTCTACTATGCAAAGCAAAAGCCATTTATCAACAACACCCAGAAACGCCACCAGCTTCTCTGGGCCCAAGCTCATCTAAGATGGACTGATGAAAAGTGGAAAAGTGTTCTGTGGTCCGACAAGTCCACATTTCAAATTGTTTTTGGAAATTGTGGACGTCGTGTCCTCCGGGCCAAAGAGGAAAAGAACCATCCGGACTGTTATAGACACAAAGTTCAAAAGCTAGCATCTGTGATGGTATGGGGCTGTGTTAGTGCCAATGGCATGGGTAACTTACACATCTGTGAAGGCACCATTAATGCTGAAAGGTACATACAGGTTTTGGAGAAACATATGCTGCCATCTAAGCAACGTCTTTTTCATGGACGCCCCTGCTTATTTCAGCAAGACAATGCCAAACCACATTCTGCATGTGTTACAACAGCGTGGCTTCGTAGTAAAAGAGTGCAGGTACTAGACTGGCCTGCCTGCAGTCCAGACCTGTCTCCTATTGAAAATGTGTGGCACATTATAAACAACAACGGAGACCCCGGACTGTTGAACAGCTGAAGCTGTACTTAAATAATTCCACCTACAAAGCTTCAACAATTAGTGTCCTCAGTTCCCAAACATTTATTGAATATTGTTAAAAGAAAAGGTGATGTAACACAGTGGTAAACATGACCCTGTCCCAGCTTTTTGGAACGCGTTGCAGCCATAAAATTCTAAGTTAATGATTATTTGCTAGAAACAATAAAGTTTATCAGTTAGAACATTAAGTATCTTGTCTTTGTAGTGTATTCAATTAAATATAGGTTGAACATGATTTGCAAATCATTGTATTCTGTTTTTATTTATGTTTAACACAACGTCCCAACTTCATTGGAATTGGGGTTGTAAATAAATTCTGTCTAATTTGAGTTTATTTCACCAACTATTTTTCATGCAATTGACAATACAATGCATTAAGTGTTTCAATTCAATTCAATTTCAATTGTGACCTAACATTTTATGGTCAATTAACAAAATAAGATTTCATGTAATTTAATTTTATACATAATTTTAGTGTTGTAATTGCATCGAGGTAACTGTATTTAGTTACAATTACCAAAATATTTTTCTAACAAAAACTAATATATAAATATACATCTGTTTTTTTATTGTTTTTTATGTACTCTTATTTTTAATTGAATTTATTTTGTATTATATTTAATTTAGTCAAACATTTAATTTTATCTTAGTTATACTTACATTTTTATATACAGTATATTTTCTGCTAACTTTATTTATTGTTATGTACATTTTGTTCATTTTTTATAATTGAATTGAATTTTATATATTACTTTATTTATAATTGTATTCATTATATTACTTATATAATTTGGTGTATTATATTTATTTAATTCATTTTTACATTAAATTTTGTCTATATTTTCATCTAATTTTGTTTGATTTTCTGTTTATATTGTTTATTTACATTTTATTTTAGTTTTTATTTCATTAATTTGGGATTACGTTTAATTCAATTTATTTTTACATTTACTTTTAAACTATTTGTAATTTTGCGTATAATTTCATTTTATTTTGCGGTCATTTTATTAATTATTTTTTTTCATTAAGTTTTTATTTAACTTGTATTATATTTAATTTTATTTATTTCACTTTTAATTTCAGATTTTCTTTATTTTTTTCATTATTTTTTTTCAATGCTCAACTAACAATATATATACCAACTCCATTTAATTAAATTTTATATAATATAAAGTTGTGTTTGCATCCCCATTTGGTCCATGCAACTGTATTTAAAGTAATTAAATTAAGTGAATATTTTACCCAAACAATTACTCATTAATCATTTGTATTTGATTTCACATATTAATTTAATATGATTTTTTTTTTAAATTTAATTTTACATGTATATTTTTTTATTATTAGCTCCTTTGTATTTGGTTAGATTTACCAAATCATTTGTGTCCAACTAACAAAAACAATTTCATTTTCATTCATTCATCTTCCGCTCCGCTTAGCCTCACTATGTTTGCGGGCATGCTGGAGCCTATCCCAGCTATCTCCGGGTGAGAGGCGGGGTACACCCTGAACTGGTCGCCAGCCAATCGCAGGGCACATATAAACAAACAACCATTTGCACTCACATTCATTCCAACGGGCAATTCAGAGTTTTAAATTAACCTACCCTGCATGTTTTTGGGGATGTGGGAGGAAACCGGAGTACCCGGAGAAAACCCATGCAGGCCCAGGGAGAAAATGCAAACTCCACACATTGAACCTCGGTCCTCAGAACTGTGAGGCAGATGTGCTAACCAGTTCTCCACCGTGCCGCCATTTCATTTTCTTATTTACTTAAATTTTGTGTTGTTTTGCATGTGTAGTACATCAAACACTCAACTTTTGCTGAGTGTGACTATTACGTGACTTTCTGACAGCCCAAAAAGGAAGAGCGTGGGAGGTGACAAGCGGCTAAAAAGCGCTAACACTAACAGCTTTTGGCTCCCACTGGGCATCTCGCGTATCTCCGCGTCAATGGTAACGCTAACTTCCGCTTGTCCTCCCCCAGTGGAGGCTGCACGCTGTCGGCTCACGGCTTCTTCCTGCAGTCGGGCCTCCAGCCTGAAATGGTCCTGACCACTGGACAAGATGCCGTCGTCTTCCACGTGGTGAGTACCACCACTCGAAGATGCGAGTAACTTCAGTGTGGTAGTTTCCTGCTCCTGGAAGTTGTAGCTAAAAGTAAACCAAAAGTGACTGGTTTCTAGATGCAAATTTCATGTGGATGTGACTTTTACCTAGAAGTACATGCGGATGTTCGATTTTCATTTTTTTTCCCGTCCAATCAGTTTTCAGCCTCTGAGGTGGGGATAGATACATGAGGTCCACAGCCATATTTGAGTCACTCACGGTTATCACCATCTCAAATTTTATTTAATCACGTTGCCGAGAGCCGTGACAATGCTCCAGTCACGCATGGATCGCTCGTTCGCACGGAGATGTCTCCATGTGAGAGCGAGACTCATTGCGCCACATTTAAAGGGAATGAGAGGAGCTGCTTTGATTGGCGGTGATTGAAATCGGCTGTTTGAACTCCCACAACAGCGCAGACTGCCCTTTTGTATCAGTAAGTAACTTGAGGTTAAAAAGTCACCAAGAAATAACTTGTACCAGTAAGTAACTTGGAGTAAAACGCAAACTAGTAAGTCACTTAAAAGTAACTTGAGGTAAGTAACCAAGAAGTAACTTGCACCTGGAATTAACTGTAGGTAGAATGAAACAATAATAATCTACTGTAGTAATTTAGTAGCACCAAAGAATATCCCAGGTAGTACAAACCTAACTCATACTGGGAAGTAACTTGTGTTTCTTTGAGAACCATACTCATTTTGGTCCAAGGTGATAGCGGTACCTGTTCCTCTGAGTTTCTCGGCGCATTCCAACTATTATCTTAGTGTAAGACTTTTCAGTGATTACTCAAAACGAGAATCTCCCGCTGAAGACCCAGCAGGAGCATCTGAAGATGAATAGCAATAGGAAAGGAAATGAAGTGTAGCTTAGCGCGCGCAGCGCATGGAATTGTCATCAGCCGTCCTCACGCCCACTTGGAGGAGAAAAGACTCCAGTGTGTGGATGTGGATGGAAAAGAGCTGAGGTTAAATGGAAGACGGAACAGCGCAAAGACAGGAAACGTCTGCTCCGCTTGTCATTCAAGTCCAGTAGCTCGGCAAAGCCTTCAGGATGTTCTGGATCTCTTCAGCCTCACTGGCCACACTTAATACTACTTATACATCTCTTTCAGACACGCACACACACACACACACACACACACATGCACGAGTCACGGCTGTGTTAGAGTGCGTAGAGCCGGGTTTCTACTAACAGTTAAAAAAGCTGTTTTCAATTATATGCAAACATGTTAAATATCTGACGATGTATTTTTTTAAGGGGGGGTCGGGGGGGGGGGGGGGGGGGGGTTGTTATAAATTACCGGCAAATATATATGAGCTAATTGAAATGTGAAATAATAATTACATGTAATGGATTCATTTTGCATTGATAATTACATGATCAATTTATTTTTTGTGTTTGTAATTTGGGAGAGAATTACTTATTTTTTGTTAAATTGTGAATTCTAATTTGAAATACTGTAATTACACTAGTTTATTATTAATGAAACTTCATGTTTATTTCATGACCAGTTAAAAAAAATAGCATTAATAAGTTAAATTATGAAATATAATCTGAAATAATTGTAATTTAATTTTAATTACATTTCAAGTAAATTATTTATTATGACCAATGAATCTTTGTGCCAAAATTATTAATCATATTATTATTCAAGTTATTATTTTATTATTAATTTTAGATAATTTATTAGTCATATAAATCGAATTAAACAGAATAATGAATGAATAAAAATTTTAAATGTAAAAAAAGAATTGTCTGGGGAATTTATGAAATTATGAAATATAATCTAATATAATTTTATAGATGTATTAATTAAATGTAACCAATCTAAAATGGAGTCATTCTTTAGTACATAACCAATTCCTTTGTCATTGTTACCAATTCATTTTACATTAATGTGACAAAATATAATGAGACGAAATATAAACTTAAATAATTATATGAAGAAAAATTTCTTTTTTTTGAACTATGAAAGAATAAATTAAATATAAGAACATGTTATTATATGATTTTTATTGTTTTATTTTGTGCAAAAAAATACTACTGTACAAAACCAATTCATAGATAAATGATGATAAATGATTGCTAGTATTTAATTTAATTTATTTAAAGAATTAATCAACCATTTTTAAAAGTATGTAACGTAAATCAGTTAACTAAAATGAATCTATTTATTGCCTTTACATTTATTTAATAACTGGTCACACAAAAAAACTCCGTATTAATGTTGTTTGTTTATAAAGAGCACATTGGGGAATAGGTTCAATATTGATTATTGTTGTTATTAATTTATCCATATATTAGTGTCAATGTGTCTGCATTAATTTTTTTGCAAAGGCTCTATTTCGCATTGGAAGGCCATTTGTGTAGTGTACCTAATGAAGTATCCGGTAAGCGCAAAGGAAGTGCCCTTGCACGTGAATTTAGGATGATCCAGCAAAGTATTCCCGGATAAGAAGACCCAAGTCTCTCGCAGATTGAGTTACGCTCCAGTTGGCGCTCAAATGAAGGCGTTGAATGTCTTTGAAGGGAAAAAGACTTTTTATTGGGTGTGCCACGGCTCAATAACATTCCACGTTAACAAGTCCTTTTACCTTATTCTTTTGTTGTTGAGGCCTCCACTAAACACCACCTTTGTCTTCTCCAGTATGACCACATGAGAACATGCAAGCACAAGCACGCTTCAAGTCCAAGTCTCACCTGACTACACTGTTTCTGTGAGGAAGTGTGGAAGTTAGGTGTGTAAAAAGTAATCTAGGGAATTACCGTGAATTAAACAATAGGTAACTTGTACCAGGAAGTAACTCTGCTTAGAAGTAACTTGAGGTTAGAAATAACTACAGAGTAAATAAACGTAGCTTTTACCAGAAAGTAACTTGAGACAGGAAGTAACCAAGCAGTAATTGGTAGTAGGAAGTAAGGTAAGATATACGGTTAACCGAGAAGTAACTTGAGGTTCGAAATTAACCTTGAAGGTAACAAAGTAGTAACTTGTGCCAGGAAGTAACTTGCACAAATGTAAGAAGTAAACAAGAACTCACATGTAACAGGAAGTAAACTTAAACAGGAAGTAAACTTAAACTTAGTAAAAAACAGTACCTTGTATCAGGAAGTAACTTATATCAAGAAGTAACTTGCACCTGGACCTTGAGGTAAGACATGGAGTAACCTAGGAAGTTACCCAAAAGTAACTGTTGCCTGGCGGTAACTTAAGTGTAGGAAGTAATCAAAAAGTAACTTGTACAAGGAAGTAACTTGAAGTAAGATGTAACCTAGAAGTAACTTGAGGTTCAGAACTAATCTTGTAAAGTCAAGTTTATTTGTATAGCCATTCACATGCTTCACATGCCCACATTTGACAAAGTTAGGCGACATCCCCTTTTTAAAATTGTAATTATTTTAATTTTTTTCAAAAACAATTTTTCTCTTTTATCAGACTTGATCAGTCGAACAGAGCAGAGTTTCTAGAAGGGAGAGAGAAACAAAGACAAAAGACAAAGCACTAATTGTAAACAGGATGAGAGAAGTAAATCATTACATTATCTACATCAATGAAACATTAAATATGAGTGTTGCATGGGGCTGTAGTGCTACACCCTGTGAGGGAAGGACAGGACAAGATAGAACAGGACAAGGACAGGAGAAGAAGCATGCAGGACAAGGGTCGTGAGCCTGACTGTACAACTGAGGTGTGGTGGCATTAATTATGTGAATTATAAAAGTCTATAGGACGAGAGTATAAGTGAGGGGATACACAAGCAATTTGCATATTCATGAGTTATTTGTCGCAGTAAGTGGGTGACCCCAGATCCAGTGAAAGAGTCTGAAAGGGTGTGTGTCTGCGGATACATGCAAGTGAATTACCGTTTTACATGCACAAAGACTGACTGTCCTGTAATTGCCGTGGCCGCACCGCGGTGTCTGAGGACCCCACCCAATCAATCGAGTGGCGGGAGCAGGCCCAGGGGTCCACCTGAGCGCAACCCGGCGGACGGGACACGTCCCACACCGAGGGACCCAGGGGGTCCGCCGGCCCCACCGAGGCGCCCCGACAACCGGCCACCCAGTGGGGACCGCAGGGACCCAATGCCACCCCCCGAGCCAACCGCCCCAAAACCTTAAAATCGCATCTCAAGTGGACTAGGAGCCAATGGAAGTTGGCCAGTATCGGAGTAATACGATCTAACGTTCTTGTCAAAAGCCTTGCTGCAGCTTGAAGGTAAACAAGTACTAACTTCTACCAAGAAGTACCGTAACTTCTACCAGGGAGCAACTTACACCTAGAAGTTCAATCATGTGGGAAGTAACCAAGAAGTAACTTGTGCCAGGAAGTAACTCGTATGAAGTTATAACTTGGGGTGAGATGTAATGAAGGAAGTAACTAGAGGTTAGAGAGTAGCCATGAAGTAACTTGGAGCAGGAAGTAATTTGCACCTCACATTAGTTAGGAAGTAATCAAGAAGTAGCTTGTAACAAGAAGTTGTGGCCCACACAAAGAGTTTGCAAAGCGTGTGTGTGTGTGTGTGTGTGCGCGCATGCGTGCGTGTGTGTGTATATGTTTGCCCGCAGGAGGCTGTGTGGAGGACGTGCTGCTACGCTCTGCTGTCTTATCTGTCACTGGGCTCCTGTTGAGAGATAATTTGGGAATTTGGCAAACAAACATACTACAACATGTCATCTCTCACACACACACACACACACACACGTACAGAGTCTGATGGCCACAGCTTGACCCGGGATGAATGAGTTTTCCTACTTCCTATGAGAAAATGTTGGGCTGTTATGTCTGTTTGCGCTATTACCACATTCATTTATTAAGCTAAAAGCCTTGTTATGGAAGTGCCTCCTTTCCCCAGAGGAGTGCTGAGTGCTGTGGTTTGCCTTGGAGGAGGTCGTTTGCATACCCCACAGAGTGTAACGTGTCAACACTTGAAGTTGTTTTATTATAAAAAAAAAAAAATAATCTTTTTTAAAGTGCAGAGCAGCACCTGCTGGGTGATAACGCTCCTCTGAAACCTCAAACCATTTAGAGCAGAGCGGGAGTGTTGATACTTGCAGATTTCACACATCACTGAAGTGTGTATAACACAGTATGAGTGGATACTGTAATGTATAATATGCGTGTATGGCACATACAGGTACAGTGTGTAACACGTGTATTACAGCACTGACATTAAAAAGCGCATCCACCATCATGAAGTGCTTTAATGCAGACTCTTTCAGTTTCCGTGAGTTCAGCGACTATATACACTGTGTATGACTATAGTATGTGTGTATGAAAATTACTGTAAGTGTATGACCATATACAGTATCTGTATGACTTGTATGACTTTATACACTGAACAAAAATATAAACAAGGCACTTTTGTTGTCTAAATCTGTGTTGGTGAGCACTTCGACTTTGCCGATATAATTCATCCATAATGACTATATATTACCCCACTGTCAATCCCGAAGCCATCTTGACAGTCATTGTCAATCCATTGTGGGAAGTTAGTCTTCCTAACACCTCCGCGTTAAGATACAAAAAAAAAGCAAGAGTTAGGGCCACAGGGTGAAAAAGGATCTGCCGAAACGTTCTTTCCATCTCAACTTTCCCACAAACATAAAAGAGATTTTGCGTTTCCTCTCCGGCACCAGTGGAGGTTCCTGCACCGTCCGTTTGGGTCGGGACAAGAAAACCCAGTGTTTTCTTTCACAATATGAACATTTAACAACAAAATCGAGCGCAATTGTGCATTGAAAATATCAACAATGGAGCAAATGTATCACCTGACAGGACAAAGATGTGAACAACAAAGTAGTTTGTTCATCCATCGACTCGTGCAGAGGCAAAAGTTCCTTTTTCTGTTTCCCAGTGCACAAAGCAAGCGCTGTAAGGAAGAAAAAAAATGGCACACTTGGAGAAGTTTGGTGTGGAAGAAAAAGCCCGTCAATCTCCAAAAACTGTTTTAACTCCAAAAATAACTCCACACTGTCCTTCAGCTCAATGAACAGGCGAAATGTTTTCAGAAGGGTTTCACTTTTTTTACACCTCGGTATCATCCAAAAACTGAGAAAACTACGTAAGTACAAATGAATACAACATGAGTCCAGGATCAAGGATAGTAGGTAGGAAGGAAGTACAGTGAAGCAGACAACTGTCCTTTTGTAAGTACAAAGAAAATTACCTTGTTCCGCTCGCCAAGGGAGTCAACCCAAGATTCATCACTTCAGCTCGATTTCTTCTTTCTGGAGCTTTGTTCTCTCATGGACATTGTCTTGAAATTCAGGACTTGTGTGTCTGTTGGGTCCTGAAGCTCGTCTTTCCAAAGTCTCAGACTTCTCAGCCCAATTCTATTGGACATCACCTTGAAAGAGTATACCTGTATGTCATTTAAAAGCTTTGTGACATGGAGTACATTTCATTTACAGAGCCAGAGTGCATTTCGTTGACAGAGAGCCTGCAAAATTGCCACGTCACAGAGACAGGGAGATGGAAAATTCCAGGGTTCCGAACGGAATTCATTTCCAGTTCCAAATTCAAAGGTGGACCAGAAGACTGATCCACTTTGAATTTGCCTTGAAATCCCCAAATTGCCACATCATATCTACAACTGAAGATCTGACATGTATCTGCCCTGACCTTTCACACAGAACCCAGAGAAAGTGGGATTTTCCATCAACTATGACACAGAGACACTCAGAGACGTGGCATCCCATCAGATAAGTCAATGACGTTAGCGTCTGGTGTGATACCTTGACTTACGGCTGTCCAACACACAAGTTTTTTTTAGTAACAAGCTATGACTCTTTTGTCAGTTTTTTTGCTTTGTGTTGGGAGCCAAAATGTGAGGTTCAAGCAATCTTTGAATATGCCACCTTTCGAGTCAAGTGAAAACAAAATGGATGTACTGGACTGTAATACCCTCGTATGCAGTTGCCGATGTTACAAAATGATACATACTTAGTACTAATTATGTACTAATCTACTGGATTGTACTATTAAATATGTATTAATTGTATCATCTGTACGCACCTCTTCCCCCAAACAGAGTTGCGTGTATGGCGAGAACCGCACCTCCATCCAGTGTACCACGCCCTCCCTTGCCAAACTGTCCCTGCCGCCGCCGGTGGTCACTAAGGTGGCGTTTATCCTGGACGGTTACTCCACCGACCAGTGGGACCTTATCTACGTGGAGGACCCCCTCTTCCAGGACCCCAAGCTCACGTCCAAGGACAACAAGAGCGTCGTGGAGCTCAAGGTGAGACCTCGTGGGAAATGTTTGAAAATTCAGCCCCCGGAGACAGTTTCGCTTAGCAACATGAAATTTGGTAGGCTTGTCTATCATGGGTAGACCCACAAAAAAGTCTCAAGAAGCTATTCCTGAAAAAGACAAAGGAAATCATCCATTTTGGTTTGAAGCGGCCATTTTAGGCTCATTTCCAGGTGTCCTTCAAGGACGAACTTGTAGTTTGTCTGATTGCTACCAAATTTGAACCACCGAGAGAAGACAGACGCTAAATTGTGAAATTATTTATTTTTTGTCATTGCACGTGGATGGAGCATGGCAACGAAGTTTGTTGAGTTGCCATGAGCTCTGTAAGGTGGCCAAAAATGTCCAATAGTTTTTTTATTTACTCTGCGGCTGACTTTCCATGCACGCTCGCGCACATTCCCACATGCACGCCGGTTTGGGTCACGCCGGGAAGGAAACAATACAGAAAGAAAAACAGGAAGTGGAGTCTGTTTCCCATCGTTTTTTTTCGTTCTGTCTCGGCGGCCCAACCTCTGTGTCTGTGAGCGCATTGTTGATGCTGACAAGGTCAAAGCTCTTGACATTGTCAAACGAGTTAACACAATGAAACAATTTTTTTTTCGCTTTTTAAAAAAAAAAAATATTATTATTATTTTGTTCCGCTGACCGCAGCCCGATGCTTTGTGCCAGCTGCATTCAAAGAGCTTGGATTTTCCTTCTTTTTTTTCTTTTTTTTTTAATCCCAGGGGTGACCTTGGCCCCATGGTTGAATCCACCTCCCCAATTCATCCCTTCATCGGAGACCACTTTTTAAAAAGATTTTTTTTTAACTTCACACAAACAAAGCAGCATCCAATAAGGTTGAATTGTGCTCTCCTTCAGCATTGTCTCATTACTGCCAGCTGCCACACGCACGCACACATATGAACCACGTAGAACGAGAATGGGCTAACTCCTAAACTGTCACTTTGCATTAGCGAGATTTAAAGTTTTATGGCTGCAATCAAGGAATAATTTATGTATTTATTTAAACCTGGGGGATTCATACATTGCTGGATTATATGAACATTTCTGGATATATGTTTACACTGAAATTGTGGTTTTACTCAGATTTTTGCATTTTGCCAAGTACAACCCCAATTCCAATGAAGATGGGACGTTGTGTTAAACATAAATAAAAACAGAATACAATGATTTGCAAATCATGTTCAACCTATATTTAATTTAATACACTACAAAGACAAGTTATTTAATGTTCAAACTGATAAACTTTATTGTATTTAAGCAAATAATCATTAACTTTGAATTTTATGGCTGCAACGCATTCCAAAAAAGCTGGGACAGGTGGCAAAAAAGACTGAGAAAGTTGAGGAATGCTCATCAAAGACCTGTTTGGAACATCCCACAGGTGAACAGGCTAATTGGGAACATGGGGGGCCATGATTGGGTATAAAAGGAGCTTCCCTGAATTACTCAGTCATTCAAAAGCAACGATGGGACGAGGTTAACCTCTTTGTGAACAAGTGTGTGAGAAAATAGTCGAACAGTTTAAGGACAATATTCCTCAACGTACAATTGCAAGGAATTTAGTGATTTCATCATCTACGGTCCATAATATCATCAGAAGGTTCAGAGAATCTGGAGAAATCACTGCATGTAAGCGGCAAGGCCGAAAACCAACATTGAATGCCCGTGACCTTCGATCCCTCAGGCGGCACTGCATCAAAAACCGACATCAATGTGTCAAGGATTTCACCACATGGGCTCAGGAACACTTCAGAAAACCAACGTCAGTAAAATACTCTTCGGCGTGACATCCGTAAGTGCAACTTGAAACTCTACTATGCAAAGCAAAAGCCATTTATCAACAACAACCAGAAACGCCGCCGGCTTCTCTGGGCCCGAGCTCATCTAAGATGGACTGATGAAAAGTGTTCTGTGGTCCGACGAGTCCACATTTCAAATTGTTTTTGGGAATTGTGGACGTCGTGTCCTCCGGGCCAAAGAGGAAAAGAACCATCCGGACTGTTATGGACGCAAAGTTCAAAAGCCAGCATCTGTGATGGTATCGGTCTGTGTTAGTGCTAATTGCATGGGTAACGTACACATCTGTGAAGGCACCATTAATGTGAAAAGTACATACAGGTTTTGGAGAAACATATGCTGCCATCCAAGCAACGTCTTTTTCATGGACGCCCCTGCTTATTTCAGCAAAACAATGCCAAACCACATTCTGCACGTGTGACAACAGCGTGGCTTCGTAGTAAAAGAGTGTGGGTACTAGACTGGCCTGCCTGCAGTCCAGACCTGTCTCCCATTGAAAATGTGTGGCGCAGTATGAAACGTAAAATACGACAACGGAGACCCCGGACTGTTGAACAGCTGAAGCTGTACATCAAGCAAGAATGTGAAATAATTCCACCTACAAAGCTTTAACAATTAGTGTCCTCAGTTCCTAAACATTTATTGAATGTTGTTAAAAGAAAAGGTGATGTAACACAGTGGTAAACATGACCCTGTCCCAGCTTTTTTGGAACGTGTTGCAGCCATACAATTCTAAGTTAATGATTATTTGCGAAAAAAGTATGAACATTAAATATCTTGTCTTTGTAGTGTATTCAATTAAATATAGGTTGAACATGATTTGGAAATCGGCGGCACGGTGGCCGACTGGTTAGAGCGTCAGCCTCACAGTTCTGAGGACCCGGGTTCAATCCCCGGCCCCGCCTGTGTGGAGTTTGCATGTTCTCCCCGTGCCTGCGTGGGTTTTCTCCGGGCACTCCGGTTTCCTCCCACATCCCAAAAAACATGCATGAATTGGAGACTCTAAATTGCCCGTAGGCATGACTGTGAGTGCGGATGGTTGTTTGTTCCTATGTGCCCTGCGATTGGCTGGCAACCAGTTCAGGGTGTACCCCGCCTCCTGCCCGATGACAGCTGGGATTGGCTCCAGCACCCCCGCGACCCTAGTGAGGAGAAGCGGCTCAGAAAATGGATGGATGGATGATTTGGAAATCATTGTATTCTGTTTTTATTTATGTTTAACACAACGTCCCAACTTCATTGGAATTGGGGTTGTATAATGCTTTAAGACTTGTATCATATTGCTTGCACTTTTATCCACAACTGAGGTACTGTCATCATCATCAGTTTGAAATGTTTGATCCTGGTTGGTATCATCTAGGTTGCCTGAAAAAAAGAAAAACTGGAATAATAAAAGAAAGAAAGAAAGAAAGAAAGTACAATAGTGATCTCAATCAAAACAGCCATCAAATCTATCAATATTTCAATGAAGGTGATAAATAACATTGACTTATACAGTAATTAAGCTAAAGAACGACTTATTTTCAGAGTTTTCTTTCAATCGCTGATTTGAACCCCAGTCCTCAGAACTGTGTGGCAGATGTGCTAACCAGTCGTACACCGTGCTACCCACTCTTGTTTTCACTGGGTAATTGAAAACAGACTCGTTAAAGTAGGTTTCGTTCCTTTTATTAAACATCTGCAGAGGACGACGGAACATACGACAGGTAACCTGATAAGTATTGAGTATAATTGACAGTAAAAAATCATTTTTACTTCTCACTTTATTTTACTTGAATACATTTCAGTCTACTTTTTTACTATTACCAACAGTAAGTATTGGCGTTGAAGCAGTGCTTTTACTTTTATCTGTACTTCTACTTTAGTAGGGAGTGTGAGTACTTTTGCCACCTCTGCACTTGATACACATTAACATACTGGTAAACCCACACCGGCCGTGAGTGGCGTGAAGGAACGCCTGCGTGTAGCTTCACGGGAGACTTCCTAGCATTTGTCGCCCTGATACTTTATTTAGAGGTTGGGACAGTTCCTTGCCAGTTTCCGTAACAAAGTTGTCAAGGTGACAGCTGGAAAACGCCACCAAATCCATGCATTATTATACAGTAGATGGCGGTAGATGGTTAGCACATCTGCCTCATAGTTCAGAGGACCGGGGTTCAAATCCCGGCCCCGCCTGTATGGAGTTTACGTGTTCTCCCCGTGCCTGCGTGGGTTTTCTCCGGGTACTCCGGTTTCCTCCAACATCCCAAAAACATGCATGGTTTGATTGATTAGGTTGATTGAAGACTCTAAATTGTCCGTAGGTGTGAATGTGAGTGCGAATGGTTGTTTGTTTACATGTGCCCTGCGATTGGCTTGCGACTAGTTCAGGGTGTACCCTGCCTCTCGCCTTAAGATAGCTGAGATACCCTCCAGCAGGCCCCCAACCCTCGTGAGGATAAACGGTACAGAAAATGGATGGCTGGATTATACAGTAGATGTTATTCATTATATTTTGAGTAATATTTGTTTTGAGTATATTTATTAAATATTTGTATTGATTATTTTTTTGTTATAGTTATTATATATGTTATGTTTCGGTATTTGTTTTATGTATATATATTTAATATTTTTACTTAGGTCTGTTTTTTTTTTAGATTTATTCAAGATTTATGATTTTTTTAAATTTCTTAATTTATTAATTTTTTTAGCAATTTAGTCAATTTTCCATCCATTCAACCATCTTATCTTATCACTGCTTATCCGGAATTTAATATTATTCAATATTTTAAATTATGTCCTTATTTTTGTATATTTAATATTTGTGTATTTATTTAGTGTCTTAGTTATGTTTTAAATATTGATTTTATTAACTGTATTTATTTATATTAATTAACAACGGGACAACATGGGTTTAGTTGTGGACAATTTTTCAAAAATAGTGTCGTAATCAACTATTTTAGATATTATTTCAATATTATTGATATTATTTTAAATATTTATTTCTATATTGAAGGTAAATAATAAAGTAGTATTAAATAATAATAAAAATTCAGTAGTATCAAGTACTATTCTTAACCAAAACAGTTGCTTGGTTACTTTGAACTTTGCTTAATCTGTCTTTAAATATCGTAAAAACTACAATAGTATTAAAATAATATTACTAACTACATGCAGTTGTTTGAAAAATATCTTACTGTAAATTAGATTTTAGCACACACACACAAATGTCAATTATATCGCTCGTGTGTGTGCATGTGGGTGAGCGCAGGAACAGGTGCGAGCCTCCACTCTGTGTCAAATCTGGAAATCCCGACCTGTCACGCGAGGAATGTGATCATTCTTTTTATTGCCTTCTGCTGCACTCAAACAAGCATGCGGCTATTACGTTTGTGTGTGTGTGCGTGCATGTATGCATGTGTATGAAGGGTATATAAAAAAATAAAGTGAGTAAGAAAGTGAGAATGAGCAAAGAGTGACTGGTGTGTTGTTGGCAAACTATAAAAAGCCCTGCAACAAATTGTCTCCATGGGGATAATTCAATGGGACTTCTGCATTGCCCTGATTAGAATAAAAATTTGAATTTATTTATTCAAGTGCAGATGGGCCAGGTGTGAGCAATCAACTTTCATCCGACCCACTGAGCATTTACATTATCAAGAGTCCTGTAATATTTGTTGCATTAATTTAGCTATTTATTTCCTTAAAATTGGTGTATTGTTATTCTGATTCATTCATCTGTTAATATAGTAAAATAAAATACTGCATTAGGAAAATACACAATACCTTTTAATGTATACAGTCAAAGTGTTTTGAGTGTTAAATAATTGGTTAATTATTTAAAAATAATAACATTTCAAAATGAGAATGAAATTTAATTAATTTTTTAATTACGATAAACTTTTACAATTATTCATTCATTCATTTTATGTTCCACTTATCCCCACTAGGGTTGCGGGCGTGCTTGAGCCTATCCCAGCTATCTTCGGGCGAAGGAGGGGTACACCCTGAACTGGTCGCCAGCCAATCGCAGGGCACATAGAAACAAACAACCATTCGCACTCACATTCACACCTATGGGCAATTTAGTGTCTTCAATTAATGCATATTTTTGGCAAGTGGGAGGAAACCGGAGTGCCTGGAGAAAACCTACGCAGGCACGGGGAGAACATGCAAACTCCACACAGACGGGGCCGGGATTTGAACCCCGGTCCTCAGAACTGTGAGACAGATATGCTAAACAGTCGGGCACCGTGCCGCCCTCTTACAATTAATTTGTTGTAAATAATCAAATTAAAAGTATAATTTGTTAAATATGCATTTACAGATTATATACATTGATCTTTATTTTATTTTTATTTTAATCAATGGAGTTATAATGCGTCACTGATGGTGTAGTGGTACACTCGTCTGACTCTGGTGCGGGCAGCGTGGGTTCAGTTCCCACTCAGTGACGGTGCGAATGTGAGTGTGAATGGTTGTCCGTGTCTATATGTGCCCTGTGACTGACTGGCGACCAGTTCAGGGTGTAGTCCGCCTTTCGCCCGTAGTCAGCTGGGATAGGCTCCAGCGCCCCGCGACCCTAACCAGGATAAGCGGTGTTGAAAATGGAAATGGAAATGGAGTTATAATGCTGTCTCTCCGGCAGGGCGACCACATGGACCGGGAGGCGATGAAGTGCCAGGTGCTGACCGTGTCCAACCGCAGCTGCGAGAGCCTCACGCTGGTGGGCAACACGCTGGAGTGCACCGTCCCCAACGAGCTGCAGGCAGCCACCGCCAAGGGGCTGCAGGTGGAGGTGGGCAACAACCACGCTTGATTTCCAACAGTGTCACAGATTATACTAGTGATGTGGAATGACTTCACACACTAAATACGTACAAATTAGGGCTGCACAGTATATCGTTTGGGCATCGTCATCGGAATGTACGTGTGCGCGAGTCAAATCACAGGGTCCTGCGTAATGTTGGTGTATTGATATGCAGTCAATCAACTGTAATATTATTCAAAGACCAGCAGAGAGACCTGGTTGAAATGCTAATAAGATTAGCACAATGTTGCGGTAAATTATAATGCATCAAACAACACACACGGAGCAGCCCGGAGTGTTATATAAGTATTTTTTGGGATGATATCTATTAATGAGGACACTGGAAAGAATTACTTACTTACTGTATCTCTCTTCAGAATGTGACAAACGAATGCACGGCACAACAGATTATATGTGGGGGCATGGGGGACAGCCATGGCATTATTGAAGTGACAAACTTCAGGTAACAAAAATGTGTTTTGCTTAAGATTATGCACTCAAATATCCATCCATCCATTTTCAATACCGCTTATCCTGTTCAGGGTCACAGGGCGCTGGAACCTATCCCAGGTGACTTCGGGCGAAAGGCGGACTACACCCTGAACTGGTCGCCAGTCAGTCGCAGGCCACATATAGACACCAACAACCATTTGCACTCACATTCACCCCGTCACTGAGTGGGAACTGAACCTACGCTGCCCACACCAAAGTCAGTACGCTGACTCTCTAACCAGTCGTCCACCGTGCCACCTTGTTTTAACGTCTCCACTATATTTATTATCACTGTATCATGATACTGTTCATAAAAATATCACAATTGCGTGGTATCGTGATCCCAGATTGTACCTTGAGGGATGTACACAGACTCAGTTCTGTGTTCCCGCTAGAGATGAGCCCAATGTTTTCTCCAAAGTCGCTAGTTTCCACGGCAAAGCATGCCAGCCTTGGTCCACGTTAGAGTTTTATTGTGAGAACAGACACCGGATGCGGAAACCTTTCACTCGTCACGTCTCCCACTAAGGCTTTTACCACTGTCAACCTATCTGTAAAAAGCAAGCGGAACACTGAAGGAATGTTGGAGAAGAAGTCAATAAAGACGATGACGGAAATGTGCAAATCTCTTCTTACGTTCCATATCATTAAAGTGAGGTGGACACTGTTAAAACTGTATCAGAAATGGAACAGGAAATTAACATTTAAATAAGTTGTCAATCTACAAGGATCAAAGGAACACTTTGTAAGAAGAAGTATCATAGATACCAATTTGAACTTGGCTCAGTTCCACCATTTCTGTCAGGAGGAATGGGCCAAAATTCCTGCCAACTGTTGTGAGACGCTTGTGGAAGGATATCCAAAACGTTTGACCCAAGTCATGCAGTTACACTGTATGTAAACTTAATAATAAATCCTTCTCTCATTATTCTGGTATATAGCAAATAGAAATATTTTCGGTATTCCTAATTTACCTAAAACAGGAAAAATTTAGTCTGGTTCCATGTCAGACAGTGAGAAAAAAGGGTATTTGTTTTTTCATACTGCGATTGGCTGGCAACCAGTTCAGGGTGTACCCCGCCTCCTGCCCGAAGATAGCTGGGATAGGCTCCAGCACGCCCACGACCCTTGTGAGGATAAGCGGCTTGGAAAATGGATGGATGGATGTTTTGTCATATGGTGTATTTACATAGACCATCTGGTTTCAATAGGAGATGCATGTAGTGGCGTGTGCCGTTGAGAGATGTTTCATGAGATTAGAGTTACTCACAACGGACGTGGACAAATGTGTTTCTCTGGGACATAATGTACACCTTACATGTACATTCTTGCCTTTTACATCAAAGGCGTTGAAGTAGTGCCTGTAGTTTCCATCCTGAAAACGTCACTTTTACCTTGACAGAACACTCCAAACTCACCAGTACTGCGTCTAGTTCCTTGTTGAATGTTTGCGGCACATTTAGGTTCGTGACAACAACACCCACCTAGTTCAACTCACTGATTGGCTCAGCATAAAATCGTACTCTACCTTAAGCCAATCAGTGTTGTAACGTTTGGAATAGTAATTCATTAGATACCCATTACTGGGTAACAATAATGGCGTCAGTAAAATTCTACCTAAAATCACAGTGGATCGTATAACCCTCCTGTCCTGTTGGTGGCGGTAATGTGCGTTGCAAAATGGTGGACAACTGCCGTGTTGATGGAAATTTTCGCATATAATTGAAAACAGTTAGTAACATTCAGAGATAGATTTGCCTATTTGAGTTAACAAATAAATTTTTATTTTAAATAATTAGTTGCTCAAGAAAAATTTTTTAAAAAGTAGTTACATTTTTAATAGATTTTTTTTTAAAATATATTAAATTGGGTGGGCGAATATCTCTGAATCTTCTGAACTCCTGCTTCCATTCCCCATGTTGCTATTGAGCGTAATAATATGACGTTACATAAAGTGTACAGTTAGCACAAAGCTAACAAAAGCAGACTTCAAACAGGAAGTGCTACCAGCCGATGCTATCAGAGGACCATTATTTTTCTCCAGGCTAATATCCTTTAGCTATGTCCGCACACATACACAGGCACACACACATGCACGCACACAGACACGCACACGCATATCTGAAGTCAAATTGGTAACCTCATATCCACTAAACTTAATAAAAGCAGAGGCAATATCACTGATGTAATCTGACCTCAGATAACTGTGTGTGTGTTTGTGTGTGCGTGCATATGTGTGTAAAAATAATCTGTATATATATGGCTAAAAGGCTCAAGGGGATCAAACCTTAGTAGCCCTTGAATAAAAGTGGTCCGTATGAACCATTCAGTCACACCAAGGTGGACTACTGTATATTCGCATTTTTTAAATGTATTATTTGTATTTTTTTTTTTTAAACAATGCTGTATGTCAGTTTTTCTTATAATGAACCATAGAATTCATTATTATTGTAGTTTTTTTCATATTTTTAATACAACCTTTCTTTTTTAATACATTTTTTAAAAATATGTACACGATATATGAACCATTCAATCGCACTATGGTGGAATTTATTATTATTTACGTTTATTTTTTAATAACAATTTAAAATATATATATCAACCTTCCTTCTAATTATTATTTTTTTGTTTTTAAATGTAAAAAATATATATATAAACCATTTAATCACAATGAGGTGGAATTTATTTCTATTCATTTAATGTTTTCTTTTCGAAAAATCATATTTATATTTATTTTGTTACTCATATTTTAAAAGAATACAATGTATAAAGTTTTTATTTTTCATTATGTTGATTTTTTTTTCAGAATACAAAAATATATGAACGATTCAATCACAACAAAAATGGAATTGATTTGTAGTATTTTAGTTCATTTTTTTAATATTAATTTAGATCTTTCATCTCATTTTTTGTATTTAAATGTAAAAAAACAAGTTATGAACCATTCAGTCGCAATGAGGTGTAATTCGTTATTTCTATTCATTCAATGTTTTCATTTTTTATTAAAATGTAAATTTTAAAATGTATTTTTTTCTTCATATTTTTAGAATTAAAATATATGACTCATCACTTTTGAATTGTTTTTATATTCAAAAATACATGAAGCATGCAATCACAATAAAATGGAATTTGTTGCTTTTGTTTAGTTAAATATACAAATATATGATTTAATCACTTTTTTGGTGCTGTACACACAGACGCACAAACACACACCGAGTTTTATGACGCTCTGTTGATGTGTTCCAGTGGCGACAGGCCGACTCCATCCGTCACCTGGGCAAGGTGACGCTGGCGCAGGAACAAGACTACACGGGTCTGGTAGTGGGTTGTGTGCTGGTCAGCCTGCTCCTGCTGATGCTCGCTACGTTGCTCATGTGGCGCAGGAACAAGCGCATTGACGGTGAGTCACTGGTACCTTCACCAAGGCCTCATAGTGGTGGATTTCTCCATGCTAACTTAGCAGCTAATATAATATGAAAATAACTTTTTCTACTTTCCTGTAGGTGATGCTAACGAGCATTGCAAAAATGGTGGCCAACTGCCAGCTTGTGTGGGAAAAAAAGCTCCTATCAACATCATTAAATTCTGGCGCAAAGCCGAATAAAAATGCAGAAAGGGGAAATTATTTTCACTTTTTTGATGCTACTGTCCACTTGCATTGGGGGGTAGGAAAAAGGGGATTATGGTCAACCATGCTAAGATAAAATAAGGTAAACTCAGCAAAGATAAGATAAGCTACGACCATGCAGGGCTCCACTCTGGCACCATTATTACGTTCCATATGACACTGTTTTGGAAACAGGAGTTCAGAACATTCAAATATGAATTTCCCAATTTCATTTAAAAAAATTATATTCAAAAATACAATTAGTAAATAGTTGCTCAATGAATCTACACATTCTACATTCTATACATTTTTCAAAATCTTTTCCATTTTCACTTCCTTTTGCCCATATTATTTAACAAAAAATATATTTAAAAAGAAATCATTAGGTAGTCGCTGGAGAAAATATGATAAAAAAAAGTATTTAATAAACAAAAAAGAAAGAAAATAAATATTATTTTTAAGGGGATCACTGAATATCTTTGAATGATAATTCTTTTGTGTACGGGAATTTTCATATTATTGAAAACAAAATTTCATGTGTAGAACATTGTTTGCTTGAACAACTATCTCTCTATTTTATACCTGTATACTCCATTAGTTGTTAAATCAAATGGGAAAATCTATCTCTGGATGTTCTTAACTTCTGCTTCTATGCCGATGTCATGTGGATCGGAATAATCGGAATAGTTTTTTTTTAATGTAGTAGAACTGTTTTTTTCTTTAAATATATATTTGTTAATGAGCAAATCTGTCTCTTAATGTTCTGAACTCCTCCTTCAATGGCCAAGTTGTTGTTGAGCAGTTTAATGTCAAAAAAAGTGAAAATGAATACCCCTTTCTGCATTTCTCGTCATATTTCCACAAGAATTTGTCACACATGCGACATCCCGTATGCAGTTTTTCTCAAACTTCCGTCAACGGCAGATAGCGATAGATTGCGCCCTGCTTGCTTAGATTTGAACACAAAAATACTTTTCGTGTACTGGGTGTGTGTCGTGGGTCTTAATGTCTGCTCTTTTTTCTCCATCGTTCCTGGCTGTCTGGCTTCTTTTCCTCCCGTCCTGCTTCCCGTCTTGATGCCCCTCCCCAAACCTCCTTCCTGTAGATTTGTCTGAGGTGTGGTACGACGGCCGCGGTGACATCCAGCATCTGGACAGGCTTGCTAGCGCCAGGGGTGTCAGTCCTACTAACGAAATGGTGTCTCACGAGTCTGTGGACTATAGAAGTACGCTGCTGGACGGTACGTAGATGCTTCCTGCTAACAGCTGCTGCGCCTCTCGGACGCCTTTCCTATTGCTCTTCTGGATGTGTCAGTCACATGTACACGATCACCAAACCAAAAACAATTGCTTTCGACCCAAAGGGTGAAAGCTACTTGGGGTTAAACCAAGTCCACTTTACTACTGCGCATCAACCTTTTATGCTTCGACTAATCGCCAGTCACCAGAGGTGGATAGATTAGCCACACATTGTATTCAAGTAAGGATACTGTTACTTTAGATTGTTATGACTCAATAAAAGTCAAAAGTAGTCCTTCAAAAAAATCCAATTGACAGAAGAGATTTGACTCACTCGTCAGCTGCCATTGCCGTATTATGAGGCTCTGTAAAGCAGCAAAATGTCCGGCCGACAGTTTTCATACACCTGCACCTGTTCCGAGAGTACAAAAATAAACTGGTGGTGGATGAGAAAGGAGGCTACTCTTAAAATAGTGATACCAGCAATATCTCGGGACTGGCGGCGAGGAACGAGGGCAGCGCTGCAGTGAAATTCCATCCTTGTTGCCAAAATGTTACGTCTAATAATATATAAACAACAATTGTGTGCTAACAAGAACTCGATTCATCCTAGAAGTTGTTTGCTACAACACACACCAACATCGTGACACTTGAGTCGCTTGATACTGAAAACACTGACCTCAGTTTATACAGTCGTCGTATAGATGCTACAAGCGATTGGAAATGTTTTACCAAAAATGAGACTGGCAGCAACTCTGTCCTCAAAAAGTGCTTAATTTGTTTTTGTTTTTTTGCCTGCCTACAATGTACTGTCTTACACCACGATATTCGATGTTGGTGTGCGTTGCAGCAAACATCTTTGATGATGAATACAGTTTTTGTTAACACACTGTTGTTGTCTCTGCATTATTACAGTAGACATTATATTTGGTGATGTAGATGGGGTTTTACTTCACGCCTCTGCCAGTATGAATCCTTTGACTAGAGGCGATTGTAGTAGCTGAAGCTAGCAAAAACCGCCATTCTCATCCATAGCCACTTTATTTTCATTCTCTTGGACCCACGCAGACATATGAAGACTGTATTGTCTTGTTGGTTGGACACCTCGCTCCTCCACAGAGCGTTATAGTCCGGTGACGGTAACAGACGGGGACTCGAAAGTCCTCTCTTTGGAACCCAAGATGAAACTGGCAGCAACTACAATTAGCGGAGTCGTGAGTTGTTTTTTCAATCATTTGTTCTTATCTGTTTCTATGCCGGTCCAACAAAATACGTCTTTCCGTGAAACAGGTCTGTGGTGCAAAAAAGGTTGGGGACGAAAAAATATCACGGACGTCATCAACTCTCATCAAATTATAGTCGACTACAAAAAAATGTGTAATTGTTCAACCACTAGTAGCTACTGAGTTTCAAGTGTCAAAAATTCACAACCTGCTTCCGTATTGCGAACATCCCGTTACGCACCGTCTGTATTACATCACTAGCAATTTCCACAGACAGTCTAACTTGCATCAAGGAAAATGGCATTATACTTACCCTTTAACACAAAAACGATCACTTTAATTTTTAAAAATTACCCAAAATGGACTCCAGCTACTGCCAGTTGGCACGTTATCTTGTTCGGCGTGAAATCAACAATCAAGCAACAACTCTCCCCTGCCCCTGAGGACTACAATGATCTCATCAGTCTACCTGGTGTGCAGGAACAGGACTTTAGTTTATTAGCTAATAGCCCAACCACGCGCACCCCCTCAGGACTGATGAACACAACAGAGACAAATATGACATCATCCAGACCTGCTTCAACGCGTCTCAAATATCTCTCACCCTTCCGTGTAGCTAAATGTCGGGCTGTCACTATTATATATTATTATTATTATATATCTTTTAGAATCGATTCTCCTATTGATTACTGATTGAATAATTGAATAATATAATATATATATATATATATATATAATATATATAATTATTTTTTTTTACTACTAACATGCATTTTATTCTCATTTACGAGGGATGGCTTTCACTCCTTAAACTCCATATGTTTGTAGTGAGTGTACAGTATAAATTTGGTGTACAAAATGTTAAATGCTAAACGTTAGCAATCACGATTAGCAGTAGTGCGCTGGCAATGACCATTTTATGTCAATAAACGCTAACTATCATTCAGTTCACTCATACTTATCATGTTATATGTACATTACGCATCGAACAGTCCCTTAAAAATCACTTAAAGACGCTCCTTTGTTATTTTTGGCAAAGTTTGTCATTCACCCAACACTGCGTCCGTCTGCAAAAAAATTTTTACGTGAAGCATGGTTTCTGGCGGTGCAAAAATGGTTCCAGGCGCAACTATTTTATTTAAAAAAACATTTATTTTTTTGGGGCTCCCGGCGCAGCTTCGAGGCAGCAATATTGGGTGCTTCTCATTTCTATATTTAGAACTTTGTAGGTCTTAGCTCCTCTGTTTAAATGCTAGCTCCTCCCACCAGAAATTCCATTGAGGAGCAAGGATATAATGTTTGGGAGAAATAAGGCAATCGTTCATCGATGCCATCATTTCATGAAGACATCTCCTAAAGATGACGTCATGTCATTGACGTGTCACAAATGAACCGTCTGAATGGCCAAATTATTACTATCATGACAAAAGTTCACGTTATGCTTCATACATTAAGTGGGATGACATTAAATTATGTTATTGACATTACAGTTACCCTTTACAACTTTGCAGATGCAAAGACGATCGTGATTGTTCAATCCCAAACCCGTCCTGTTCTCCGACACCTACATCCCACCCTCCTGCACGCAGCTCATTTTTGGAGTGACTCTTAAATATATGTAGTGTTGATATGTTGCTTATGTGAGCCAGTGTAATTAAATCATTTCAGTAATAAATACGGCCCCAAATACAACAGACACTCAGCAAAATATGTATATTCAACCTACAAAAATGAAGGAATGATGAAAACAGCCCATGGAGGCTCCTCGATGCTAGATCCTCGCTCCTACATGTACGTTTAAGACACTCGAGGCAGTCCTTATTATGGCGGCGTGACAACAACTTCCGGGTCGCGTTCAACGTTTTAAGGAGCGAGGAGCTAGGAACATTGGATTTTTGAAGTCGTCAATGTTGACAGTGGAATATTTTAAGTAGTTCCGTTGATTTCTATTGTACTAGGTGGCGAAAGGGGCGGCACGGTGGACGACTGGTTAGAGCTTCAGCCTCACAGTTCTGAGGACCCGGGTTCAATCCCCGGCCCCGCCTGTGTGGAGTTTGCATGTTCTCCCCGTGCCTGCGTGGGTTTTCTCCGGGCACTCCAATTTCCTCCCACATCCCAAAAAACATGCATGAATTGAAGACTCTAAATTACCCGTAGGTGTGAATGTGAGTGCGAATGGTTGTTTGTTTGTATGTGCCCTGCGATTGACTGGCAACCAGTTCAGGGTGTACCCCGCCTCCTGCCCGATGACAGCTGGGATAGGCTCCAGCACGCCCGCGACCCTAGTGAGGAGAAGCGGCTCGGAAAATGGATGGATAGGTGGCGAAAGAAGCCATTGCGATGACATTTTTTCACTTAATGGATTATATCCAGTCCTGTTTATTGTGCAAGGTGGCGTTTATCATAAATAACTGAGATAATACCGGTGACTCATTCCTGCATTTTTTTTTGGTTTGTTGCCCTCACTTAGACCAGAACACAGAGCGACCCGAGACGTGCCGGGCAGTCCCCATCCTGTACGGGTCCGGCCGGGAGCCGCTATCTCCCCGAATGGGGGCGCTGGCCCGCGGGTTTGGGATGGAAAGCGAGCTGGTGTCGCCGCTGCTGATGGCGCCGGTCCACATCGACCTGACCAGTCTGCATCCGGACCTGCTGAGCGAGGTCCAGCATGTGGTGATCGCCCGGGACAGACTCCTGCTGCACCTCAACCAAGTCATCGGGAGAGGTGAGTAGTTGTTATTTGTTAGCAGAAACAGAACCACGGCACTCTGACATAACAAAGACGTCTATGGCTCAAATTCATACCCAACACACCCGGGGCCCGCCCCTTTTAGCTTTAAGATTACCCCGTGAAGGAAAAGGAGCCTCCAAGTTTTCGCCATGGTTTCACCGCGACTAATTCCTGCGGCGCTCGCAACCCGACACCCCCGGCCATCTGCGACGCCGTGATAGGGGAACGTCGCGCTCATTTCATTCCCACCGCCGCCCTCCTGAGAACTTCTATGCCCGCAAACTTCAGCTATAATTCATTGAGGGGGGGGTGTTAATGAATAAAGCCTGGTGTTGAGTTACACTTTCACAGTCACAATTAATTCCATTCTGTGTTTGGAGGTGTATAAACATGAAATATAATATAAATATGCTACACTAGAGTTGTGTAGACATTCAATGTAATGTAAGTATGGTTTCCTAAGTGTATGAAATATGATGTGTTCCGGCAGGTCACTTTGGATGCGTCTTCCACGGAACTTTGCTAGAGCCGAACGGTCAGAACCAACACTGCGCCATCAAGTCTCTGAACCGTAAGTTCCTTCTTCACCGTTATACACTGTACAGTATCATTTTTTTCAAATTGTATTTTTTCTAATGTTTTCACAAATTTTTAAATGTTTTAAAACTTCATATGGATTTTCCATGTTCGTAGTTTTTCTTTATTAAACTTTCAGCCTAACCTTATTTTTTTACTTTATGAATTAAATTCTTTTGATTCAAATTTTTCGTTTTAAACGTTCTCAAGCTATTTGTTTAACTTTTAAAAACTTTTTTTTGTTTCCTTATTTTTCTTAAACTTAAACTTTTTGCTCTATTAAACTTTCAGCCTAACCTTATTTTTTTACTTTAGAAATTAAATTCTTCTGATTAAAATGTTTCTTTCTTTTTTTTGTTCTTTCACAAACTAGTTAACTTTAAAAAAAAAAAATTTGTTTCCTAATTTTTCTACCTCTACATATAATTCATTATTTTACTTAAAAAATATATATTTAAGATTTTTAACTGTTTTAAATGATTAATTAATTCTAATTCATTTTTTAAAATATTTCTTTCATTTTTATAGAATTTTTAAATACATTGTAATTTTTCTACCTCCACATATAATAATTTCCTTACTCTAAGAAATTATTTAAGAATTTATATTTTTGTGTTTTTAATTTTTTTTAATCTTTTTTTTCTTTAATTTTTTACCTTTTAAAACATTTTATATAAATTAGTAATTTTCTTTTTTATTCATCTTTTTTATTAATTGCCTCTCTAAAAACTTTCATGCATTATTTGTTTAACCTTTCAAAACATTTATCATTTTTATTTGTTATTATTTTAACCTCCACAAATAATTTTTGGGGAATTTTAAAAAATTATTTGGAAAAAAATGAATTATTTAATTAAATTATTTTTTACTAAATATAATGTGTTACATCAATTAATTAATTAATTAATTAATTAATACGTTCTTAAAGGATTTCCTAAGACATTTGAATTAGAATTTAAAAATACAATAAAATAACAAATTTTCTATACTGGTTAAAATCCTTTATTGAAAACAAATAAATTCACATTTTCCATTTGTTGTACTTTATAAAACTAATAGTAAATAGTATAGTTTATTTATGTATTTGTTTACTCATGTTAAACGTTCATGCATTATTTACCTTTTTTAACTATTTTTTTAAAATTTATTTATAAATTTGTAATTTTTTCGATTTTTAATTAGTTTAAAAACCTTTTTTCCAATTTCTGGGAGTGTGCAACGGGGCATAATTTTTTAGGGAAACTTTTTGCAACTTTTTTGTAACCTGTTTTTTTTGTTTTTTTTGTCCTGTTCGGCTATTAGGTCAAGCAGAATGGAAGATCTGTATCTCTTTTATGCAGGAACAGTTTTACTGTGTCACAGTGGAGTTTTTAAGCTTACACTGTGGTTTCTTAGTATTATAATTGAAGTTTATTGAGAATCAGAGTCGATCAGTCGAACAGAGGGGGAGAGAGAAACAAAGACAAAAAGACAAAAGCACTAATTGTAAACAGGATGAGAAAAGTAAGTCATTACATTATCTACAACAATGAAACATTAAATATGAGTGTTGCATGGCGCTGTAGTGCTACACCCTGTGAGGGAAGGACAGGACAAGGACAGGAGAAGACGCATGCAGGACAAGGATTGTGAACCCGGCTGTACAACTGATGTGTGGTGGGATTAACTATGTAAATCCCTGGGCATGAGGCCCAGGGGTCCACCCGAGAGCAACCCGGTGGACGAGACACGTCCCACACCGAGGGACCCAAGGCGGTCCACCGGCGCCCCGGCAACTGGCCACCCGGTGGGGGTCGCAGGGACCCAATGCCCAATGCCACCACCCCCCTCCCCACACACACACACACACCCAGGAGAGCCAGACGCCCACCCCACCCCCTCAACCTGCAGGGCCCGTGTTTTGTAACCTGTTTTGATAATTTTTTATTGTTTAAAACATTTTTACTGAATTATTATTATTTTTTTTGTAGTTTTGGACTTTTTAAAGTAGTGTAATGTTATCTGTTATTTTTAATGTTCTTATTATTAATCCTTTTGTTATTATTAATGTATTTTATATTTATATAATAACATATAATGACTAAGCAGACATAGTGACAGACATTCCGTTGCCATCCTCGCGAAACATTTCCAATCAAATACAGTATGACATCACAATCACGTTACAGGAGCATCACTGTATTTCTTTTCTTTAATGGTAGTGGGCTAAAAGTGATGAATTTGCGTGGCCTGGTGAGGATTTTAATCTACTAAAGACGAGAGTGAGGGCACAAAATGGGATGAGGTCTCATCCCCTGGGATCTCAACCTTTTGATTCCTCGTCTCTTTGTTGCCTTTTGTTCCACGTGGAGGCTTCTTCCCGTCGCTATGACAACCAGTGAAAGGGCACACAGGACCTCAAGTCCATAAATTTAATTCCGATGTCACACTTTCATACAGAGATCCTGCAAAATCGATTTGAGTTGGAAAACTTACACCAGGTCACAGACTCATTTTGACGTCATGTCATGTCGTTATGTGTAGGCATAAGAAAGATGCTAGACGAAGTAGCATTCATTTTTTTCAGGATGTAGAAGTGGCATTTGTTTGAAAGTTGTTTGAAAATTGAGCAGGGCGTTGTTTCAGCACATTCACGGCACTAATCCACGGCGTTCGGGAGCAGATTGAACGGACCAAACTCTGACACTGGTAGTACAGGGACCGAACAGCCCGTATCAGGGGGTTCTGCACCCCATACTCCCGAAGCACCCCCCACAGGACTCTACGAGGGACACAGTTGAACGCCTTCTACAAGTCCACAAAACACATGTAGACTGGTTGGGCGAACTCCCATGCACCCTCGAGGACCCTGCCGAGGGTGTAGAGCTGGTCCACTGTTCCACGGCCAGGACGAAAACCACACTGCTCCTCCTGAATCTGAGATTCGACTTCCCGACGGACCCTTCTCTCCAGCACCCCTGAATAGATGTTACCAGACAGGCTGAGGAGTGTGAGCCCCCTGTAGTTGGAACACACTCTCCGGTCCCCCGTTTTAAAAAGGGAGATGAGATTCGCCCTTTTTAAAAACGGGGACCACCAACCCAGTCTGTCAATCCAGAGGCACTGTCCCCGATGTCCACGCGATGGTGCAGAGGCGTGTCAACCAGGACAGCCCCACAACATCCAGAGCCTTTAGGAACCACACCAGGGGTGGAACGAATCTCATCCACCCCTGGGGCCACCACCGAGGAGCTTTTTAACCACCTCGGTGACCTCAACCCCAGAGATTGGAGAGCCCGCCTCAGAGACCCCAGACCCCCTTCCTCATGGGCGTGTTGGTGGAATTGAGGAGGTCTTCGAAGTATTCTCCCCACCGACTCACAACGTCCCGAGTCGAGGTCAGCAGTGCCCCATCCCCAGTATACAGAGTGTTGATGGTGCATTGCTTCCCCCTCCTGAGACGCTGGATGGTGGACCAGAATTTCCTCGAAGCCGTTCGGAAATCGTTCTCCATAGCCTCACCGAACTCCTCCCACGTCGAGTTTTTGCATCAGCAACCACCAAAGCTGCATTCCGCTTGGCCAGCCGGTACCCATCAGCTGCCTCAGGATTCCCACAGGGCAAAAAGGCCCGATAGGACTCCTTCTTCTGCTTGACGGCATCCCTCACCGCTGGTGTCCACCAAAGGGTTTGGGGATTGCCGCCACGACAGGCACCGACTACCTTACGGCCACAGCTGCGGTCGGCCGCCTCAGCAATGGAGGCGCGGAACATGGTTCACTCGGACTCAATGTCCACCGCCTCCCTCGAGACGTGGGTGAAGTTCTGGCGGAGGTGGGAATTGAAACTCCTTCTGACAGGGGACTCTGCCAGACGTTCCCAGCAGACCCTCACAATACGTTTGGGCCTCCCAGGTCAGACCGGCATCTTCCCCCACCATCGGCGCCAACTCACCACTAGGTGGTTATCAGTTGACAGCTCCGCTCCTCTCTTCACCCGAGTGTCCAAGACATAAGGCCGCAAGTCCAATGACACGACCAAAAAGTCGATCATCGAACTGCGACCTAAGGTCTCTTGGTGCCAAGTGCACGTGTGGACACCTTTATGCTTGAACATGCTGTTCGTTATGGACAATCCGTGGTGAACACAGAAGTCCAATAACAGAACACCACTCGGGTTCTGATCTGGGGCGGGGGGGGGGCAATGTGGCCTTCCTCCCAGTCGCACTCCTCCAGGTCTCACTGTCATTGCCCACGTGAGCATTGAAGTCCCCCAGGTTCTACGATGGAGACCCCAGCAGAAGCGCTCTCCAGCACCCCCTCCAAGGACTCCACAAAGGGTGGGTACTCTGAACTGCTGTCAGGACCTGTCCCCCCACCCGAAGGCGGAGGGAGGCTACCCTCTCGTCCACCGGGGTGAACCCCAATCTACAGGTGCCGAGCCGGGGGGCAATAAGTATACCTACACCTACTCGCCGCCTCTCACCGTGGGCAACTCCAGAGTGGAAGAGAGTCCAACCCCACTCGAGAGGACTGGTACCAGAGCCCAAGCTGTGTGTGGAGGCGAGTCCGACTATATCTTGTCAGAACTTCTCGGCCTCGCACACCAGCTTGGGCTCCTTCCCTACCAGAAAGGTGACGTTCCACGTCCCTAGAGCCAGCTTCTGTAGCCGGGGATCGGATCGCCAAGGTCCCTGCCTTCGGTCACCGCTCAGCTCACAATGCACCCGACCCCTATGGCCCTTCCGACAGGTTGTGGGCCCATGGGAAGGGGGACCCACGTTACCCTTCCGGGCTGTGCCCGGCCGGGCCCCATGGGTGCAGGCCCGGCCACCAGGCGCTCACCTTCGAACCCGAGCTCCAGGCCTGGCTCCAGAGGGTGGCCCCGGTGACCCGCGTCTGGGCAAGGGAAAACGTTTTCCTCTGTTTGCAATCATCATAGGGGTATTTGGAGCCGTGCTTTGTCTGGTCTCTCACCTCGGACCTGTTTGTCATGGGTGACCCTGCCAGGGGCATAAAGCCCCAGACAACTTAGCTCCTAGGATCATTGGGACACACAAACCTAACAATCTAACACGTACACATACTGGGAACAGCACGGCTAAGAGAAATGCTACAAAATGAAGGGAATAGACTGTTAGGACTAAATTAATAAAATTTTATGGGACAAATATTAGAATTTGGGTTGTAAATGTATGCCAGCCTGACCCTGACTTTTACCAATCGGCAAATGGAAATTTGGAATCAGGGAGGGGGAGGGTTGTATTTCCTGGGTCATCATTTGACGCAGACGGACTGACCTGCTTCCAGAGGCACCCTTAACGTAACTTCTTTCACCCCACCCAAAGGCATCACGGACTTGGAGGAGGTGACCCAGTTCCTGAAGGAGGGCATCATCATGAAGGATTTCAGCCACGCCAACGTGCTGTCGCTGCTGGGCATCTGCCTGCCGCCCGAGGGCTCGCCGCTCATGGTTCTGCCCTACATGAAACACGGAGACCTGCGCAACTTCATCCGTGATGAGGGACACGTAAGATAAACAGCAGGGTTTTTCCGGCCTCAAATTGAGGCATTGAGCATGCGCCCTCTCTGGCTAGCTTAGTATTTACATGCATTTTGTTGTTCTTCAAATCAAGTAGTGATCCTGTTCATTGCAGGACTTGGGTGAAAATCAGCGATATAAATATAAAAAACATGTTTTTTATTTCTCTTCGCCACTGGTGTCAAACTGGTGGCCCGGGGGCCAGATCCTGCCTGCCACATCATTTTATGTGGCCCACGAAAGCAAATCAAAATTGCTCATTGTGTTCTGGTGTAATACCATTGAGATATTTGCAAGCATTTTTTTGTTACCAATCCCACTTTGAAAAGAAATGTAATAGTCGAAAAACATGTTTTTATAGGCTTCTGATTTCAAAACTGGTTATTCATCAATATGTTGTGTATACTGTATGGAATTACAGTATATGAGGTAATCTTTCATTTATATGGGTTCACAGTCATAGCGGCCCTCCGAGGGAATTCATAACTACAATGTGGCCCGTGGCAAAAATGGGTTTGACACTCCTGCTGTAATCCTTAAAAAGCCTCTCCTACACACTTTAATAAACATATTTAAACCTTTTAAAACACAATTTTTAAACATGTTAGTGTACGTCAACACAAAAAAATAATGTTTAACAGAAAATTAAGGAACTGCGGTAGGTGAACTGCAATATCGCGCGGGATTACTGTATTACAGTGGTGCCTTGAGATAAGAGTTTATTCCATGACTGCTCTCGTAACTCAAAACCCTTGTATCTCAAATCATCTTTCCCCATTGAAATGAATGGAAATGCCATTAATCCAGTCCAGTCCCCCCCCCCCCCCCCCCCAAAAAAAAAAAGTTGCAATGTGTTTTTAATAGGAAAAATATCACACTATAATATTGTACTTTATGAAAACATACAGCAATAATATAATTCAATAGAATTAAACAGTTTTTGCCATATTTTTTGCAATGGACATTGTGCTGCTCCTTCAGAATCTGAATAAAAAATAATCTTTATTTTGCCAAGTATGTCCAAAAAACATACAAGGAATTTGTCTCCGGTAGTTGGAGCCGGTCTATTACGACAACAGACAACAGACCTTCTTGTGTGTGCACCTTGGCCACCTTAGGGCAGTACATTACAGATATAGATACTGTATATATGGAGACGGTCACAACTGCTCAGTAAGCTGCAGTCATATTGGTTGTTTTTTGCGGAGGTTAAAGAAGAAAGAAAAAGAAAAGAAAGAAATTGTTGTGAAGTGAGTTGAGTTCACAGCCACCATACTGTGTTGTGTCAAAACGTTTTGCTCACAAGTTAAATCAAAATTGGTTCAACGACAGCTTGTATCTCGAAAAACTTGTAAATCGGGTCACTGGCACCACTGTGTATTAAAATACAAGTGACGTGATGACTACTCCTCGTGCGTTGTCACTGATTGGTCTGTTGTTGTCTGGCAGAACCCGACGGTGAAGGACCTGATGGGTTTCGGCCTCCAGGTGGCCCGAGGGATGGAGTATCTGGCCAGTAAGAAATTCGTCCACAGAGACTTGGCGGCCAGGAACTGCATGTGAGTCCACAGACTCATCCAACATCCACCAAACGTTTACTGTGACATTTTTATATCCATCCATCCATCCATCCATCCATTTTCTGAGCCGCTTCTCCTCACAACGGTCACGGGAGTGCTGGAGCCTATCCCAGCTGTCATCGGGCAGGAGGCGGGGTACACCCAGAACTGGTTGCCAGCCAATCGCAGGGCACACATAAACAAACAACCATTCGCACTCACATTCACACCTAGGGGCAATTTAGAGACGTCAATTAACCTACCGTGCATGTTTTTGCACGCAGGCACGGGGAGAACATGCAAACTCCACACAGGCGGGGCCGGGGATTGAACCCCGGTCCTCAGAACTGTGAGGCAGACGCTCTAACCAGTCGCCCACCGTGCCGCACATTTTTATATTTTTTGCAATAAATAAACAATATTTAATGAGATGTGTTTTAAAATATCATAATTAACTCAATACATTTTAATTAAGCAATTTTAGAGGGGAAAAAAATAATACAACAAATATTATAAGAATCTTGATAATGTAAATTCTTGTTAGAAGTAAAGAGTAAATATAATATAAGCCAAGTTTAAGTCCATCCTAACTTTGATAATAATGATTGAATATGATTTGAAAGAGCACGCCGCAAATGGCCCTTACTGACTGATTCCTGGAAGAAGGAGAATGTGACGTTGTTTTTTTTTGTTTTTGTGGTGACAGGCTGGACGAGAGCTACACGGTGAAGGTGGCTGACTTCGGGTTGGCGCGCGACGTCTACGACAAAGAGTACTACAGCGTCCACAACAAGAGCGGCGTCAAGCTACCCGTCAAGTGGATGGCGCTGGAGAGCCTGCAGACGCACAAGTTCACCGCCAAGTCCGACGTGGTACCAGAAAAAAAAACATCAAATTCATAGAGGAGTGCCTCAACTTATGAGTTTTCCAGTTATGACCCGCTGCTTGGTGAAGTTACAGTATGAATGAAAAATGTAGCAATTTACCGGTACTGAGTTTAGGTACTGCAATGTCTCCCCACGGAGAGCCACTTTCAGCCGCTTGCAGACATTTATTTGATTTGTTTATTAAAAACAGAAACAGTTCTTCTTTTTGGGAGGGGTTGGAGCGGAATAATGACATTTCAGTTCATTGCAATTGTGAAAATTGATTTGACATTTGAGTCAATTGAGTTACACGCTTGGTCGCGGAACAAATTAAACTCCTAAGTTAAGGTACCACTGTAATGAACAATGTATGACTTTCATGTTTACTGACACTTGTTTGCGTTTAATCTTCAGTGGTCGTTTGGCGTTTTGCTATGGGAGCTGATGACCCGCGGGGCGCCGCCCTACTCCGACGTCAACTCCTTCGACATAACCGTCTTCCTCCTGCAAGGGCGCCGCTTGCTGCAGCCCGAGTTCTGCCCCGACTCCCTGTAAGTGTCATCTCGCACACCACTCGCGCACTGCGTCCGCTTACGTCACATTGAAATACGCAAAAATTAGCTTTTTTTTTTTTCTTTTGGTACTTTGTTTCATCAGACGAGGTGATAGCAATGAGTTTTTGCTTTTGGAAAATTTTAAAAATAATAATGCATGAAAGTTTGAGAAAAAAACAGAAAAGGTTTGAATAATTGTTCATTCATTTTTTTTGTTTTAAAACATTCACAGAACTACTGCATGTAGGGAAGTGCCCAAGAATATTTTGCAAAAAAACGACAAATAAAATAATAAAAAAGTTTTTTTTTTAAATACATACAAACTGATTTAAAAAGTTTGTAAAAGTTAAATAAAATATCTGTAAAAGTTGAGGGGAAAAACAGGGCCATGACAAAAATATTTTTAGAAAACAAGAAGTTTTTTTTATGTATGAGAGTTTCCCAAAAATGAAAAGTTAAAATAAATGTAGTGCATGAAAATAAAAAAATGTAAAGGTTTGAAAAGTATTTTTTTAATAAAAATATATATAATATAAAAAATATTAACTGCATTAATTTCTTTTTTAAATGAAAAGTTAAAATAATTGTTTAGATTTTTTTATATGTTGTAAAACTTAAAAGAAAAATCATGCAAGACAGTGGACAAAAATGTTATGAAAAAGTAAAATAATAGTTTAAAAAAGGCTAAGAAAAATACATGAACGTTGAAAACAATTCATGTTAAAGTTTTTAAGTTAAAAAAACATTCTGTTTATTGTGTAATCATACAAGGTATAATCAACAAGATAAATATGGATCTGGCAGCCTCTCATCAGGATCTTTAATTTAAGGTGCAACTCGATGTGGTTTATGAAAATAAAATGTTTGACCTTGCTACTTGTGAACTATTGAAATACTCTCAAAGCAAATAAAGCATGTGGTGAACAGTGTTTCAGTGCTGTTTTGTGAGCGTGAGAGAGAGGAAAGCAGACAAGCAAAAACACTCGACATGAGCCTAACACGACGTGACAGCTGCAGGCCAAAGCCAACCTTTCTTTTTTCCTTTTTTTTTTTTACTGCCTCTGCTCCTGGAAATCGAATGCCAGACTTCTTTTCCTCTTTGTGTTTCCTTATCTTGACTCGTTGCTTAGCGCCCATTGCGGCGGCATTCCAGCCGCCCTCATCGGGAAGGCCCATCAATCAGGCAAATTGTCAAAGCCAACAGCAGATTTTCAGCAATGTATCACGCCTCCTCTGTCAAAGGTGACCATTTTCTGCTCTCGTCCTGCTTTGACGGACAGCGTATCTCAACACTTTGAGGCGAAATCTGATTGAAACACTCGTGTCATTTTTCTTTTTTTTTTTGCACTTTAACTATTTCAGGTAACTTACGTGGCCAAGTATTTGATGTATATTGGCCTCATATTAGTCAAATTAATCATTGGTCAATGTTCACTAACAATCCCAGGTTGGATACTTGCCGATGTCATTGAAAGAGTAAGGTGGTCCCATTGGAAATCCCACCCCTGAAATTGTGATGGATGTTGAAGAAATTCCTCTAGGACCTCCCCTTCCATACTAATCCGAGGACTGAAACACCTAAAATCCCAAGCAGTATACTTCCCAATATTGTACAGGGATGAAAGTGGTACGATTGGAAAGCCCTCCCCTAAAAATGTGGCAGTAAAATTTTCCTGGTATGACCATGTCATTTTGATCCGTAGAGGGCCGAAACACACAAAATCCTGGATCAGATGCTTCCCAATGTCGTAGAAGGATGCAGGAAAGCCCATTCCTGAAAATGTCATGGTATAAGTAAAATGTGTTCCAGTATGACCTTTCATTCAAGTTATTTCCATCGAAATGACCCATGGACCGCTAAAATAAAATGAAAATCCGGCTCATCTGTTATTTTGCATGATCTTGATTCATCCTGGTATGACCTTTTTTTCAAAATAATCCCAAAACCCCAAATCCTTGGTCTGATATTTCCAGACAATGTAAAAGGACGCCAGTGGTCCCAGCCCTTTAAAAAAAAAATGTAAAAAAGTAAAGTTTTCCAACCGTTTTCCAAACCCCAGGTATTTTTCTTTTTTAATCCAGACCCCAAAGCCTGTTTCACTTGGCAAGCTAAAAATTTGGTGGACTATCATGAGTAGACCCACAAAAAAGTCTCAGGAAGCCATGGCCGAAAATACACAGGAAGTTTGCCATTTGGGTTTAAAGCGGTCATTGTTAGGCTCATTTTGCTTCTTTCCAGGAGTCCGTCAAAAACAACCCTAATGATTCGTGGACAGCCCAAACATCCAAAATCCAAATTTCCCCCTCTTATGTGACTATAGACCCTTTCACACTGACCATCGTTTTCCTGCGTCCTGCCTTCCTCCTTGCAGCTACACCGTGATGGTGGAGTGTTGGCACCCGAAGCCGGAGCATCGTCCATCCTTCTCTGACTTGGTGTCCAGCATCGCCGCCATCTTCTCCAGCTTCAGCGGCGAACACTACGTCCTGCTCAACACCACCTACGTCAACATCGACAAGATGAGCCCTTACCCGTACCTGCTCGCCACCACCGACCCGGCGTCCTCGTCCTCCTCATCTGAACCCCCCACCTCCCACCCGCTCTTGTTTTGCCACCCCGAGCGGGACTGTTGCGCCTGAGGATTACGAGGGTAAGAACTACTGTGTGTCCCAACACTGGACAGAGGACAAGCTCTTAATGTACATAGATTGTTTTGATGGTCTAAAGTTACTGACTTCCCGGACGTTTTTGGGAGGAAGTCGGGAACCTTTACGGACGAGTGTTGTTCCCTTCTTGTTAATGTGAATTATGCTCTATGGAAAAAAATGTTGCAGCTCTGCAACAAAAATTAGACAAACGTCAATGGTTCATCTCATCGTGACTTTTTGGGACAGTTGTGGCTTTTTCAGAAATTCAGCCTCTGGAGCCAGCAACATGGAATTTCAGAGGCACGTCTATCACAAGTAGACCCACAAAAAGGTCTCGAGGCTGTGCCTGGAAATGTGCAGGAAGTCTGCCAATTTGGTTTGGTAGCACCACCTGGAATGTTTTGAAAATTCTGAAGAGCATTTCTTTGTTCTGTCTGTCAATATGCCTCACTGGCATAAATAGATGAATAAAGATACATTATTTCTTGGAAATAAATCATTTTTTGAGAAATTAATCAACATTTTATAATTTCCCACGGCACACTAATGTGGCCTGGCATACTGGTTGGGAACCACTGACTTAGCCACATGAAATTTGGTAGGCATGTATATTGTGAATGAGTAGACCGACAAAAAAAAGACTGAAGAGGCCTTGCCCAAAGAGACACAGGAAGTCTGCCATTTTGTTTTGAAGCAGACATTTTAGGCTCATTCTGGCCACTTCCAGGGGTCCCAACACATTTTTTTAATTATTATTATGCCACCCAAAAAAAATGCAGTTTTACTCAGCAAAATGAAATTTTGTAGGCATTTCTATCATGAGTAGACACAAAAATTCGAAAGAAGCCGTGCCCAAAAGGACACAGGAAGCCAGCCATTTGAGGCTCATTTTAGCCATTTCAAAGGGTCCTACAAAGACAAACTCTTTCGAGAGACTTTGTTTCATTGCTACTAAATTTGAAGCACATACACTAGACAGATGGACAATGCATAATTGCAAAACATTTGATATTTCGTCGTAGCATGTGGGGGTGCATCACGGTGGCAAATTTGGAGTCGAGGCACTGGATGTCTTTGGTCATCATCAAAATAATCATTGATGCTGCAAAGTCACACAGCACCCTTCAAAACATCGCAGATTGGCCAGAAATGACAATTACACACAGAATTTCCACAATAATTGTAAATTGTAAAACAAATTGTTGTTGTCATCGACAGACTGAATGTTTGCTCTGAGAAGAAAATGTCTGTATTATATTTGTAGCGGCGACACAGTGACGACGAACTCACTGCCATGTTGTAAATAAAAGCCTGACGTTAGCCGATTTCATTGTGAAAAAAAACGCAGACTGTGTCTTGTGTGTGTACGTGTGTGTGTGTGTGTGTGTGTGTGTGAGAGAGAGAGAGAGTCAAAACAAGCCTGGAGGTACATGTTCATCTTCTTATGTGATGTTAAAAAAATAAATCCACACCAGTTTCCTATGTGCATGCTTTGCTTGCTCTAATTGAACATCTTGCATGAACACACCTGTACCGCACTCTTGTGTAATTACACGGATGTGAATTATGGCTGCTGTCATTCTTTTCAACAGCTCCAGGCCTGATGGACATATACAATCATACACTGACAATCACACAGGTGTGGGGGTCTTGAAACAAACATCAAAGTGCTTGTTGGGCCTCAAATTTGTGCTGTTGTGCTCACAACAAGGATCCTTCTCTTCCAATTGACTGATGATAACCTCTGACCACAGATACCCTCTCTCCACTAATGACCCCGCAGGTACTGTCTAGACAGCCCCTACTGCCCTCGCCGCACCCATCCCCCGTTTGATCTATGTGAGCCGTGACCGTGGCTTTGAGGGTCTTCGGTTGTTGACTGATACATGTTTTTATGTATGTGATGACATTTTTGAAAATTCAGCCCCTGAAGCAAGTTCAACTTGCAAACATGAAATTTGGTGGGCATGTCTATTCACAAGTAGACCAACAAAAAAAGTCTTAAGAGTGTATGCCAGAAAAGACTCGGCAAGTCTGCTATATTGGTTTTAAGCAGACATTTCCATGGATTCTTCAAAGTCAAACTTGTCTGCTCTGTAGCACCCACGGAAATGTTTTTTTAAAAAATCAGTCCCCGAAGTCAGTTTCACTGAGCAACATTCAATTTGGTAGGCAAGTCTATCAAGAGTAGACAAGCAAACATCTGAAGAAGTCATACAGAAAAACAGGAAGTCTGCCATTTTGGTTTGAAAGCTTAAAGAGAACTCTTCTGTCTGGTTGCACACCTTGGAATGTTATGAAAAATCATCCCCCGAAGCCAGTTTGACTCAGCACCATGACATTTGGAAGCCACGTCTGTTACAAGTAAACCCACCAAAAGTTTCATTAAGCCATGCTAAAAAAGACACAATAAGTCTGCCATTTTACTTTGAAATAGCCATTTTAGGGCTCAGTTCCAAGGATCCTTCAAAGACGAACTTGGTAGCTCATGGAATGTTTTGACCATTTACCTCCCAAGCCAGTTTCACTGAGTAACATGAAGTTTGGTATGTCCATCTATCATCAGTAGAACCACACACAAAAAAAGGCAGGCCTGAAGAGACACAGAAGTCTTCCTTTTTCACTTTGAAATGGCCAAAATGTTCAACCTTGGTTTCATCGAACCATAACACGTGTTTGTAAGACTTTGTTAGTGTCCGATGAAACCAAGGTTAAACTTTTTGGCCATGGTTCCAAAAGGTATGTTTGGCACAAACACACCACTGCTCATCACTGAAAGAACACCATACCAACAATGAAGCATGGTGTTGGCAGTATCATGCTTTAGGGCTGTTTTTCTTCAGCTGGAACTGAGGTCGCAGACAAGAAGAAAGGAATTATGAACAGTTCAAAATAGTAGTTCACATTAGCACAAAGCTTTCAGGCTTCAGTGAGAAAGCAAAAAAAAAAAAAAATGTCAGCAAAAGACTACTAGAGCATCTAAAATGTATTTGTGGTTAATCTGGGGCACTTCAAATTGTGACAGGTGTGTGCTGACTCCCATTTAGCATGAGTTTGAATGTGATTGGTTAGTTCTGATTAGGGCCACCTCCCAGTTGTACAAAGGTGTGCAACCACGTTATCTCAGTATATTTTTACTTACCCTCTCGAAAAGATTAAATAAAAAAAAGTCCAATTGCGTTGTACAGGTTATAGATCACATAAATGGTGGATACATTTTTTAAATGATTTATCTTGGTCTCCTTTTATACCATAAAACCTGGCATTTTGTATATTTGTTCTATCCACTGTATGTCCGATAATGCACAGGAAATACCTGTACGCCATTCTGGTTTCAAGTGGACATTTGAAGTTTATTTCCATGGATAGAAATTCTGAAAATTCAGCCCCCGAAGCCAGTTGGACTTGGCAACATGAAATTTGGTAGGCATGCCTATCATGAGTAGACTCACAAAAAGGTTTCAAGACGCCATGTCCCAAAACCCCCAGGAAGACTGCTGTTAAGCAACCATTTTAGGAGTCAGGTGTCTTTCAAAGAAAAAGTTGCTGATTGGTCCCAAGCTCTGGAATTGTTTTTGACAATTTAGCCCCCAAAACTGGTTTCACTCAGCAACAAGAAATTTGGGAGGCATGTCTACTGACCCACACGAAAAAATTCCCAAGAAGCAAGGCTCAAAAACACTCATGGAACCTTCCATTTTTTTTTGAAGCAGCCATTTTAATCTCATTTTAACCATTTCGAGGCGGCCCTCAAAGACGACACTTGTCCTGGAGATTGTTTTAAAGGTATCCATTTTGAACATTGAACTGCGCAAACTCCCTCCATTTCATTAGCAAGCTGTTAGAAGATGGACCGATGAGCATGCAGCCCACCACTGTGATCTTTGAGCACAGCTAGAGCAAACATCCTGTTGGACACCATTCAAAATCAATCGTGTTCCACTTAGAACAGTTTGCAGATGAAGTTGAGAAGATAAAGCCCTTTTATGGAGGCTTTTAGTCACAATAAGCGATGACAACAGAGCGGTGGATGTCATCCGAGTGTTGTTGACACGGCGACACAAAGCCGTTAGCTAAACGCTAAACTCCTTCTTTACAGCCGTGTCAAATGATCTTAACGGACACGCCCACCCCAGAAGAAGAAGATCAATAACGGAGGTATGTGCCACACTCGCCTACACGTGTACGTGTTCGTATCTGCAAAGAAAACAATAGTGTGTGCTTATACGTAGGAGGGGAGGTAGTGTGCCAAATGGGAAATCTGTGAATCCCGCTTGTCGTTTATGAGGTCCAAACTGATCACGATCAGTTTAAATGGATTCCAAACAACATGGTGGGACCACTAAATGGCAGGAAAAAGGTGGTGCACCAACCGTGGTGCATTCAGGACTTCTGGAAAATCTGGGAATTCCCACTAGAAGCTTATGAGGTGCGCAGAAAAAGCTCAGTTCAAATGTAAATTAAAAAACATGGCTGTCGACGTTATATGGCACAAAAATATACGTTCAAATATGAATATGATACGATGCATTATGTTCTGCTTTACTACAAAAACATATGATAACATATGACACGTACCATACAATACAGTTAAGTATGATGATACGATATGATAAAATATATCAGTTGGATATGTTTGTATAATACGATATACAGTAGTACTGTAAGTGCATTATGGTACCATGTAGTACAGTACGATACGGTATGGTACAATGTGATAGAATACGGTACGGTACGCTATAATATGATAGGGTTTTAATATAATATGGTACAATATGATACAGTACAATAGCCAGATAATGTTGGGGCTTTTATCGAAATTGTTGTGATATAATACTGTGCAAAAAGATAGTTTAATATGGTGTGTATCGATTTGCTCCAAGTAAGGAATTTGTTGCGCTGTTCCGAAACCCTTTTTTCCTGGCCAAAGGCTGGAAATTTCCCACTTTTCATGTTCCTGGAATGCAGCAGGAGGTACCCTGTGTACCTAATAAAGTGGCTGATTAAGTGGACCGTATAGAACTTTCTCTCAACCCAATGGAAACCGGTGGAACAAAGCACACTTGCTGGACTTGATCAAAAGTGAGTCCCTAATAAATCAATTAGGATACAATTTCAGACATGCACACACTACACGCACGCTCATTCGCACTGTGTGTGTTTGTGCGTTATCGTGAGATAAAGCCACCAAAAGAATGTCAAGTAACATTCTGACCTACTGAGTCAACGTGCACCCATTCTAAGCTGTTAATGGGCTTTGGCATGAGAGAAAGCAGGGAGGCGGATGGCACCGGCTGGTAACACACACACACACACACACCATGCTGACAGGCTGTGCATGTACAGGGAATGCTTTATTTATTGGGCTCTAACGTTCCGTGGTGATCACCATAAAACCTGGAATAAAGTGCCCCCCCCCCCCCCAAAAAAAATAAAAAAAATAAAAAAGCCAAATGGAGTGTATCCTTCGACTTTTCTTAGAGTCCTATAGAAGTGCAGTATTGTATGGCAGAGCCTCATATCGTATCATATTGTATTTGTTCATACCCACTGCAGTTTCGTTCCGTATCGCACTGTGTGGTAACGTATTTTGTTGCATCGTAACATATTATACCACACTGCAGTATCGTATTACATCGGATCGCACGAGGCCCAACAATATCTTATCGTATAGTAGACCTACCACGTTATATTTTTTTGGCATGCGTGCATCGAATCTAATCACAACGCGTCGTATTGTACTGTACCGTATTCTTTTGCATTGCTTCCTATCGCATCACATCGTATCGCATCGTATCATCATATCATCGTATCTTATGGTGTCATACCATATTATATGTTTTTTATAGTGTATCATGGAGATGCGGTAAATGACAAGACGAGAAGACAAGTCATCTCACTTTACTCTCCACATACACACTGTTTTCACATCAAAAAGCCAACCACTCCCTTTGAAGCCAACTCCTTTCATCTCTTGCCCTTCTCCTGAAGATACACGTCCCTAGTGAATGTCTCCCTCTTGTGGGTCCCCACAATGTTATTCGTGTGCCGGTCATTTGCACTTCAGCAACTGAGGTTGTTTTTTGATTGTTGTTTCTTTGTTTTTGTTTTTTTTTCTGGTGGATGCAATTGAGCAGCTCTTCTCATGAGGTCAGCTCACATTCCTCACGCGGGCCCTGTCTGATTTTCCACACCTGAATAATTCCACCATCACTCATCCAAAAGTGTAAAAAGGACAGGGAGTTTGGGCACACGCAGCCAGGAATTCCACGGGAGTGCAGTCAGAGGCAGACTGCTGATGAGAGCTCATATCTTCTCACAACTTCTCGTATCTTCTCATAACCTTTCATATCTACTCATAACTTCTCATATCTTGTCAAAAGTGAGACACACAGACAGACGCAGTGAAGCTGGAACTACTCTTTGTCTTGTCAAAGGACATTTCAAATTGACAGTGCAGAAAACCCACAAACATAAATGGATTATGATTTCCTTTACTGGTTTTGTCCATAACGTTTGTCAGAAAATAGGCAAAAATGTTCATCATTGTTTTCCAAAATAAAAGCCGATGTTTGAAAATATCTTCTTTTAATTAAACACAAATATTATCTGCTTTCTTTAAGGACTACAGAAATCTGAGAATATTTACTGAAATTCCAAGGATTTTGACAATTTTAAGTCAAAAAAGGACATAAACAATGAATCGGTTAGCAAAATAGTTGTCCATTAATATGATAATTGATTAGTTGTTAATTAATTTCCAACGGCATCTTATCATATATTACAATGTATCATACAGCACCAAACTGTTTTGCATGGTATCGTATTGTATTGTTTCATATTTTATCCCATCATATCACATTGTCCCACACCATACAGTGTTCCATCATGTTATATGGTCTTGTATAAAAAATTGCACCGTATCATATTTCATTATATCGTACTACAACGGGCCAAACCATATCATATTGTATTTTATCATATCATGCCGTGTCATTTTTTTTTTTTTTTTTTTTTTTTTTTACCGTGTCATATCGTGTGGTATAGAATTGTGTTATTTGCTATTTTTGTAGCGAAACATACTGTCAACTCCTCCAAATGTCAGCGCAAGAACCCTATTGATTTTCAGTTAGATACTGGAAGTAGCTGGCGGACAAAGGTCGTATCGGGTATTTTCCTTTTGTCTGCACTTTACGAACGCAGTTGCCTGACCGGCCCCTAATGACGGATCCTGACGAGGTCTGTAGCGCTTTTTCCGTCTGCTAGATTCTTGGAAAACTGACTAAGGCCAAGAAGATGGTGAGCTCAGTAGAAATAAAATCTGTCATCTTGCTTACGCATCAAGCTTTCACATTGGAGCGTCTTACTCACCTTTTAATAAACTTACTTTTTGCTGAACCGGTGTAGCAGTCTCAACACTATCAGGTTTGTCTCCGCCTCCTTACGCTCACATGTGCTGCCAAGAGGACATTTTGGGAGACAAAAGAAGTTACATTCTGGTCTTTCATCCTCACACTTCATTATGCCACGTCTTTGATATTCCCTCGAGGTGATGATTGTCCAAGCGGGAACAGCGTCATGACTCAGCAGAGGATGACGCTGAGTCACAGTGGTTCCCTTTCACAAGGCCTCAATGCTGCTTTGAGTCCCTTCGCCGTACGCCGCGGGATATTTGGAAGTTTGGGGCCGCTGGAACACCTCCGCCGGCGTGCTTCGTCATTCCAAATCCCCAGCTCGGTTGCCAGGGAACTTGTGTGGCATCTGGAGGGTGCCCTAAAGTAAACTCCACCCAACCGCTCCAAAAATAGACATGATATCATACAATTAGATATTAAGATACAACACTATACTGTACAATTCCACAGTATGTGACCCAATACGACACTGTGCAATACAATAGGATACGAGGCACAATTGCCAGAAGAGTGAATTGTATCGTACAGTGTCATATGTTGTTCATGGGCCCATACTGAAATCCACAGTATTGCATTGTACTGTATAATGTTGTTTCATAGGGTATTGGATCGTATCATATGGCACAACATGGTTTATAATTGCCAAAAGAGCACACCATGAAGCTCCTCACCACACTTCAACATAGTTACGTGGTACCAAGATGCCACAAGATGCCAGCAAAGCACCACACGAAGCTCCTCAACTCACTCCGACATAGTTCCTTGGCATGAAAATGCCACAAGATGGTGGCAAAGCATTACATGAAGCTCCTCACCTCACTGCAGTATGTTGTATTCCATCGTATAGTATCACTGTATAACATCTTTTCGCACAGCATAGTGTCATCTACTGTACTGTATCTTATCATATCATATGTTGTTAGTATCATGTTGCATCGTTATATCGTATAGCTTGGTGTCACATTGTATCTTATTGTACTGTATCGTATTGTATACTTACTTGTGCTTACCATTATGCAAGACAAGTGCATCGGAGTGCAAAAAAGTGTTTTAGTGGATGAAAGTATATTTGCAAGTTGTGTCCGACGAGGTGAAAAGTGCTTAAGGGTTTACCAAAAGGGTGACCAGTTCTATAAGTGGGTTCAGGGCACTGAGCATTTGGTTCAGACAATAGAGTTTTGTGTTTTAGCAATTGAGAAATACTGTAAATGACCTTTTTGTCGCCTGTGCCTTCTGAAAACGAGTGCGTCCTAAATCCTGTCTTACCTCCCCATCTAGTGGCTAAATTCGGCTTTACTAAAGCCTCTCAGACTAAACTTTTCTTGGGTTATTTCAATGGAGAAGAAAATACTGCAGTTAATTATACAAGTACCATTTAAAGCATTAAAAAAGTGAATTGGACTATGAATCAACGAGAAGTGTCATTATTACGGAAGTTACGTCTGTATTCGCACAAAAACTGTTTTCGTCCTGGAGTTATTGTAAACAAAACAAAATAAATATCAATACAAAAAAGAATATTATTATTGTGTTTCAATATTTCTAGTGGGTGTGAATTCAAGGGGAAAAAAATAATCTCACTGTTTTACATTACCTGAGTTTCCCATTTAGAAAACTGTTTGCATATGCGCACATTTAGGCATGAAATTTTAACTAGTATTTATGATATTAGTAAGATTGTCACGACCCCTGCCTAAAAATACTCAAATTTGATGTGTTTGATATTATTTAATGCTAAAGGTTTGGGTAGATTTGTAAGTATGCATTATGCCATAGCAGATGTTTGCCATATCGCTGCGTAGCTCTGGCATTGGTCCTGTAATTTTAGGGTTTTAAATTCAATTCCCATGACAAACTTTGACTTTTTTTGTAACTCATATTTAGAACTATTAATATAGGGTTACCCTTTAATCTCATCTGTTCCAAGTAGCTAATTTTTTTTATTATTCATGCCAGCATCAGCTGTTCCTTGTGAGTTAGTATTAGTTAGTTAGTAAAAATAATAATAATAATTTTTAAAAAATTTAAAAAAACATTTAAAAAAACAGCTCAGTCTAAAATGTTTTGAAAAATAACAAACCTAAGAAAAAAAACATTGCGTTACAATGCTTACTACTAACGACGATAAATGTTCCAGAAAATGTATTTTTTTAAACGTTATTGTTTCATTGTTTTAAATTGTTTGGTGTTCATTTTTGTAAAATTGATGTATAGAACTTTGTTTCAGCTGTGGTTGTGTTTTTTTCAAAGTGCTCTGTCATACAGTTGAGTTGAGAATACAGCCATGCCTTTGACACTGCACTGGAATTAAACAACTTTATTTAAGTGAATTTTATTTCTTTATTGTTAAAAAAAAGACTCGTATTCATTCTACGTTTAAAATGAATTTGTTTTTCTTCTTCTTATTATTATTATTATATCTACCTGTATCTATTAATATTATTATTATATTATATATTATTATTAGTATATCGTAGTATTATTATTATCGGTAGCGGTGTGCGTGTGCGCGCGCGTGCGCGCGCCCCTATGAGCCGAGCCAAGCTGGGGGGAACCACCCATGCGATGACGTCACGGCGCTCTGACAAGCTGGTGGTGCCGGAAGAAAAGATGGCGGATCAAGAGGAGCCGATCAGCAACGAAGAAAAGGTAGGAAGACTTTTTTTTCAATGAGGCAAGTGAAAATCGCTTGGGATTAGACGAGCTGCGATTTTCCCAGGTGGCACTTGACCACGTTTTGAACGTGCTTCCGTTGACGACTGTGTTTATTTGACGGCTGGAATTCGCGGGCCTGCCGCTGCTGCTTGCTTGGGCTCTTCTTATTTTTAGCTCAACTTCCGCTCATTTTAGCCAAGCTCCAAACGGAGACTCCTTGTACGGTGCTGGCTCAAAATAGGAGCGGCGTCGGCGATATAAACTCACCCGAGATAACATATCGCGCGTTGTTTCGCCGCGGGGAACGTCGACTGTTGTTCGCCTTAGCAAAGTTTTTCGTACGCCGCTAGCTGGCGGAGTTTAGCATTTAGCCGCTTGGTGGCTAACAGTTAGCTCGACTTACTAACACGCCCTTTTTGCTGTTTGTAGACCACTTTTTTCGCTGTATAGGCTTTCGACCGTATTTACGACACAAATCAACATTACACGTGGCATTCGTGTCAAATTGAGGTGCTGGTGTGTGTAGTTAACAAGTCATGACAATGTAACCAAGTTGTTTGAAAGGAGGCGGTTATGTTCATTTAAATATATATTAAGATGTGTTTTTATGGGCGTATTTACATACCATCTGCTTTAATAACCTTTATGGCTCACATTAACCGTAAAAAAGAAAACACTTGCAAACTGCCATCAAGCTCCATTTAGAACCTTTACTGAATCAGTATCGCCTTGACTTACGAGTTTATATTGTTGTGTGACCAAGTGTCTAACTGAATTTACTCGTATAACAAATATAGCTTGAGTGTTTTTTTCATTATTTGATTGTGTCTAAAAGTATTCAAGTGAAACTGATGCCATGTTCCAATATACTGCAGGGTTTGTGTTTTTGAACATTTTATTGAAATAAAACAACTTTTCAGCAAAATTAGACTTAGTTGTGTTTTTCAAGTATCTGTACGTGGTAATGGCAAATACTCAAATGTTCTTGTACTCATATTCAGTCTGGTGGTATCTGCATCCCTAGTGTTTATAAAATAATGTACCATTGTATTGTATAAAAACATAGTGGTGAGAAATACACTGGTTTTATATAGTGTAATTACTGTATGTACTGTAGTATTTGTGTGCTGGTTGTGCCTTTAAGGGGCGTGGCCAAGTGAGCGATGTCGGGAGTTGGAGTCAGGATGGCCAGTTTAGTTCAGGATCATCTGGGGATGCGTTGAGGCCTACAGCAGCTTCTGGCGAGTGTTCTAATTTTGTTTTGCGTGTTTCACTGATTGTTCCGTTCAATAAACAGCAGAAAATGCATCGGCGACAGTGGCTCTTGTCAAAATTACATTACAGTACCATAATTGCTCCTTTATTCCCCCCACTAAACTCAAGCAGTGGTGTACGTGAAGCTTGTTCGCTAGTCATATTTTGGCTTGCATAACAAGGACAAAATCGACCAAGCGATACCTTGTAACTTGAAAAACCTGTTAGTTGGTGTTTGTAAGTCTTTAATATAGTTGTACTGATGGGTTCCGGTTTAATTCATTCCATGACCACGCTCTTAACTCAGAACACACTTATCTCAAGTCATCCTTCCCCATTTAAACAAATGAGATACATACGCACCTGTTTGGATGTGTAACCCATGTGCTTATGGGAGTACTTCACAAGAAACACACTGATTGGCTGACTGGCCCATGTGACCGAAATGCTGCATTTGGATGCGGAAGTAACCCAGACAAAACGCTGCTTCACGTTGTACGTTAATCGCCCGATTTATAAAAAAAAAAAAAAAAAAAGAAGAAAACTTTGAATTGCAGTACATATTGATCAAAGACCGTGATCACATTTGGGGTCCTGCGCCATAACCGCTACGCCTGTCTTGGGAGCCTTTATTCTCAATTGACTGGGCAAGTGGCGCCCTTCACGCCGGCCTGTGTCCCTGCCAAGTGCAGATCGACAGCCTCGACGCACTCCAGCTGCATCCTGGCCCGTGGCGGCAGCAACCGGGAAGTCCCGTGAGTTGGCCCTCTGCGGGCCGCAGCCGCCCCCCGTCAAAGAGACAATCTACCGAATTTAAGCGTATTGTCACAGTAATGTTCTTTAGTGGTGTAGTGAATGAATTTTATTTATTGTTACTTGGCTGTTTCAATATTTTTATACCTGCATTACCTTTAAGAGTGTTCCTGTGTTTCTGATTTGACTTAAATTTTTGGGACTCAAGCAAATGAATCACTATTGGTAGGCAGTATCAATTTCTAATATGATAAGTAAAAAAATGTGACCATAAATACTGTCAAATTGATAAATGGACAAATTTTCAGACAGTTTTGTTATTGTGAGCATAGCATGATTATTGCTGCAGCAATAATAAGGTTTTGGAGGTATACGAAACAACTAAAGCCTTTCGAGAAAGACTCGGCCAGCAAAAATAAGAGGTTTTTTGGTTCTCCTACGTTCGCCTCTTCGCCCCACTTGTACCGTGAAACTTCCTGCTATACCGTGAGTCTTACTGCAATATCATGAGCTTTTCCACAATATCCCAATATTTATCGTAGTGTGATATTAATATTGTGATGAAACCGAACCGTAAGATATAGATATCATTACATCCCTACTAACGAGCTTAAACTCGGAGATCGTGCTGTGAAATTAGTATGGGATCCATCTTTTTATTTTTATTTTTATTTAAAAAATTTTTTTTTTTTTTGCTGCTGCTTGTCTCCTCCTGTTTAAGATAAGCAAAGCCAGGGCTTTCTTTTGCAACAATCACAAATACATAATTGCCGATCTCCCGGCTTCCTTCTTGGTTGCTAAATCAGCACTTCCAAATATGGACAGGGTCGGCATTGGACACACTGGGATGCCGGACTCTTTGCGAGCTGCCACATGGACTTTTCACACTGAGCAAGTGCGGTTTGAAAAGGCCTCAAGGCGGCATATTTGTGGAGGAGTAGCTAGCCTAATGTTGGCTACTGGCTGATTGCCGGTCAGCTAGACAGCGAACAGCAGCGTGATGGAAGATCCTGGTCGAGTTCCGATAGGCAGGCAAGGCTCCTTGTGGGGTTGACAGCGGGGAAAGCAGCGTGGTAAACATTTCAAGAGGATCCAGAGAAAGGGCTGGAGCGTTACTCGGAGTGGTGTAAGTTCACGGCTGATCAGCAGCTAGTGACTAGATGGGGCGTCTATTAAGTGATCATTTTTCTTATTTGCGGCGGGTGCATGAGCGGCATTGGACTGCATGCCATGCATGACATGACATGGCTGCTCCTGCGTCGGTAATCCGATATTTCTGAGTACAATTTATCCACCTGAACTCGTCGCTATTTAATTTAAATCGTAATAGTAAAGCAATGTAGATGCTAACTGGCAAAAGAACAGCTTCTTCCTCTTGGCTTTGGGTTTGTTTTAGCTTCCTGGAAGCAGAAGCTAAATCACACACACACTAATAGTGTACAACAGGAAACTCTGGTGAGTCAATGCTTTTGCGGTGTAACATCACTGCATGCACCAAAAGGACGTGTCAGCTACCTGTTAGCGTTCTTCCAGTTTACAGGCAAAAAAATAACAAAACGTCACGCAAATAACTAGAAGTATCGTATCGTAATGAAGGACATCATTTTGTATTGAGTAGTGTTTTGTTGTATTGTATCTTATTGTATTATTTATCATAACGTATGGTATCATATCCTATAGCGGCAGTGTAAACTGATACCGGATCATATCATGTGCTGGCAGAATCATATCACATTGAAGTTTTGTATTGTATATCATGTTGTGTTGTATCTTATTTTTTTTCATCATCATATGGTATCGTATACCGGCTATAGTATTATATCATATTGACGCATGATGTATGTGTGGTATGTTTACCACACTATTGATTGTGTAGTAACTAATCATATTATTTATCTTCCTTATATCATTGGGCATCGAGAATCGAGAACCGCTTGGAACCGGGACTAATGTTCCGGTTCTACCGGAATCGTTCAAATTAAAAAAAATTGGTTCCCAGTTTCAATGCCTAGTCCGCTGACCCCGAATAAGAAGTAGCGAAAACCAAAGAAGAACCGGCGAAAAACCAAAGAAGAAGAACGCGCACGAAGGCGTTCTTGTGCCCAACGGTGGCAGCGGCGAACAAAAGTGTGTCTTAACATTGTTCAAATTAATGACCAGTCGCCTCAGTGCAACACTTGGACTGAAATTATATTGTGCAAAGTAGGCTTTCACGACGTGTAGCGTCTAACGCGCTCCGAGCCCCAGCCTACACCGCGCGGAGCTTCAGTGAAGTCAACTCTGTCAATTGGGTGAGTGAAACAAAATACATCAATGCCAATATTGAGACAGCGAACAAGGTAAACGGTTGGTTGCACTTTTGCACTGACGGCTTTTAGCATTTATTTTAGTCTTCAAACCAACGTAAGAGCCGATGACGTAAAAAAAAGCTTAACATTGAGCTAAAACTTCACCGTAGCAACTTTACATCACAATGAATTGGGACAAAATTTACATAAACGTCTCTCAGTATCACAAACACTAACCTTGTGCCTCATCGGTCGTTAAGGAAAGGAATCAACGTTTTATAGCATTTGGCTCCATCGATTAATTTAAAAACAAATCACCGGTACCGTGTAAAGTTACTTTTCGTCCCAAAATGCTGAGTTCCGGTGCTTACCCTTCAAAATAAAAGGGTACAAGCTTAAAACAGGATGTCAAAACTTGCACATATAAACCATTTGACGTGATAAAACAGTCGCAAGTAATGATTTTAACAATGCTATATTTAACTTTTAGCTGAAACATTAATTAATTAATATTAAGTCAATTGTGTTAGTTCCACACGCATTGCCTTTTCGTTCATAAGTTTGATAGTGATACTGGTTATAAAGAACCCTGAGTCAAATGTTCATTTTAGTCTATGCTGCGGGCTGCTAAGAAAATGGATGTTCATAATTCGGACACCCTTTATTTAAACCTTTTTTGACCCATCCCCCTAAAAGAATCAGAATCGAGAATCGTTTGGAGCCGGAATCGAAATAAGGAACCGGAATTGGGACCGGAATCGCTCAAATTCAAATGATGCCCAACCCGAATTGTATACCAGTAGTATCTTGTCAATATTTATCATACTGTTTACCTGTTGTATCTGGTTATATCAAATATAATAAATGCAATTTTACTATTAATTGGTGTAGTTTTGTAACTAATAATTGGTGGGTTTGATTTATTCTTATATTTGATGTAAAGTGCTTTGTATTGCATTTTTTTATATGAAAAGTGCTTACAAATAAAGCTTGATTGATTGATTTTTTAAATTTCTTTCGGTATTTCGCCTTTCTGTTTTCATGCTTGGATTTTTAAGTTTCAGTTTCGGTCAAGAATTTTAATTTCAGTGCATCACTAGTATATAGGTATAGTAGTACCCTCTTTTTAAATATCTTATTGTACCAAAGCATGCGGTAACCTTTTAGTACAATGTACCGTATTATAGTATTGTTTTGTATCTTATCATACAACGGTGTTTCTTTATAACGTATCATATTGTATCTTATACTGGTTGTATCACTTCTTGTCGATTGTGTTGTATCCTTTACCAGTAGTATCTGGTGGTTGTAGCCCAGCATAACCCATATTGCCGGTATTGTTGTATCATATCGTATACCGGCATTATTGCCGCATAGTATTGTACTGTAGCCTAGCGTACTGTATGCTAGCAGTATCATGTCGTATTGTTTACGAATAGTATCATGTTGTCTTATATTGTAGTCTAGTGTGACATATACTGACAGTATTGTGCTTTGTTTTGTGGTAGCTACTGCATCATATTGTATACTGGTAGTATCCTCTTGTCAATGTGTATTGTACCGGTAATATCTGTGTATATCATATTGTACTGTATTGCATACCGACAGTATGTCATATCTCGTACCTACGACAGTATCGTGCTGTGCTGTATCGTATACCGGGAACATAGTTTCATTCGTAGTCTAGCATACTGGCAGTATTTTATCACATCATAAATTGGTATTGTATTTTATTCTAGCCTAGTGTATCGTATACCAGACAGTACTGTGCTTTGTCCAGTTGTTGTTTTGTATTGTATACCAATAGTATTGGGTTGTGTGTGTCCAAATTGTAGCCTAGTATATTGTATATGTCGGATAAATAAGTCCACCTGGCTCATAAGAATATTTTGGCAGGTTTCATGCCGGAAAGTCTTCAAGAACTTTTCCTTGAATGCTATCGTATCCATAGCAACGCTCTCTACTATGTTACTTTCCCTTTTGGTTTGAACTGCCCGCCATTGCATTGCATTTTATAAATGTATTTTAATTGGTTATGTTTCTTTTGTATTTTAACTCCAGTTGTGGTTGCGGAATAGCCCAACAACCTACTTTCTAGGATTCACCTAAGAATTCCTCTTTGATGCTAATTATATCGTCGCAGTTTGAGGAAATGCAGGCGAAGGAAATCATTTCATGTGTCATCATTTTAAAAAAGTCCTTCATTCCTCCTTTGGAATCAGACAAGCTTCTCATTCTCAGATCGGAAACATTTTCTTCCTGATGATTGACAGCCCCCTTATATCTTTCTTTTGTCAAGCTGGCGATTAAATATTCAGAAATTACTGTAAAGCTCCCTCTTACCCACCCCCATTTTCACCAGCCTTGTCTGTGTAGCTAACCTTATGAATCTGCTTAAATAATTTGGCTTGAAATGAAGGCAGACAGAGCTCAAGCTGCTTAAAAAGAGGCACATTATAACCGCCGTTGGTTGTTTTTATGGATTTTTGTCATGCATATTAATTTGGTGAATCTGGAAAAGTTTGATAAGATGTTCCTGATTGGATTATACCATGTTTTAAGGGTTAATTTCACTTTAAAGGTATTTTTTGAACATCCATCCATCTTCTACCGCTTATCTGAGGTCGGGTCGCGGGGGCAGTAGCTTTAGCAGGGACGCCCAGACTTCCCTTTCCCCAGCCACTTCATCCATCTCTTCCGGGGGGGATCCCAAGGCGTTCCCAGGCTAGGCGAAGGTTGTAGTCTCTCCAGCGTGTCCTGGGTCGTCCCCGGGGTCTCCTCCCGGTGGGACGTGCCCGGAACACCTCACCAGGGAGGTGTCCGGGAGGCATCCGAATCAGATGCCCCAGCCACCTCATCTGGCTCCTCTCGATGTGAAGGAGCAACGGCTCTACTCTGAGATACTCCCGGATGACCGAGCTTCTCACCCTATCTCTAAGGGAGAGCCCGGACACCCTGCGAAGGAAACTCATTTCAGCCGCTTGTATCCGGGATCTCGTTCTTTCGGTCACCCACAGCTCGTGACCATAGGTTAATTTTTTGAACAACAAAATGTAAAACACAAAAGTGCTATTCTGTTATGTAAACATGAGCACATTTAATGACAGTTAAAATTGGGAGTGGCAAATAAAACAGTTTGAAGCATGAACATTTTGCCTGTTATTTGGAGAATTGATCGCAATGTAGCTATGTGAATCAGACTGCACACATCCACTCTGAGTTTGTTTTGTTTATTTGGACGAGACAACGCACCTTAATAAAACAAATTAACCAACGTATATAGTCTCAACATAAACGCGACACGTTGGCAATAGCCCATTAAATGCAAGAGTAGCTAAAAGCAAGTACAATACATGTTGAGTACAAGTGACTTGTGTAAGCTTGGTTAAATGTATATTAATATATAGTATTCGTATATTATCCATCCATTTTCTGTACCGCTTTATCCTCACAAGGGTCGTGCGTATGCTGGAGCCTATACCAGCTAACTTCGGGCGAGAGGCGGGCTACACCCTCAACTGGCCGCCAGCCAATCGCAGGGCACATATAAACAAACAACCATTCGCACACACATCCACACCTAAGGGCAATTTAGAGTCATTATTCAACTTACCATGCATGTTTTTGGGATGTGGGAGGAAACCAGAGTGCCCGGAGAAAACCCACGCAGGCACGGGGAGAACATGCAAACTCCACACAGGCGGGGCCGGGATTTGAACCCCGGTCCTCAGAACTGTGAGGCAGATGTGCTAACCAGTCGAACACCGTGCCGATTAGAATATTAAATATTCATAATTTTAGCAATGTTGTTTGTTTGATCGTGCTGAGTTTTGATTTTGACTTCAGAGATCTGCACAATAAATGTTCTCAGAAGTTAAATCAATTAAGTGTTGCTGAAGGACCATACAACCTAATAACTCTTTTGTCTTTATGTAAATTAAACTGTCCACATTATTGTACATTTAGTGATATAGTCCCAAGACTTATTGAATAAATCAAAACTGAAAAAAAGCTGTTAATAGTTTGTCACTCAAAACTATTCAAAGAAAGGAAAAAAAACAAAAATGTGAAAATATAAAGAAAATATTAGTTGTTCTGCATCTTTCTGGTGGCGTGTGTTTGTTTTGCTGAGATGCAAGTGTTCCTGACAAAATTAAAATGTTCCCGACACAACATCCAGAATGTTCCTGAGAGGTGATGATAAGGGTTGGAATCTCCGTTCACGTTTACACAGTGCTGTTTCAAACAAGTTTGATGTACCACCAAAAGCCTATTAGTAGCCGTGACATCCGCTAACCAGAGGCTGAGCTGCACTGTGTTTGTTCACGGAGGAATCATATCAGTAGAGTCCAAGGCAGTTAACCTTTCTGTGTGGAGATTTCTCTAGTTTTCTGCAAGTAAAACCTATAGTGAGTGAATAATAAAGGCCAGTTGGTGAGTGGTCCAAGAGGGAACAAAGACATTGGTAATGGGGCAGGCATTTTATCCTTTTGTTGTTTTAGCTTCTTGTTTGCAGAATTCATATCATCACGCCACATCGTCACACTCCAACTGGCAAAAATCTTGAGAGGATAATAGAACGGATTGACTATACTGGTTTCCAATAAACACTTTGTCCAATATCATGTTGACTCACGCCCTGATAGAGTAGAGGTATGTTTATTGACACAGGAGCTTCCGACAGCCATTCAAAGTTTACTAGGTCTAGTTGAAGGTTTTGAAGTGTAAATGTTACTCATGTGGGTGGGGGGTTTGGGCTAGCATCTGCTAGATAGAACAGAAGAATCTCAGTTTTTACCTGATCTATCGTGTCTTGGCCTGGTCTGTCCTGGTTCGTCCTTGCTTTTCATGTCAGACAGAAAACTCATTTAGTCCAAACACTTCTCAAACATGAGATGGTAGTTACTTCTCTCCATTGCACTTGCTTATGGAGGCGTTTCCAGTGTCAAAATTGGATACTTCTCCGTAGGATTTGTTGTACAGTAAGCCCCCACAAATGGGAACCTAGCCCTGTCCTGCAGAAAATTTAAAAACCTTGAGTTATTGACAACCCACCACAAAATTGTTTGTAATTGCCTATAGTAATAGTTTAAAAAATATAAATATACCACAATCTGCAATCACTAAACACTGTCATTTATCAGTTTATCAAACTCATCTTTCAACATTACCCTTGAAAAGAAATGGCTTACAAAAGAAGTGATAAATGCAGAAACGCGCATGTAGATCGGCTAAATAACAACTGTCAAGTGACGAGACCTCAATCTTTTGTTAACTTGAGCTTTTTAATAGCCGCTCTGCAAAGCAAGAACAAACACATAGCGAAGACTCTACACAACTTCTTCCGCTAGCAAACCAGGCTAAACTAGGCTCTTCCCTAGTTTAAAAAAGATCTTAGAACAGTCTGTGTCACTTCATCACACCTTCTTGACACAATTAATTACTGGTGCCATGTTGTACCATCCTAGGGTGTTTCAGAAAGAGCACAAAACTGTTAATAGGTGAATTTTTCAAGGAATAGCTGAGAATAGGTTCCACTGAAAAAACAAATAGGTGAATTCTTGAATAGTGAACTACAAAAATGCAGGGGTTCACTGTAGTGTGTGACGTAGCCTGACTGTTGGTCGCTCATTGGTCGAGCAGATTCGTCACAGCTGTGTCCTTACAGAGGTTTTACAAGCGTAGTATTTGATTTGATTGTATATGATGGCAGACAGATTGCCAGAAGAAAATACTACTTTGTTATAATCTCCTCTCCACTTTGCTGCTGTGAGCCTTCTCTCAAATAAAATGTCTCTTTCCTCTGGCCAACAGACTTGAATTTTATGATATTAATTTAAGTGTAGATGTCAATAAAGATAAAGCAGATCTGTAGCAGCGGTTCTGATTTTAAAAGCGTTGCTGCAAACCAATCAAGGCTCGGTTTAAGACCTACCACAAACCATCTCTCTGCGCAGTGGCACGGTAGTTAGTTGTGTCGCCTCAAAGCAAAAATGTTCCAGGAATGCCTGTCGACTCGAGCTTTCATGTGTCGAGATTGCATGTTGGCTCTTGTGTGCGTTCTCTGAAGGCTTCCAAAAACGTAGCTTCATTTGCAGCTCTCCAAAAACATGTGGTAAAGTGGTGCTTAGTCGGTTCGAAACTACACAGATCTTGCTCTAGCGCCATGCCATGTTAAACCAGAACCGATTTTAGTTAACGATTAAAACAAAAATGTCCGACCTGTTTCTTTTTCATATGAACTCCCGACTTTTTCTAAATAAGGCCTGCTTCAAACCAAAATGTCCCACTTGTGGTTCATTTCATACGAACACCCAAACTTCAACCCAAAGTATCCAACTTTTGGTTTGCCTTATATGAAACCCCTTGACAGAAATGAGTAATCAAAATGTGTGCTGTTCTTCGAACGGGTAGTTATCAGATGTTCAGTGTTCTCCCACCTATTCGCATTTCACTACTGGCGAATTCACCAATTCACAGTTTTCTTGGGGGAACTTATCTTCTGTTATTTGCTGAAAAACATGCCTTTTAGCTGTTTTTGTGCTCCTTCTGAAACATCATGAGATCCAATCCATGCAAAGCCGAGTCTGATAGAAACGTAATAGTTTGGTACGGTCTTGTGGCATCTATAGGCAATAGTAAACCTTTTGGGGGTGGTGGGGGGGCATCAATTACTCACCGATTTTTGCTATTCTATTAATAGGGGGTGATTACATTTTAGACAAAGGTATTGGGACACCTAGAGCAAGTGAAAGAGGAGAAAATGTGGAATTTATGTTAAGTTCCATTTCTCTGGTAAGACTGTACTAAATGTTGGGAGTTTTGATTACTTGAGTGAGATCAGAGATTGCTCATGTTGGTTCGTCCACACCAAACTCTTCTAAGCACGCCTTTATCAAGAAACGAACTTTCCTAAACTGTCCACATCGAGGGCCAAAAAGTTTAATCTTATAACTTGAACCAAAATTTTTGCCTCGAAGCTTCGCAGGGATCATTTTCCCACATGGACTCATGCACGACTCCGTGTAGAAATGAGTTGTTGCAAAGACAGCGAGCCAGGACGAAAGACAGAATGTCCAAAGTTTGGGATCATTTCACACTTAAAAAAGATCAAGTGCAATGTGTCTACTGCAAAACAAAACTAACATACCATAACAGCACGTCTAGTATCGTCAACAAAATGTATCAGTGTTGGGGTATTGTAATGTCCCCACAAGTGGTCAAGGATAGACAGCAGCCAGTGCACTTTCAATCACTTCACTTGACAAATGGTAACAAAATAAACATTTAATACGCACATTCATACAAGAGCTGCTATGGCCACAACTGACGCCCGGGCACGCAATATTATGCAAACTGGCTAACAGTTAGCTAGTTAACAGCCAGCCGTTAACCTGGGCTCAGAACAGCCAACTCCACACTCTGATTCGCTTACTCCCATGTCACTCACCATGTTTGGTCCCACCTTTTAAACCCATACATGCTCAAAGTCACAGATACTATAATTTGGAGTGTTAGGATGGTGACCCCAAGTGCACAAAATAATGTGCACCTCACATGCACATTGTTGCTTAAAAATGCTAAATCAATTTTGTCCGATTAATTGATGGGATGATCGGTAGAACAATCATTTCTAAAAATATTTGATAGCTGTGGCCCTACATACAATCCTAAATGTGTTTTATAAGTTGTGTCCCAATACTTCTGTATAAGAACAGTTTTGGTGACCAATCAGACTTGAAACCAAAAAATATTTGACTTCTGGTTTGTTTTATATGAACTCCCCAACTTTCGCTTCAAACCAAATGGACCAACTTGTGGTTTGTCTTGTCTGAAACCCGACTTTTTCTTCAAATTGACACTTCAACCCAAAATGTCCACCACCACTATGATATCCTCCTAGCGCACACAAACAACAACAAACAGCTCTGCAACACACACACACGTACACACAAACTGCTAATACGTGCCCCCGGGACACGAGCACTCACACCCGCACCGTCCTTCCTCGGCTCACCGACGTGCGAGAACCTGGCCGATCCGTTGGACGCTGCCAACGAATCTGGCAAGTCTTCCTCAGCAAATGTTCATGTCCTTATATGGTTGAGAGCCATGCGGGTGAGGGAGGGGCTGTTGTCTCTTTGCCATGTGACCCTGAAACAGGAAGTATCACGCAGACGCAGCAGCAGAGAAATGTGGAAGGAGAAATTGTGCAACTAGTGACATGCCCTGTCTAACCCTATGAATTGGGTTCTTCTTTCACTTCAATTTCTCATTCAAGATATTTTACAACTAAACGGTGTAAGAGTTAAAATAACAATGTTGAGCTTAGCTCCATTTGTGTCTAAACCTCCTTTTTGTCTTGCGTGCAGGTGCGCATAGCAGCAAAATTCATCATTCACGCCCCACCAGGAGAGTTTAATGAAGTTTTTAATGGTGAGTTTTATGTTATTATTATTGTTAAATGTATACATATATAGATTAGTGATGTGCTGAATTTTTGGCCACTTAGACTTTTCCGACCAAAATTGCCCAAAAGTGATCAGAATTTTCGGATTCGAATCGCAACGAATTAAAGAATAAATTACTACTTACTGAAGAGTTACAATGCTGCCACGACACGTTGACCTAAAAAAAATACAAACAAAATATTTCACAATGTTTAGCCTTTGTTTATGCCCACCGCCATTTTGACTTCCTGTGCATGCGCATATGCAATATAGCTACCAAGTCCTGCAACTGACCTTGGATCATGAATCCACATAGCCATCTCCATTGACACAATAACTGCGGAAAGTTGTCCCATGGCCGTGCCCAAGTAGCTGCAAGGATCTTAATGCGTGCGGCAGAATGAATGGGAGCAAGTTGTTTGAGGCAAAAATTTCGTGTCTCCCTATTTTTGTGGGTGACTTAACAGAGTTCCTCAAATGTTTTATCCTAGCCCTTGATATAACAAAGGCTGGCAAATGGAGAAGTGAAATACAAAGTGAAAAATTGTACCAAAAAGCATTAGATGACCTATGCCAAAACTTAAGACGTAGACCCAGTATACTTAAGTTTAGGTGCACTTTCTGACACCAAAATCTCACTCCCCCAATCACACCTCCAAGGGCAAAAAAACAACAAAACAAACGTATCACACTATATTAAAACTTGGGCAAAATCACATCCTTTTATCTGTTAAAATGTCTTGTATGTATTACTTTTTCTTGTGATATCATGAAATCTGGTAAAATTGACTAATAATAATAATTAATTATACTTATACATAGCTTTTCTAGGCACAAGCATTACTCTTGTAAAATTACAAATTGCAATTTTTGACCTTATTTTCATAAATTACAACTTTTATTTACATAAAAAAATAATACATTGCAACTCCTGTAAATTAGGACTTTTTTTCTTGCGACGTTACAGCTTTGTGACAATAGTAAGAAGAGAAGAGCCGCGACTACTGCATTGTAGTTTGGGATAAATTGTGAGCTTAGTCTGCAGGGACAGCGAGAAGTGGCATTAAAAGCCTCATCCCGCCATGATAAGCATCTTGGGGGACGTTGGTCCGGGGATGGGCTATGTGTGTGCGCTTCTTATCTCCCCTTGACAAACACACACAACCTCACACTCTTGAACACAATCAATCCCCTGTCGCCACTTTGTCCACCGTGATGTTTCTGGGATTTTACACCCTGTTCCACTCTGTTCATGTGCTGTGAATGACTCTCTCTCACTTCGTCCCTAACACCTTCCTTGTCTCCTCCCCTTCCCCCTTGTCTCCTTGGCTGTGTTTGTAGATGTGCGATTTCTCCTCGACAATGACAATCTCCTCAGGGAAGGTGCAGCGCAGTAAGTGGTCCCCCCTTGTTATATTGCATCCAATATAGACTGTTCAGCTGCATTTCAATAAATTACAATATGGTAGAAAAGTTCATTTATTTCAGTAGTTCAATTGAAAAAGTGAAATGCCTATATTATAGATTAATTAAACAAATCAGAACATACTTTTCGGAAGGCCAAATCCTACCTGATTTATTTTTGTTTCTTATGTAATATATTCAGTATTCTTAAAACGGTGGAGTTTTTGTTTTTGTTAGCTGCAAACTGTAATAATCAAAAATAGAAACAGATTATCTACGGTGCTACCTTAACTTGCGAGTGTCCCAACTTGTGAGTTATCTTTAGTTTTGAGTCGTTGCTTGGTCTTTTTTTTTTTTTTTTTTTTTTTTTTTTGCTTAGTGTTATGAGACAAAATTTAGATGAGCAATAGCTGGAGTGAAGTTTGAAAAAAAATAAAAAATAATAATAAAGCAATGCCCTAATGCCCTCCCATGTGGGCGAGGAGAGCAGAAATAATATGAATAATATGGCAGAAAAATAACCATAGGACATTCAGCATTTTCATTCAAAGCAATAACAGAGTGGAACAAACTGCCAACTGGGCTCTAAACCTGCACAGATTGTAAAACATTCTGCGCACAATCAAAAAACATACCATTAAGAAAGCAAACATGTCAACATTCATTGTCACGGGGGACTTGTAGTTTATTGAGTCGCATATGTGTATACATACACATGCACACTCACTTGACATCTCATTAGGTACACCTGTGCCATGGAATATCAAAGAAAACTCTACATTTGGAAATATTAGAGCTATTCATTTATCAGTTTTATTGAAACCCCCCTCCTCTCTTTGCAGCGCATTTGCACAATACAACTTGGACCAGTTTACCCCTGTGAAAATTGAGGGCTACGATGACCAGGTGACGTTTTTATTTGTTTTTACTTCAATATGTACCCTTAAAAAGATCCAATAGGTGACTTGTGTTTTTTTTCAGTCATATTTTAGTTTTGGTCATACCTTTCCTCTTTGCCATCACTGCTACTCTTCTGTGGTAGTATCACAAAAGGCAAAGAGAAAGCAAATCACAATCGTGGAGTTGGTTTACAATGCTGACTTTAATGTCATGTGATTGCGTTTGATGGCGCCTGTTGATTTGTGGCTGAAAGAATGCGCGGTAACACCAACAATGATTGCAGAGTGTTACGTTAACATGTCATCATGTCCCAGCATTAATTCTCCCGCCGCCCGAAGTCCCAGTCCCAGCAGCATTGCTGAAGTGTTGACATACACAAGACACTGTTCCTTTGTTGCCTTTTATAAGCTACAGGTACTGAAATTTAGTTTAACAAAAAAGTATTATATTTTCCAAGGGGGAAAAAGCTATAATTTTGGGAGAAAAAATTTATTTTAGAAAATTCAAATAAGTCACCTCTATAAAATGTATTATATTTTCTAGAAAAATAAGTTGCACATTTGTGAGAAGAAAAATTTATTTCCCAGATATTATATAAAAAATATATTTTATATTAAAAAGAGATATTTTCAATATTTTTTTTCCAACAATGAAGCCTGTATATCTTTTAGGGGAATATATTTTCAAGAATGGATTATTCTTATCTAGAAAAAAAAATTGTTATATGTTCCAATGTTGTTGTTTGGCGGTCCTCGCCGGCAGGTCTTAATCACAGAGCACGGGGATCTGGGGAACGGCCGGGTCCTGGACCCCAAGAACAAGATCTCTTTCGCCTTCGACCACTTGAGGAAGGAGGCCAGCGACCCCCGGCGTCACGATGTGGATGGCTCCATGGAAGAGTGGAGGAGTGCCGTGGACTCGGCCGTCAGGGCCTACGTCAAGGAGCACTACCCCAACGGAGTCTGCACCGTGCGTTCTTTTTCATTCATTTATACTAAAACTTGTGGTTAGTCCTTTGCTTTTTTCACAACATGTAGGCTCTTAGAACACTTAATTAGGTACACGTGCACACACCTGCAGTGTTATATCGTGCTTCATCGTTCGCGCCTCCGTTGTATCCCAGATTTTTAAGCGATTAGTTTAATGGGTTTTTAAAGTGTACTTTACTGGCTGCAATGCCCTTACATATGGGAAAGGAGAGCTAAAGTTTCTGATGCATTTCTCCGCTGTTTATTGAATGCCAGGACAACAATAAAACACGAGCACACTTGCATTCATGCTGTCGGCCACAGCTCACGCCCAGACACTTGTGCAGATTCACCAACATCAACACGCCACCCTGCCATGCCCCGCCTCTTAAAGGGACATGCATGTACTGTATCTAACACAGACACTATAATATATACAGTATTTTTTTCATTTTATGAAATTTTTGTTCATCATCATTTACAATCTGTTTAAAAAGTGTGTTTTGATAAGTTTATTCTCTGAAAATAGATACTTTTTTCAGAAAATGATGGCTTTTAGTTTATTTAATTAGGATTTTATTCTGCTAAAATTACGTCTATTCTCTTTTTTTAATATTACAGTAATGTTATGACTATTTGCTGAAAATTGCGACTTTTGTCATATGACTTTATTCTCGTAAAATAAAATAAAACGTCTTGTAGTATTTTGACTTCATTGTTATAAAATTACAGTTTCTTCCTTCACTTAAATATTAAGATTATATTCTGGGATATTGCCACTTTTTTTGTAATTTTATGGATTTTTTTCTTGTAAAATTATATTTATCATATGGTTTTATTCTCCGAAATTAGTGTCTTTTGTAATATGACTGTTGTCATAAAATTTAAAAAAAAACATTCTTTGTAATATTGCCTTTTTTCTGTAATATCTCACAATCATTTTTTTTTTAAGAATTCTGTATTTGTCATGCATACAGCAATATTGTCTTCAAATATGTATGTTTGTTCTTTCCCTCAGATTTACGGCAAAACCATTGACGGGCATCAGACCATCATTGTGTGCATCGAGTGCCATCAGTTTCAGCCCAAAAACTTCTGGTACATTTTATTTACTCAACTGCAGTGGGGAAACGTCTGTCAGGACCAGCTTTCATTTCCCCCCCTCTGGCTCTCTGTCTCTAGGAATGGACGCTGGAGGTCGGAATGGAAATTCACTATCTCTCCATCCTCCACTCAAGTGGCAGGAATCATGAAGATTCAGGTAATTCTAGAAGTCGTCATTTGCACTCTGGCGTCCCCTAACACCGTCCTTGTCTGTCTACGCAGGTTCATTACTACGAGGACGGCAACGTTCAGCTGGTGAGCCACAAGGAAGTGCAGGAGTCCATGTCCATTTCTGTGAGTACCATAGTAGGCCAACATCGTGTATAATACATTCCACGTCCCCACTTTTTACACCAAGATGGTCTGCACTAACCAATTAGTCACAAGCTGCTGCAGACTTCTTTCTGAATTGTTGCATCTCGTATGTTTTTTTTTTTTTTTAAATCTTGCCTTGTCAAAATCTGATTGTAACTATCCGCTTATCTCCTTCTAGAATGAGGCTACAACCGCAGAAAGGTTTGTCAAGATCATGGCAGCCGCCGAGGGTGACTATCAGGTATGTAAAAAGAGTGCTACTTATAACACGCATGATTAAAATATATGAACAGTGGTACCTTGAATTACCAGTGCCCCAACTTAGGTTGTTGTTTTTTTTTTGGCCTGGAGGCCACGGTGCTCTTAGTATTTGCCTAGAATGTCTCATGGGCGACCCGGCTCTGAATGACATCATCAGCGACTAGTCGATGTCGACTTCAAAACGTGGAGTCGTGCAATCCCTACCATTCAGTGCTACTGTTCTCTATTGAAACTGCATGACAAAACAAATGTTGTTTTAGGGAGTTCAAACAGATCAGTGGGATTTCAACTGGGAAAATTGTTTTAATATTGGAGAAAATTGAGATTAAATTTGTAAATCCAGGTTATTACACCTAGGAACTGTTTTAAATTGTGGAGAGGAAAAGACTCGTTTAACATGTCTTTTGTCTTTTTGCTGTGGTACTGCACAGACGGCCATCAACGAGAACTATCAGACCATGTCGGAAACTACCTTCAAAGCCTTACGCCGCCAGCTTCCTGTTACGCGCACCAAGATCGACTGGAACAAGATTTTGAGCTACAAGCTCGGCAAGGAGATGCAGAATGCTTAAAAAAAACTAACCCCCTCCTTTGTCTTGACCACACACACACACACACACACACCGACATGCACACAAACGCAAACAATGTTGCATGACTGGATAGTTGTATTTGTCTTTGTACAAAAAAAAAAACATAGAGAAGACAAAGAAGATGCAAGATGGCAAATTAACTCATTGGATGTCTCCTTTTATTGTTTTCTTTTTATACATACACATGCGCGCCTCCTCGCTATAATCCGACATTATATTGGAAAGATGTATACGTGACATAGGAAAGAAACCAAACGAGAGGGCAAAATGTATACAGCAATACTATTATTTGTAGTAATTTTCCACAAAAGTAAATCCTTATTGGAAAAAACGTTTCTCCCCCCCCCCCCCTTTTTTTTTTTGGGCTGCTTCCTCCACTGTTTGTCCCATCTTTTTCTCTCCTGACCGACTGAACGATGTCTTCCATCTCTGACCGTCTGACAAGCTTCACTAACCAGTCGCCTGCTGCTTCCAACAATATCAAAAGTTACAATAAAAACAAGTCCCCCCCCCCCCAAAAAAAGACAAATCACCTCTCTTCTTCTATGCTTATTTTTACTCAAAAGAACCTGACCAGACTGCATTATATGATGAAAAAAAAACAAAAAAAACGACACACTGTAATAAATAAATAAATATATATATATATATATATATGTATTTATGTATATATATATATATATATATATATATGTATGTGTATATATATGTATGTATGTATGTGTATATATATATATGTATGTATGTATGTATATATATATATATATATATGTGTGTGTATATATATATATATATGTATGTATGTATATATATGTATATATATATATGTATGTATGTATATATATGTATATATATATATATATATATACACATATACCCGTATGAAACGTCCTCTGTCAGTTTGGTGGTTATTTCCATGACATCCATTGTAACTCGGTCACAGTTGTGTTGCATTAAATTACAAATTTTCTATCCAAAAAGTCTCAGAATTTCTGATGTTGCCTATAAGTGCAGATCTAAATTTTTATTTTTTTATTTTTTAATTGGACAATATGTGAGCTAAGTCATTTAAAATGCTGATTTAAACACCCCATTTGGGTTTTTAAACAATGGATCTTTAAAAGTATCACCTTAGTAATAAGCAATGTGTTAAAAATGAAAAGAAAGAAGGAAATTTGGCAGTTTTTGATCTAGTATTAGCTGCTGCTGATGTTTAATTTTGGTGTCATTCGATGTGCCTGTCTAATAATAAATAGAGCATTGAAATGAAAAAGGTAAAACATTGTAGAGGAAGGGGATGTAAAGCATTGTTAAATGTGTTAAATATATTTACGTATATTTACCGTATTTTCACGACCATCGAGCGCACCGTATTTAAAGGCGCAGTCTCAAGTTACGGGGTCTCTCTGTATTTAACACATACATAAAGCACACCGCATTATTGGGCGCAAGCATGGTAAAACATACGCTAGCTTAAAACACGGTAGCATGCATGCACGCTAAAACAATGTTTTTAAAAAGGCAGCGGGAGCAAAACTGAGTTCGATTGTACTTTATTGAAGTATTTAATGTACTCAAGTTATTATTTTTTTTTAATCAATCCTCATCCACAAATCCATCAAAGTCCTCAGCTTCTGTATCTGAAATGAACAGCTGGGCAAGTTCTCCATCAAACATGCCAGGTTCCCTCTCGTACTCATCGGAGTCAGTCTCGTTGCCTTGCGGCTCCTCAGAAATGATGCCGACTTTTACGAAAGCTCCAACAACAGCGCAAGCAGACACGTTAGCCCAAGCAGCCACAATCCATTCACATATGGCGGTGTTGCCTTCCAGTCTTAGTAAAGCGGTGTTCGCCATGTGTCACTCATCGCTCCCACGCCAGCTTTTCCTTTTAATCCCCCGGAAGTTGCTGCGCCATGGTAGTCCTTGACTGGATGGATAGATGGTGTTGTTTCATAAAACGAAACCACCAAGACGGACCTCCTTGAAAATGTTAGATTTTCATTTCTTCTGCAAGCGTTATTGCCCTCAGTTGAATGGTGACTGTAGAGACACTTCTCCCGGCTGTTCTTTGCTCATTAATCCATTGCTCGAGTTGGTCTTCCAACTCGGGCCACCTCGCCTTGTTTCCGGGGAAACTCAGCTTCATCTTCTTGACTTGGCGAAGCTCGTTTTCCTGCTTCCTCCACTTGCGAACCATGGATTCATTGATCTTGAATTCTTTCACGGCTGCTCGATTCCCATGTTCCTCCGCGTAACTGACAGCTTGCAGTTTAAACTGTGCTACATAAGCGTGTCTCTTCGTAGGTGCCATTTTCGGGGGGGAGGGCCAAACCGATATTGTTTTGCACAATGCACACCCTGGCGTTCTATACCTACTGGGGGCGTGGCTTTAGCATCCTCCTTCACGCACCCGTCCACCTTTACATCCGCATGCTGCTCTCAGCCACGTCCACTTTTCCTTTGTATAAGTAGCATGTTGGCACGAAATGCTCCCAGTCAGTCAAGCGGTCAAAAAAAAAAAAAAGTCAAGCGGAGCACATATCACACAACAACATTTATAGATGTTGGAACTCGGTGCGCACATAAGGCGTGCCGCATTGTAAGGCACCCTGTCCATTTTGGAGAAAACTTAAGACTTTTAAGTGCGCCTTAAGGTCTTGAAAATACGGTAATACATATATTTAAAAATTTGGTCAATTTTGGTGTAAACAGACTACTTAAAGGCCCTGTATTTTGGCTATTTATACTGCCATAGAGTGACACTCTAGCATTTACTTAGTATAAAAGTGTCAATTTCATTTCAAAACACCTTGGCTTTGTCACACGAGTGTCCAGAAAAGGCCCCTATGACAGCTACTTCTGTTTGACCAATTTTGTATCCAGTGTGTCCCTATTTGGCTAAGACCGCCCCCTTTCCTCGGATTTGGTTGCTTCCATGTGGAACACCCACTTGTGAGCTACGTATTTGTTATCTTGCCAGCGCTGGCTCAGGAGCTGAGAGGTAGGCGGAGATCTTCGCTAGTGATGTAGATAAGCTTGAGATATTCCTGATTTCAGGGCTCTCGGCAGAAAAACGTTTGGAACTCAGGAATGCGTGGACGATTTTAATTCATATTTCACGTTTACTGAGGCACCATAGAGACAATATTACATCCCAAATACTATAAAAAAAATGGCACAATACGTCCCTTTTAAGAACACCTGGGGTACTTCAGAGGAAGTCATTCGAGTTTAATTTATCTGTTTACATATTTACATTTTAAGCAGATACATTATCGCACATTATGCTATTGCCAATAACCTTTGCCAGGCAAACTTAAAATGGTAGGTAAATTAAAAGTACAAATATTTTTGTTTGTCATTTTACATAGCTTTCCAAAAATAGAAATTATTTTTTTATTTTTAAATTAATTGATAAATATATTTTTTACCATTTTATCCATCCATCCTGAACAGCTTATCCTCCCTATATATTTGTTAAATAAATATGTAAAATATGTATTGGTGGCTAAGGGGCTAAAGTTGGCTTATCACCTTACATTTGCCATTTAAATTACTAATTGTATTTTATTTTACATATGTTTTTATGGTGATAAATTTACACTTGTGCTTGTATAAGAACTTCAAAAAGCGATGTTCAAGATTAAATTAAAAGTAAAAATGCTGAAAATGGACATCTTTTTTTTGTTGTCATTTTTTGTGCCTGTTCAAAACAGGTCAAATTCAAATGATAGATAAATAGGTAGGAAATAAAAGAAAATGACAAAGTTAGGAAATGTTTATCTTAATGTAGTGTGGAATTGCTTCATGATATCATAGAGTGCTGATTTGGTCTTAATGTGAATGATTTAATAAAAGATTTCACATTCGTTTAGGAAATTATTTAAATTGGGGGAAAATTTTTGAATTTTTTTTTTTCCTTCAGAGAAGGTTCGTCTATACGCTTTACATTGTCATCTACATTAATTTATCTATTTATTGTACATATTTATATTTATGCCAATAAATTTACAGATCGTGTGTTTGTATATGAAAAACAATTTTTGAAAGGGATGTTAGGGAAGAAGTTAAAATGTAGAACATTTACAGTTATTAATCTATTTTTGGCTCTCATTTTACATCATGCCTTCCCCAAAAAATAAATAGATCAGATAGATGATAGATCAGATAAATATATTCACAAGACAGGGGGACAGCGATTTATCCATCCATCCATTTTCTGAGCCGCTTCTCCTCACTAGGGTCGCGGGCGTGCTGGAGCCTATCCCAGCTGTCATCGGGCAGGAGGCGGGGTACACCCTGAACTGGTTGCCAGCCAATCGCAGGGCACATCGAAACAAACAACCATTCGCACTCACAGTCATGCCTACGGGCAATTTAGAGTCTCCAATTAATGCATGTTTTTGGGATGTGGGAGGAAACCGGAGTGCCCGGAGAAAACCCACGCAGGCACGGGGAGAACATGCAAACTCCACACAGGCGGGGACGGGGATTGAACCCCGCACCTCAGAACTGTGAGGCTGACGCTCTAACCAGTCGGCCACCGTGCCGCACAGCGATTTATGTGGATGTTAAATAAATGTGTAAAATGTATATTTATGTCAGAAATGTTCAAGTTTAGTTGTAAGCGGACTATATGGAAACAAAAGGGGTCCTTCAACTAGTTTATTGCTACTTCACGGTGTCCTAATTTTAAAATCTCCGGTTTTTAATTTAATTAGATTTTTTGTTGTTGGTGGGTTTTTTCAAAAAAAAAACATTTGTATTTTTTTATTTACATATTTGTATTTTACCCCTATACAAATCCGCATCTTGTGCTACTAGAACGACTCAAGTGGGTTTTGCCAGGTGAGCTTCGGGGAGAGGAAAAAAAAAAAAAGGAAAGGAATCCCACAGCGACGTGCCGAGGCGGGCGGGAGCTAAACAAGCAACCGTCCTCTAACATTGGCTGGCTGCTGGCTGCTGCTAGCACGGCCAACGTTAGCCTGGCTCCCAGCGAGCACGCCACAGACGGACAGACACGTCGCCCCGTATGCACGCCGCGTGCTACTACTGGATACCGGGCGCATGTTCGGAGCCTCCGCCGCCACTTGGGGGAAGAAATGCTAGCAACGGATAGGCATCTAACCACCGCGCACTAAAAAAAGGTGAGCGTTTTAAATAACCCTCCAACCTAAACTATCGCCGCCGCCACTGTTTTCTTATATATTTAAAAAAAAAAAAAAAAAGTTCCTTAGCCGGCTAGGTGGCTAACACAAGTTTACATTGTCAAGGAGCAACGCCGATTACATATTAAAATGCTGCATGGTTGTTTGCAGCCCGTAACGTGTCGGTAAAAGGTGTATTAAATGTACAGTACTTATTGTATGCTGACTTGTTACAAAGTGTACAATCACACAATGTCAGACTGCCGCATGGTACTTGACAGCTGTCCCTTAACATTTTAACTATCTCGTGTAGCTAAAATAAGCTCAATGGCTAAGCAATTTGGTCATATCACATAATATATACACGCACACACCGACCGTTCGGGTCATGTTAAGTCATTTTTTTCATAATTATATTCAAATCTAAAAGCAGTGGTGGCAAAAGTACAAGGAGGTACTATTTACATGAGTAGAAAGTACAGATAAAGTCTAAAAAAATCTACTTAAAGGTCTCATATTTTGGCTATTTCGTCCTCCGTAGAGTGTCTCTCCATTATAGACTTAGTATAAAAGTGTCAATTTCATTTCAAAAAGCACCTTGGATTTTGTCATACGAGTGTCCAGAAAAGGCCCCTCTGACAGCTACTTCTGTTTGACCCAGTTTTGTATCCGCTTTGTCCAAGGAAATGTGTTAATTTCAACAACAGTGCTGATTACTCCCATGTCTCATTTTTTAAAATTTCATTGTAACGCAAGTGTAAAAGAAAGGAACTGCTTTTAATAGTAAAATGTAAAAACATCTGTATGGCACATTTATGGAAGTGAAGACTTTGCATCATGTTGATCTTTGAGTTTGACTCAACTTTCACTTCCTCGCCAACATGTCGTTCACTTTCACATCTTTTTGTAGAAACCTCTCCTACACGTTTTATAAATCCCACTAGTGCGTCTTGGCGCGGTCATCCAATATTTTGTGGCCTCTGTAGTTCAAAGTCTGTTCTCGCTCAAGTGCACTGCTTACACTAACAAATGAGTGTCATCAGTGAAGCAACAGTCACTGTTGACAATTTAGCAACTTTTCTGACCCCTCCTGTGACTGCTTTTCAAAAATGTCTTTAGTTCCCGCAGACAACAGACAACACGAGCAGAATCATTTTCATTGGTTTGCGTATGACAAGAAAGGAACCCGGTGGAAGGCAGTTGTGTTGTGAAGTCAATTGCGCTAAACACTGCCATAGACATGGGGCCAAATGTTGCAAATAATTTGTACAATATAATTTTCTACCAATTATCCCATTGACCAATCGAGTAATCCGCTAAAAAAATATTTCTTTCATTATCATTATGTGAGGTGCAAGTATTATTATTGCCCACTAGATGTCTCCATCCTTGCATTCTACACTGTTATCTGTGACTTTGAATGTGAATGGCTTTGAAAGGCGGGGCCTGGCCTGGTGAGTGAATTGGGCGCCAGTGAATGAAAGTCGAGTTGACTGTTGTGAGCTCTCTCTCTCTTGCTCTCTTTCTCTCACTATCACTCTATATATATATACAAGCATATAATAGTTTTTTTTTTTAAACCCCCAAATATCTGAATAAAGGGGATAAGTGTTTTCAGGGCTGGTTCCCCCCCAAAACGAAAAACTAAAAGGAAAAAAAAAAAAAAAAAATTGGGGAATTTTTTTCTTTTCAATAATAGTGACTATGTTCAAAATGTGTGCCTCCGGCTAAAAATGCACAAGTGTAGTCAGTGAATGGGGCTATCGATCATTGCCAACATTTTCTCAAAATGTCCATTCTCTCCTATGTGGCCTGTTTCCTCTTATTGTGCACGATCACTTTGTGTGCGGTAAAGAGTCGCCAACTGTAATTTTTTCGCAATGGTACACTTCAGTCATTTATCCACGGCGCATGGAAAAAGCATTTATCCCCATTATTTTCGTGAAAGTTAATGCTGGGAAAAAAATGCTAGAAGAAAGCTGTTTGCAATCAGTAGCAATAAAGCAAGTCCCAGAAGTGAGAAAAAAAAAAAAAAAAAAAGCAAAACTTGTTTTGTCATTTGCTTTTTCTATAAGCAAAGGGGGGTACATTTTCCCCAAAAATCAGTTGTTGTTTTTTTAAGGCCATATCACCCAGGCCACGCTCAGTTGGATGGCTATAATAGGTAGTACTATCCAAGATTTTAGATTTTGTTTGGGAGCTAACCGAGACCGCTAACATCATTCAGAACCTGTAAAATTGTCACGTCACAGCCGTAATCAAAGATGTTCTTTCTCCCTCCAGCTCCTCATCTTGACTCTTATGCTTCTTTTTAGTTGCTTGGCAACCGCCAGCTAGCATGTGATGTTAGTGTGGTTGAGGGGGGCTACATTTGACATTGATCCCAAATCTTTTTAACAGCTTACGTGTGAGGTGCTTTTACACTGCGCGCTAGTGGAGCTACTTGATTGGAAAAATAATTAGCTACGTTTGTCAGAGGCAATTCAATGCTAATTATATAAGTGCCAAGATGTTGTTAGCTGCTATTAGCCACACTTAAGAGTTAGGGACGCAAATCTGTCTCGTCACAGTCGTCGCTATTAGTTGTTTCTAGTTTTGTGCCGCTTATCGTGGAAAATTCAGTCCTCAAAGCGAGTTTCACTTAGCAACATCAGATTTAGTAGGTCTATCATAAGTAGACCCACAAAAAAGTAAAGATGTCATCCCTGAAAATGCACAGGAAGTCTGGCTTTTTGGACTCGTTTCTATGTATCCTTCAAAGACAAACTTGTTGCTTTGTAGCACCGACTGAAATATTTTTTTAATTCAGCTACTGAAGCCAGTTTCACTTGGCAAAATAACATTTCGTAGGCATGTGTATCACGAGTAAAACCACGAAAAGGTCTGACAAGGCCATGCCTGAAAAGACACTGGAGTGTGAAATTTTGGTTTGAAGCGGTCCATTTTCCACGGATCTTTCAAAGATGAATTTCTCTGCTCAGTAGCAGCCATTGAAATGTTTTGTAAATTCAGCCAGTAACGTGAGTTTCCCTTAGCAAAAAGTTTTAGACGTCTCTCTCATGAGTAGACCCACCAAAAAGGGTCAATAAGCCATGTCCGAAAAGATGAGGAAGTCTGTCGTTTTGGTTTAAAGCGGCCATTTTAGGATCTTTAAAAGAAGAATTTAGCAACTCGGTAGCACCTCCTGAAGTGATTTTAAAATTCAGCCCCTGAATTCAGTTTGACTTAGCAACATGGAATTTGGAACTTAGGTCTATCATGAATAATACCAGTGCCACAAAAGTGTCAAGAAGCCATGCCCGAAAAGACACAAGAAGTCTGCCATTTAGGTTTTAAGCTACAATTTAACGATAATTTGGGCGATTTTCCACGGGGCCTTAGAAGATGGACTGATCTTGGAGATTTTTTCCAATTGCTACCTAATTTTAACCACTTATACTAGACAGATTGAAGTTTAATGACTCGCCATTAGGACATGTTAGTGCACCACATAACATTTTGCAAGTTAAGCCCCCAAAGCCAGAATCACTTAGCAACATTCGGTTGTCATGAGTTTAACCCCCCCCCCCCGAAAGTCTCAAGAAGCTATGCCTGTAAAGACATAGGAAGTCCACCATTTTGGTTTGAAAGTCCATTTAAGGTTCAGTTTGGCAATTTTCCAGGTGTCCTTCAAAGACTTAAATACAAAAGTGCCCTAAGTGATTTAGTGCTTAGTGACGCAGAAACGTAATTGCTGTGTGCGTTTGTTTATCCAGGTTGTCGGAAAATATTGTCTCTCAGTATCCCTATAGAGCAGACCCAAACCCCTGGCAGTACCAGCGCTGGGCCACAGGGGGCACAAGAACAACAGTGGGGCTACCAGTGTGTGCACTTTCACTTTGGGGAGGGACCCTCAAGTGTAATTAAGTTCAGCCCTGGAGATGTCTTTAGCGGGGCGAGAGGAAGAGTGACAATTACATACACACATTCATTTTAACAAGCAGATGCGGACATAAAATACACCTATTATACATTATTTGGGGGAAATTCAGCCCCTGAAGCCATTTTTACTGAGCAACATGGAATGTTGAACATGAGTGGACCCACAAAAAGTTTTAAGAAGCCATGTCCGAAAAGACAGGAAGTCTTCCATTTTGGTTTGAAGTAACAATTATAGGGCTCTCATATCCAGGGACGAACTTTTCGGCTTGGTAGCACCCCCTGGAGTCTATTTAAGAGTTCGGCCCCCAAAATGGGTTTCACTTAGAAACCTGAAGGTTGGTAGTCATGTCAATCACAAGTAACTCCACAAAAAAAGTCTCAAGAAGCAATGACCGAAAAGACACAGCAAGTCTGCCATTTTGGTTTGAACCATTTATTTTAGCGGCCATCATCTGTCAGGTGTCTTTCAAACACAAACTCTGGCCAGAGATTTTCTCAGATTGCTTAAAATTTAAAGCACATATACTAGACTGATAGGCGACTCTAAATTGCATGGCAGTGAAGTCTGACGACTTGCCATTAAACGGGAAAGTCTTAATAAATCGGGTCCAGATGGTGAAATCGTGGCCAAATGTCTTGTGCCGTGAAGAGATTCCTAGGTGACCCTAAACTGCAATAGAAATGGTTGTCGTTTTCGTTTCATTACGTCATTTTGTCTCTTTAAATCGCATTTGTAAACCAATTTGAAAACGGTTTCTGAAAATGACAAAAATAAAAATTGTTAAAGCATGTTTGAAATCAGTTTCTGAAAATGCTCTTAGCCGTTGATCTACACAACACATCATTTTGAAATCTAAAAACATTTGAAAACAGTTTGGAAAAATGATTTTGCACACAGTTTGAAAAAAAAAAATAATAATTGTCATTTTGGTCAATCAGTTACATGTTATTTTGTAGTCAGAAAACGCAACCATATGAAAACCGGTTCGAAAAGAGTTTGTGGAAATGATCAAATCTGTAATTTTATTATGTGACGACGATGTTTTGTAGCCCAAAAACACGTACATTTGAAAAGTGTGAAAATGATGGAAATAATTGTTTCGGCTGCTTGTTTACATGTCACCGTTGTGTCACATGAAAACAACCATTTGAAAACTGGTTTGAAAACAGATTATGAAAATTACATAAACGGTGTCATTTGGTGTTTGTTTACATCATCATTACGCTAATGTTTGGCTTGACATGCAAGTTACAGTGTTTTTAGTGATAAAACGTGATAGATGGATCATGGATCTTATTATAGGGAAATTAAATAAATGGTCTGTCATTGTGACGTAAACCTATCTTCATTTTACATTCATTCACATCTTTTCCATTTGCCCTTCATGCCTTTCTGTCCCATCTTGCTCCCTCCATCCCCTCATCCCTCCATCCTGGCTGTGACGTCACACGCGTCGTGTGTCTATTGTCTGACTGAAGCTTCAGCGTCTGTTCCTGGGTTTTTCTTCCTTCAAAGCTTCCTCCCCCCTTTTCTCCCCTCGCCCTCCCTCTTCCAGTGAGGGGCAATGACAACACAAAAGCAAAAGGATGGACCTGAGAGAGAGAGGGAGAGAGAGAGGCGCCATGCGAGCTGCTAACTGGATCTGACCGGGGCTGAGGAGTGTCGGCGTTAAAGGCGTTTGTGAAGCTCCGCCGGGCCTCTTTTGTTTTTTTGGCGTCCGGGACGTTTTACGCGTCTGGCGGGCGGCTGCATTGTGTTTCTTTGATGACCCCTGCTGTGTAGCTGCCTGCTCACTACTCCTCTCCTCCTCTCTCCGTCACCCCCCCTTATTCTCCTCCTCCTCATCCTCCTTTCTCTCCATCACAGCTCCCAATCCAGCCATGTTCGGCACAGAGTCGTCGCGTAAGTACCACCGTCGCCACCGTCCTCTTGCCTCTTGTGTGTTGGAAGGAAAGAAAAAGAGGCTAATGTCTCGCTATCTATCTTTCTATCTAACTGTGCATCCTCCTCTTCCTGTTGTTGCTGGTGGTAGAAATCTGGGATCTACCATTTTAGCCCCACAAGCTAGCCCGTGGTCCCGCTGAGATTTGCCTCGCATTCTCCTACTTGCCGCCTTCTACTGTGTATACTGTGTGTGTGTGTGTGTGAGTGTGTGTGTGTGAGTGTGTGTGTGTGCGCACGTGTGCGTGTGTGTGTGGTGGGGATGGTGTGTCAAAAAATTGACGCTATGGCCTCTTGTCTCAACATGTGTTTTTAGCTTAGATTCAACTTTATTGTCATTACAGTGAACCCTTGTCTATTGGCGGTTCGCCATTCACCAATTCTCCAGTCACCATTTTTATTTCTGTAGAATCTATCCTCAGCTATTTGCTGAAAAACTCAGCTATAAGTAGCAATGTATTTCCCCAAAATTAAAGTCTGTCAAAATGCAGAGTCTGGTTCAAATGGCAACTTTTACAACGCGCCAAGAATTTTGAAAAACGGTTGATGGGTTTCGGAGAAATTTTGATTTGATTTTAAAATTTGTATTATGACTTTTTTTTTTTTTTTTTTTAAATTGCCTTTTTGGGGAACGTTTTTATGTGATATCGCCTATTGAAATCTCGTCAAAAAACACCTTAAAATTAGAGTAAAAGAGTATAATTGATTTCTCAACATACCTCCTGGACCCATTCGTTTCGTCTGCTTTTTGGAGAACCCCTTCTCTGATTGGTTGACAAGTTTCAGTCAAAAATATCCACCAATAAGCTCATATGGGCTGAAATTCCAAGGGTTTCTCCAAGTTGGTGCGTCAATGAGATTGGTGTGTCATGAGATTTCAAATGGCATCACGTGCCCTAAAAAGTCCACTTGGTGCAAATGGAACATTATTTGTGAGAAGAGCAGTTTGGGCAGTAGAATAGGTCGTGTACTTTGGTAAGCCGGTGTTTTTTTTGGGGGGGGAATGTATTTATGGAGGATTTTAGAGGTGTTTGAATTGCTCATTCAATGGTATTTTAGAAAATTCCACAAAGATGGCGGCTATTTGTTACATTGCTCCTTGAAGATGCCACAAGATGGCACCAAAGCCTTGGATAATATTAAAGTAGCAATTGGTGTCAAGGAAGTATGTTGAAATGATGCATCTCGACTGACAGACCAACATCATATGTCATGTCGGGGAGGAGCTAAGTTTAGCCTGGGTTGTGGGCGGAAGTTACAGAGAGTCTTCACCGCATGTACTGTACATGCGGATTTATAGTTCCTGTTTTCTAAATCAAATCATCTTTGAGCTATTAATTTTAAGGTTAATCATGTAAAATTAGTTTGAAATTATATATTTTGGGATAATGGTTTGTGATATATTTTTGGTTTCAACTATTAATACAAGCCATTTTTACATTGTTAGACTGGGCTGTCAATTACTCGCGTTTTTTTGCTATTTGCCGAAGGGCTCAATCCCAATACCCCACGAATAGCAGGGAACTGTACACGTAATAAGTACAAGGCAAGGAAATGCAGAGTGTTGTATTTACGTGCAAGTTAAACACTTGACTATTGGAGGTAATACACAAGGTAAGGCAACAAACACACAACACACACACACGCACGCATCATGAAGCGCTACACGGCCTTCTCACAATAGCGATGCAGCTGGAAGATTGGTGTCCAGCTTTGATCCCACCAAGAGTGCCTGAGATTGGGAATCCCAGCCCAAAATGGAGGTCAGCTGAGGGTCAGAATTAAAGCTTTCACAAAGTCGGTTTGACTGGGGATTTCCCACTGTGTTTTTAAGGCCCCACACAGCTGTTTTTAGCTTTTTCAACTCGTGTCATTGTTCAGTACGTTGTTCAACAGATATAGAAATCAACATAAAGCTTGGAATTTTACCCCCCCAAATGTTCAGGCGCTGTTTTTTGTCTTTGTGTTTTTATGATACAACCCTCTATTTTCGGGAGCTGTGTTAGAACTTGTGCTGTCCACACACAGGTTTGCAAACAGTTTCTGAAAATGCTAAAAAAAAATAATGTTTTGGTTACATGACAGTTGTTTTGTAGTCTGATAAAACAACCATTTGAGACCATGTTTGAGATCAGATTCTGAAAATGATAAAAATGATGTAGTTTTGGTCGGTCATTTTCATAACCCTGCTTTATAAACCTAAAAAACAAGACAAGTTTGAAAACAGGTTGCAAAAATAAAAAAAGTTTATTTTGTTTGTCCGTTTACATGATGTTTTGTAGCCTGAAAACGCAAATTTGAAAACAGTTTGCCGGCTTCGTTGTGTAACCTGAAAACACTAACCTTTGGAAAATGAATGGATGGCTGGATCGTTAAATGACATTGGTCATTTGTAGTCTGAAGACCCAACTCCTTGGAAGACTGGTTTAAATCAGTTTTTGAAAAGTCAAACTGTGTCAGAGTATTCAGTCGCCTGAAACCGCTAGCTTTTGAAAAAAAATTATAAAGCATTGTCATTTTGGCCTTTACATGTGGTTGTTTGTTAGCCTGAAAAGTTAGCTGAATGAAGAACCTCCTGTGCCTAATGTAGTGACCAGTGTGTATATTTTTGACAGCTCGTCGTGACACACTTTTATGCCTGGATATTGAACGGCACACTGGCTGTAATAGTAGACGGGATATTTTGATCGATGTTTGATTGGCAGTTGCTGGTGGCGGGTTGTTAATATTTTCACGTCACGGTCAAAAGTCACGACGACGCCTGCTTTTTACCGGACACGCTCCAGGTTGTCTGCCATTGGCCAGCATGATGACAGTGAGCAGCTGTCTCTGTTGCCATGGTAACGCTCCTTTAAATAAATAGATAAATGAAATTTTTTTTTGGGGGGGGGGGGGGGGGCAAAACAATTGAGAGAGAGCGAGATCGTGTTTCTGTGGTAACTGCTGACTCGGGCTATTTTTGTCTTGTGCGCTCCAAGCACAGTGAGCCACAGAGGAAGAGGAGGAACACTATGCTATGGATTGGATATTAATGAGGGAAAACAGTGCGGTGTTATGGCTGAATGACAAGAAACAACATGTAAATACCCGTTCATTTTGAGGATATAATTATTGTGCCTTGATATGGCAAGATGTCTTGAAACTAAGAAAAAATGGTGGAAACGTCCAGATATTTTCAGGTTATAATTATTGTCCCGTTTTTGCAAGATATTTTAAAACAAAACAGAAAATAGATGTACAAAATTGATATTAATGAAGGAAAACAGTGCTGCATTATGCCTGAATGTCACAACACGATATGTAAGAGTGCGGAACTATCCAGGTTATAAATGCCTGAATGTCACGAAGCAACACGTAAATGTGCCTAATCATGACCATGGCCTGGAAAAGTTTAATTCATATGCATTGTGTTGTTACTAGCTATATAAATAGACAACTATATCTAGAGTTAAGGAAGGAAAACTGCTGCTTTGTGCCTGATTCATTATAAAACGTAAGATATGATAATATGCTCTTATGAAGTACAACCTGATCATTTTTTTTGCATGTTACAGTTATAGTTATTCAAGAGTAGACTATTGGATTTGATGTAAAATTGTGAATGAAGTCAAAACAGTATTGTTATGCCTGAAGTTGCTATTACAGTGTGTTTCTAATCTGGTTGCCACATTTGTGTGTAAATGAGGAGCCTCCACTCTGCTCTTGGGGTTGCTGTGGTTTACCCACCTCCCCTCCATTACCATCAGTGTTATCGATTGGCTGGGCGACTCACGCTGCCGGGTTGCTAGTGGCGGAGCAGCGTGCAATTGCTTCTGCCTGCTGCCGCTCGCACACAGTGAGCCAATGGCAGCAGGCCACCAGGGGAGTGTTCATTTAAAAAGAGAGCCAATGTGCAGGAAAACGTTTTATAAACAAAAGACTGATTTGGGCTCTTTTGTCACTGTTAAACTATGCTTATGCTGTGACAAATTTTATTTTGCATTGTTTCTTGTGTTAAGCCAGTCTAGCGCTGTTACTAATTATATTTGGTAAGTTTGTACATTGTTTTTTTTACCATTCCAATTGGCTGGATGGGACAGACTTTTTGTGAACAAACAACTTATTTGCCTCTTTTGACTCATGTGTTGTCTTTAAGTGTTGTTTCTCTTAAACCAATTTTTCCCTTCCTGATATCTGTCCCATGTCCGTTGGCTTGGCTGTAGCCGATATGGACCAGCTTTTTGTGGACAAAGAGCTTTGATTTTGCGCTATCATCACTATTGTGGTTTTATTTCTGTTGAGCCATGGCAACACTGTTACTGCCTTAATTTTGGTCAGTGTCCACTTTGTTTTTTTCCCCACATCTGTTGGCTTGGCCGTAGCGCCGGCATTGACCAACTTTTTGTGAGCAAATTACTTTGATTTTGATCTTGATGCATTTGAGTCCATCTGTTTGTGACGTTTGACAAAAAAGGAGGAGAGTGGAGATGCTAGCTAGCTGCAGCATGCTTGTCATTTGTGATCAAACGGTAAAGTATTTTGCGAGAAAGTTTTGTTTACACTCTACTAGTAGAGTGTTTCATTGTTTGTATCGTAGTAATAATATTGGGCTGGTTAACTACTACCACGTTACAAAAATATACTGGAGTATCCACTGACTGTGACTGGAAGAGGCTGAAGAGTCAGCAGCAGTAGTCGTTGTCAATGAGTTCATTCTGAAAGGACGAGAGGCTCCACTCCACACCACTCAATGGCCGAGCAGCTGCACTCTGTTTGCACACGTGTCAACCAGGCTGGCCTGCCGCTCATCTGAGTGCCGCCTTTGTCTCAATCGCCCTCGCCACCGCTTGATGCATGTCAAACCCTACACTCTAAGCTCCATTGCTGGACTTTGTAAATACAACACTGAAGCAAGTTTTTTTTTTTTTTTTTTTTTTTTTTTTTTTAAATTATAGTGGCTGGTTCAAAAGTAGGTATACACTTTAACATATTTTCATTCTCTAACTGTACTTTTATAATCAGGTTCATAAAACACAGTTCAATCTCATAAATGCTGGAAATTTCCACAACACTGCAACACAAATTGATCTGTTCAATAAAAGCATCTGAGATAAAGCCTTTCAAGTTCTAGTTGGTATCAACTAAGGGATTGCGGCTTCAAAATAGAGTTGGAAGGTTTAAGGTTTCAACGTAAGGTTTCAAAGCAGGATTAGGCTTTCAAGTCAGGTTTTAAGTTTTTCTAGCCTGGTTTATGGTTTGAAATCATGGTTTCAAGCCAAGTCTGGGGTTATAAATTAGGTTAAGTTTTAAAATTAAAGTTTCAAGGCCAGTGTTAGGGTTTCATGGAAGGGTTAGGGCTTCAAAGTCATGTTTCAAGGCAGGATTGGGGTTTCAGATAAGGGTTTTAAGTAGTGATGGTATGATGATACCTCAAAGCGTGTATTGACACATTACACAAACTGTGTCAGCACTGTATTGACACTGTGTTGTCACTCAATAGTGACCCCTGCAGTAGTTCTAAAATCATTGCAGGTAAACAAGATGACAATTTCTAGATGGAAAAGCTTAAATGCTGCAAACCCAACATCAGCCTGTGAAATATTTAATCGCTAGCCTTTGAAAATATGATCTCATCATTGTATAATTTCATTTGCTCAATTTGTTTGCCGAGTTGTTTATGAGAAGAGTTTAAAATTTGCTTAAAACCTTGTTTGTGTAAATGCTAAAATGAGTTGGTATGTAAAATATAGCAAATTTGTCTGTAATAAAATTCAGTTAATGTTTAACTTATGTATGGAATTTTGTTAACTTAAGTGTTCAATCATACGAAATAAACGACTTAAAATTGATTCATTTATGCATTTTTATTGAGGAACAAATGTTTTTGAAGTGTCTTTGCTCCAAGGCGATTTCTCCTCTTAGACACCAGTTCCCCTGGCTTAGAAAAAACTCTTTCACAGGGTACAGATGAAGATGGTAAGCATAAAAATTGAAGTGCAAGTTGATGAGCTTCAGGAGCTCCCTTAATCCCTCATTTTCAACAATGGTAAGTGGCTGACGGTCTTTGATTATGTTGACCACAGCCTCATCCACTGCTTGCTTGTTAGGAACTGCAAGCCGAAAGGAAATATTTAGTTAAAAGCATATTAAAGGACTGTAATTTTTACAAACAATATTACAAAGTCACACAAAGCCTTTTGTGTGTAATAAACTATTTTTGAAAATTCACATTTTTTGTGAGAATTTCAACATACACACGGGTAACTGCCAATTCTTCATTGCCATGCCGAGCTGTATAATGCCTCAGCATTGATGAAGTGCTCTTATTGATGTAAGCTAGCTCTGTGGAGCAGAGCCGACACTTCACCTACAATAAAATGAAAAGTGAATTTATCTGAAAACAATTCAAACCTCTTACCAGAAAAGAGTACAAACATATTTAATTAAAAAAAACTAACAGTAAACAATGCCCAAAGGAGAAAAAGATTTACTTTACCTTACCTTTTGGCGTCAAAAGATCAAAATTATTCCATACTGGGGGAAACGTCTTTGAACGATCCATGACGTCAGTGGAACAAGGTGAGGGCAAGCGAAAATTCAAAATCCAACTGCAACAGCAAAACTCCTTCCAACAAATCCACAGCATGTCGACACACTTTGTTCCCTTATAAACACAATTTGGCGCGGCACATCCAAACAACACACTTCCTGTATCGGTCACATGATTTGTTTCTTAAAGCGATACACGCACCAATACGGGGTTTCACTCGTGTGCTCGGCATAGTGCTGGCGCACCAGTGTTGTTCGTCCCATCACTAGTTTTAAGCCAAGGTTCGGGTTCTAGGGTAGCTCAAATGGGGTTTCAAGGCCAGCGTTAGTTTCATGGAAGGTTTGGGAGTTTCGAAATGAGGTTTCAAGGCAAGATTAGGGTTTCAAATTAGGGTTTCAGGTTTCTAGCCTGGGTTAGGGTTTGAAATCATGGTTTCAAACAAGGGTTAATGTTTCAAAATAAGGTTTCAAGTGAGGGTTCAGGTTTCAAATTAAGGTTTATAGCCTGGTTTAAGGTTTCAAGTTAAGGTTCCATTGAAGGTTTAGGATTTCAAAGTAATGTTTCAAAATAAGATCTCAGGCCAGGGTTTGGGTTTCAAATTAAGGTTTCTAGACTTGGTTAGCGTTTGAAATCATCAGGGTTAGGGCTTCAAAGAAGGGTTTGGATTTTAAACTGGGGTTTCAAGGCCAGTATAAGGGTTTTGTGGAAGTTTTAGGGATTAAAAGTTAAGGTTTTCAGCCAACATCAGCGTTTTAGAATAGGGTTTCTAGCCAGGGTTCGGGTTTCAAATTAAGTTAGGGTTTCTAGCCTGAGTTGGGATTTGAATTCATGGTTTCAAGCTAGGGTTAGTGTTTCAAATTAGAGTTTCAAGGGCAATGTTGCGGTTTCATGAAAGGTTTAGGGGTACAAAGTAAGGTTTCAAGCCAGGGTTCAGGTTTTAGGTCAGGGTTTGTAGCCTGGCTTAAGGGTTTCAGATCATGGTTTCAAATTCAGGTTGGGTTAAGCTTTTAAGTTAGGGTTTAAGGCCATTTTTACAGTTTCAAGGCTGGGTTTGTGTTTGTTGACTAGGTGGTGATCCTAAAAGTGGTAGTTAGAGCCTTCTTCCTTCCTTCCTTCCTTAAATAAGTTCATTGAAAACAAATTATGGC